>NC_090936.1:245571778-245874663 GCF_040938575.1 Ambystoma mexicanum
TAAAGGGGAAAATGACCCCACGACTCTTAGCAATCAGACAACACAATGGCTGAATACCACCTATCCAGCGGTAAATATCTAACCCCAATTGCTCCTAATGGCAAGATGACACCCGTGGCTTGGCCATATAAAAAAAAACGTGAAGGGCGTTTTTCATTATACTTTCTTTTGCATCTCCTCACACATTATGGGCATCCTTTGACCCAGACACTATAATATTGGATTGCTGTCTTTACGTTTCTTCATCCACCCTATTTGTATGGGCAGTGGGGACTGTAAGGGATCTTCAGTAACCTTTATGCTAACGATTCTATTCCAACTAGACAACACAGGGTGCCTTTAGAGCCAACAAAGGAAGGTCGCCTTGGCTAAGGTGACCGCCCCACATTAATGTGATCTCCCTTCATAATAGAGTACAACCATTAAAGAGTCTTGAGGAGATAGATTGACTCAATGGAGATCAATTGAGTCACAGTGGAGGGGTCGTCTGGGCTAATAGAGGGGGGACATAGGCCCCATCTTTTAGAAGGTGGCCACCTGACTCATAGTATTGTAAGTGCCAGTGCAGACATGGCCACTCATAAACACTCTTTATCGGCCTCCCCTAAGTAGGGAAGCACTTGGTTTTAAGAGGTCTGTAGAACCACAAATTAGGATTGTAACATGGAATGTTGTTGGTGCACTCTGCAACTCTCATATAATGGCTGAATGCAATTCATGATCAACTTTGATTTCTCTTTCTTCAGGAGCCCTGGCTTATTTGATAATCTCTTTTTTGTTCTTTCTCGCTGTGTGCCACTAAAAGTAAGAGGGTCCGCAATGTTGTGGGATCAGCTATTTTCATTTCTAGAACATTAAGAGGAAGCCCAAAACGAGTGTGTAATGAGCATGGTGTATTTCAGCTACTAAGTGAAAAGATAGTTTTCACTAGCCCGAATTCAAAGCAGATCGATTTAGAAAGACTGCTCTGTGACCACACAGAGCAGTCTTTCTAAATCGAACGGTCATGTCCCTGCTGCACATGAGTACGTACTGAGGTTGACAGGCGCGGGAGAAAAGTTAAGTGTTGCTCTGTGTGTGTGTGTGTGTGTTTTGTGTGTTTGTGTGTGTGTTGTGTGTTTGTGTGTGTTTTTTTGGACCGGGATGTCAGGGGTGGGGCGGGAGACAGCAACAGCGGCGGGTGAGGAAGAGGGATCAGGGGTGGGGGCGTGGAACCCCCCAATTTAGAAGTCATCCGGGCAGAGAGAATGTGGGGTGGGATGGGGGAGGACTGGGGATATATTCACTTTTAGTGGGCTGCCTAAAATCATCCGTACAAAATCAGTTTTATTATGAGACATAGACCCGTATTTCAATGTGCCAAATTGACCTAAGGTAGCCATTTTCACCCATTGGGCCTCATTAGGACCCTGGCGGTAAGGGGTTTGCGCCAGCGTTAGCTGCGCCGACCCCTTACCGCCAACTACGAGTTCCCATAGCGCCATGGTCATTTTTCCGCCCGCTTTTTGCGGGCGTAAAAATCCATGGCGCTATGGGACCTTGGTGTTAATTACGCCACCGTAATTTACGGTGGCGTAATTAACTCCTTCCCCACTCCCATTATACCCTATGGGGCCGAAATGGGAATGGGGAAGGGTAAATGGGTCAATGGGGACTTACCGCCCCGCCGACCTCGGAATGGGGCGGTAAGTCCACCATCCGCCATGGCGTAAACGGACTTTACGCCATGGCCGGAAAGTCCGTCGATGGCGGAAAAAATCCGCCAGGGTCGTAATGAGGGCCATTATGTTTTGTCAATTTTTCAATGGCAAAAGGTTCACCATGGGCTGCTATATGAAAGTATTTTATGAAAAGACAAAAGAGTTAATAGGGGCTAATCCTGTAATGGTTAAGTGGATAATCAGGTAATCAGTGCAATTTTAACTCGCACATGGAAGAAGGTCCATGAAGAGATTTAATTAACTCTGAGCCAGGCTGGATCCTTGTCATTGCTAACCCAGTCCTTGTGTATAAAAGATCTGGTGCTACGGGGCTACATCTAGCCCTATAGTTAATTGATCATGAACTAAGTGTGATTAATGGATGATTTACCTCTGATCAACCTTCTTTTGTAGGTCATATGGGTAAAAGCCTTATTGACTACATCTGCATATCAATGAACAGTTGCCCAATATAGTGGACTTTATCCTTGTCAAAAGACCTGAGAGTGATCATCTCCCTCACATGCTTACTTTCAAATTGTTTGACAAAAAGATGGTTACCCCCATACCGATAATTAGTCCAGGTCAAACAGTCTCGTCAGTGCGAATGAATTATCAATTCATTGGAAATTTGAAAAAGCTCATAGTATTTTTGATAAAACCTTTCAGATCACTAAACTTTTCTTTAAAAAAATGTTGACACATGAGGAAATGGTAGTACCCGGCCAGGTGCCAAGCGATAGGTAAATTGGGGGGGTTTTGCTCTCCCTAACAGGTCTTTTCCAGTCAGACGTAAGACCTGAAAGGGTTAAGCATAAAAAGGGGTGGTTTGATTGCAAACCTAAATCTGCCAAATTAAATCTTTTAGAAGTATTGACAATTAGTCCAATAGACTCCGGGGCTATTGATCGAAGAAGAGAGAACATAAGTTGGCCATAAAAATAGGAAAAAATAAATGCTAGCTATAGCTTGGGATTTGCTGCTTCCCATGAGGAAGATGGGAGAAGGTTCTGGGAGGTTGTGAAGTCCGGCCCTATCTATAAAAACATGCATTCGTCAAGACATTATCTGCTCCAAAACACAGATGACTGGGTCATTCGTTTTACAGACTTTTTCGCCAGATAAGTGTCAGCCACAAATGATGGCCAAATATATTCTAGAGTCCTTTATTCGATGCAGTGCTAACCTAACTTTTCTATGGAGGCCTGTCTGAAAGACTATTTGCACAGAGAGCTCAGGTGAAGCTCCGGGAGCAGATACAGTGCCTGTGGATCTATTTAAATATGACCAAACCTTCAGGTCAGTCATTTTCTTTTTTTATTTAATTCCACACTCAATACTACCTGCTTCCCAATGTCTTAGAAGGATGCCCTGCTACTTCCAATGTACAGAACAGGCAATCAAGCCCTACCTAATTCATGCCGTCCCAGATCTCTTCTTGAGATTAGCATTTTTAACATTTTTGCTCGTACCCTTTTTCATAAATCTGATTGGGCTTATTTTCTGAATATATTATCCGATTCCAACTAGGCTTTCGGGAGGGATTTAGACCAAGGAATCAGGTCCTAAGTCTGTACCTGATTGTTGTTAATGCTTTGTTCATAAAGGAGGAACCCGCATACGTGGCATCTATGGACCTCTGTCGACAATATGCAGATTTGCAGGTATTATAATTAATACCTGTATTAAAACTCATGAATGTCAGGAAATGTAATCTGGCCTATGCATTTTTTAGCTTCTTATAATGCTATTAATGCTATTTGTGTATTTTACTCCTTAACTTACTATTTGAGTAGAGCTCGTTGATGTCGATCAAACCTATTGAAACTAATGCCTTGAGATGAACACTGATGGCTTATTAATTTTTCTTTTATTACAATATTACCATTTGGGTCACTGCCATTGTTTTTACACCTTTATGTTTATGCAATCGTATTGACGAAAAATGTCATTTTGACTTTGTTTGATCTGTGTGATTTAAATTGTGCTGGATGTTTATGTTTCATTGTGTGCTTTGATGAATTGTTTGTACACAATTTAAATAAAGTTTGATACATACAGGAATAATTCTTTCCTTCATCATAATGCCAGGTTTCCATGATCAGTTCCCCGCAATTTTGGCATTGTTATGATGTTACTGCAGTTCTAAAGAGTGCACTATCACCTATGGAGAGATCTCATGGCACTATATTAGCCTCCAATTTAGGGAAACAAGGACCAAGGTACATGAAATGTGGCTAAAAGATGCAGATCCTCAACACCTAGGATTGGAATGGTCAACAATCTGCAGCTATTGGAAGCAGGTACGCTTATTCCTTCCCAAACCAATCCAAAATAGATGAAAAACACATGAAGGTAAGCCGGCCGCTTGGGGTCTTTATTTGTCAATCAGTGAATCGAAGGGTACGCAATCATGATCGTATACTTTATTTAATAGTAATTGCAATCATGCATTTTATGAAGTTTATGTCAGACCCCCTGCGACTGGAAATTAGGTTTGCAGTTTATAGGAATAGGCACACTGAATCCGGGTAGTAGGTTTTGAGTTTAGCACACAAACAAGTTAAGCAGTCATCTTTCCAATGTTTAGAAGAAACCCACAATATGTTTGCTAAACTTCTCGGTCCTTAGGTCATTAAAGCCCTCCCACACCCACTGAGGTTGTAATATGAGAACAAATGAACAGCTCCCCTTCATGGCTGCTTGAAAATGACAAGTTATTGTGGGTGCTCTTCTTTGGAATAAGGAATGGGATTGTGTTGGCCATTCTAATTAACAATGCATTGTTTTATCCAGTGCCAGACCCTGTATTACATTTCACTACTTTGTAAAACACAGATTTCCTATAAGAAAATATTTCAAAATGTACTTCTTCGTTAGCGATAGGGAGGAATAGCATTCTACATGGAATTACTAATGTTCTCATCTTCACTTAGTACACACAGCACTACAGTAAGTTATAATATTATCCATTGGATCCATCGTGGTCTGAAACGAAAAGATTAGTTCATATACTTGTTGACATCTTTATTTAGCCTGCTCATTCTTTCTTAGATAAACAGTGTAAATGGGAAGGTGCTTATTAAACAGCCCCAAAAATGTGAATATGGTGTCTACACCCTTGAACAACTCTACACATTACCGAAAAATCTCCGGAGATCTTACAGACCTACTCATGTCACATATGTAGCAAATCCGCTCAGGGGCTATCGAGTCAGGTTTTCCTAGTCAACAAGCAGCTATGTTTTTAACCACTGAGAGTTACACTGAACCCAGTATTGTATGCACTACCAAAAATTCACAAAGATTGTACACAAAGTACAGGACGGCCCATTGTCTTTTTATATGAGTTGATTGCTAGAATCCATTGGAAAATATTTAGATCCTTTTTTGCTACAGAAGCAAGCAAAACAGACAAGATCCTATCTCAAGGATACCTCAGATGTGATTAACTCCACCGAAGGTTTGCTGTATAACACCAACCGCAACATCTTGTGATGTCACAGCGCTTTACATGAATATTCTGCAAAGAGACAAAATTGACTTAATACTGAATAAACTAAATAAACGTCCCCTCTGCATTCAGTTCCTACATAGTTCATTGGCCAACTTTTAGAAATAGCTATATATAGCAATTTCTTCATCTTCAGTACTAATATTTACACACAAATTAAAGGATTTGGATAGGTGCTGCGTTCGCCTCAGCCTGGTCAACATATACATGGCAGAATTCAAAGAGACCTACATCTTCAATAACAACCCTTTCTAATCCAATGTAAGAAGCTGGAGCAGGTATATCAATAATGTTTACTTCATATGGAAGAGTGAACAGTGCGTCCTGTACAATTTTCTTATCTGGCGCAACTCCTTCAACTCTAACTTACAATTAACCAGTTCCAGTAACAGTGATCACTTGCCATTCCTTG
Source organism: Ambystoma mexicanum (assembly GCF_040938575.1). Classification (NCBI taxonomy): domain Eukaryota; kingdom Metazoa; phylum Chordata; class Amphibia; order Caudata; family Ambystomatidae; genus Ambystoma; species Ambystoma mexicanum. Next base: position 245,577,405 of record NC_090936.1, read on the forward strand.
ACCGAGTTCATGACCATATGGAGGGACAGCTATATTCGACCTTACACCACAAGGACACAGATCAGAACTTTATTCTTTTGTACTCCAGTCAACACAATAAAGCAGTTAGAGAAAACCTGCCATATATTCAGTTTTTGTGAATTAGAAGAAACTGCATATTCAAAGAACATTATAGCAAAAATGTGGAACTCCTCATAGAGCGACTGCAGACCAGGGGGCACCTGTACAATCTGTCTAAACAATTGGCAAAATGGTCCCGATACACAGACAGCAATTCTTTATTCCTCCATAAAGAAAAGATAATAACTGAAAACAGTAGAATCTGACACCACCTTTTCAAAATATTCTGCACAGATAAAACAAATTAGCACAGGATGCAATGTAAAGACCTCCTCATCACAGTACCTTTATGCCTTGGGAGACGAAGTGGTGGAGTTTCTTGGTCTGTTTGGATGATGCCCCTTGAGGATGGACCCCATTTGGAAGAAGGACTCGCTGGTACGTCGGTGTCAAGCAGGAGAAGGGAACCAAGCAGTATCGGAAAGGCAGCAATGAAGATCTGTTGCGGTAGTCTTCTTGGACATGTTGTTACGATAGTTGTGGATGTTCGACAAAGAAGAAACTTGCTGGGGACCTCGACAATGCTTGGGCTGTGAAGATAGGTTCTTTGGTTTCCGTGCATGACCTTTGTTGGTGGCATGTGTAATGTCAGAACGTAAGTGTCGGGATTCTTCAGTTTGCGGTTTGTCACCATTCAGTTCTTCGGTGCTGCAGCCGCAGCATGGATGACAGGATTGCTTCAGGAGAGTTGGACCATAGCAATGTACTGCTCTACAGATGTCCACCAAGTCTGGACCCTCAGAACTTGTTCTTCACTTCGGAATGCCAGGAAAGCTGCAAGCCGTCACTCCTCTGCAGGTGGTGACACTGGACTTCTTCAGCCAAAGAAGAGTGGACAGATGTCTTGATTGCAGTGCCCCTTGAATTTTTCGTCAGTTTGTTGGAACTTGGCAAGCTTCAGGTATCAGGAAGCACTATGCCCGGACCCCCTCTTCGGAGTGATACTAAATAATCTGGCTTCCAAGCAGTCACAAACAGCCTCTGAACACTGTAAGACGCTGGTGGACCTCTTGGACTCAAGATGTCCAGACACCCCTCTTCAAGACCCGTGAAGATACCCCTGCAGGTTGGCAGGCACACATGACTGGCTTCCAAGACACTTCAAGAGACGCAGTTGCATGATGTCTCCTCGTAGCTACAGGAAGGGGTCGCCTGTCCAGGTCCTCTCTGGTTTAATCCTGGAATCAGCAAAGCAGTCTTTGTATGTGTTGAAGAGTTGCAGCCGCAGACTTCTTCCTCCTGCTAGATTCAAGATACAAGCTTCTGAGAGTTCAGCTTCTTACTAGGAGACTCCAAACTTTTGACAAGACTGTGGGTGTAGGGCTTATAAACAAGTGTCCCCCATTCACTCACACTGATCTAGGCTCAGTCAGCCAATCACACACTTGTACATTCATCAGGCAGCATCCAATCAGGCTCACAGGCATTCAGGCCATTCAACCAAAACCAGACACCCAAAACAGTGAATGTGTATTGGAGGCCAACTCCTAGCCTTTCAGATCACACACTGCATTCATTTCAGTTTCAGTTGAGGCTGGTTCAGACAGACCACAGGCATTGTGTTACACAACCAAAACCAGACACCCACAACACGGGATGTGAATTGACTCTTCTCTCCATTCATACAGGTCCCACCCCTAGGGTGTACCAACAACAAGAAGTCCCTGGGAAGGCTCCAGCCAGTCTGGCATGGGCAGCCCCAAGAGCCATATATGGTCCTTCCACCCAGCAGCCATTCAGGGGAAGGGAACAGAGCCAGGGCTTCTCAAGGCTTTGAGATACACGGAGTAAATGCAAAAGAAACCAAGAGGCTACAGTGGCCAACTTGCCTTTGTTCAGGAATCCAATGCTTCCTATGGCAGGGCCTGGTGTCCCAAAAATAGAGGACACTCAGGGCCACTGTCAGATCAGCATGTAGCTGCCACCAGCCCATACCCTGCTCTGTGGACAACACACAGGTGCCCAAAAACATACCTACGGCATAAGAATGTACCCCTACCCATGGGTGCCATGGGGGTATCCCATGGGTATTGTTCTCAAAAAGGAAATGATGAAGAGCTGCACTGCCAGGGTTCCAATCTGGAATCCTGTACAGAAAACATATACAGGGAAGTGGTAGGACTAGGACGAGGCGGCTCTGTCCCTCCAAAAGCATTTCCTGCATCACATGCAACATCACAAGAGCTTGCCTTAAACAAGGCTGCAAAATCAGAGACAAATTGGTACACTCCAAGTATTCCCTGTCGCATCGGGAGAACACAAATACAAAACATTGGAATATACAGACAGATCCAGTACTAGTCCACCATCCATGTGGCTACTGTGCAGCATGCCATTCACTAACAAGAGGACTACCTTTGATTACAATAACTTCACTTGACAACCAAACAAATTCCTCAACTGCAATTCCCAAATATGTCATCTACACTATGTGTTGCTCATGTAAAAACCACTATATAGACATGACCACTAGAGCCATTTCAAAAGGTTCATAGAATAGAGATCTAAGATTTGCAACAAAAATATGCAAGCCCCATTGGTGAAAAATGTCCTTGAATTTCAGCACACAGAAAATGAGATCAGATGGTCCGTGATTGATAGTCTTAAAACAGACATGCATAATTTTCCAATGGCAAACCGCTTACTCAAACTTGAACAAACCTGGATTCACTGATTTTCCAAACCAGAATACTGGGCTTAATGAGGAACTTTACTGACCCACACCAATATGTTAACTTATTGGTCCTCATTACACTACAGCGGTGCGGTACAAAACAGCAGTATGTGGCAGTAATTCCATTACCTCCACATTACAGCCCCCCGTACTGCAGGTTTGGCGATGCAGTAGATGATTTTCCTCCAGTAAAAAGCTGGAAAGAAATACGCCATTTTATCGGCAAAATTGGCAGAATTACAGATGGCAGAATTACCGCTGGTGTATTCCACTGAAATCCTCATGGAGTCCGATGGACTTGAAACATGGGGATTAACACAGTCCTACCACCACTTGTAATCCCGTGGTAAATCCGCGGGACCAAGTAATTGCAACGGAAATTCTGTCTGGTGATATTTATTTATTAATATACAGTAGGAACAATATTCTTTTGATGACAAAAGAACATACAATTGATAAGAAATCAGATTTGATGGGAAGCAGTGAGCTTCTTACAGTGGGGTGAGTTTGAGGGAGATTCCGATTAGGTTGTGGAGGGGAGTAAATGGAACAATCACCAGGGACAATATATAAGTAGACATACATAGATTAGGAACAAAGAACATTGGACTTTTTAGGTGCAGGTAGGCAGTACAGCCAGCTGTGTTCCGGATGTGACCATAATGGGTGAAGTGCTAGAGTGGAGGTAGCAGAAGTGAGAGACAGAGGCAGGTTAGAGGCGAGGGAAATTTTTTAGTAAACATGCAGATGAGAGGTAGGTTGAGAGGGTATGACAGAGGTGAGGAGGTAGGCTATTAGTTTAGTTTTGAACAAATCCATATGGACTATTTCTCGGATTTCGGGGGGAAGAGAATTCCATGCAAGTGGAGCAAGAAGAGAGAAGGAGCAGAAGCGAGAGGAAGCATAGGGAGGGCGAGGAGCCACAAGGATAGTCGAGGAGGGATAGCAGAGAATACAAGAAGGCTTGTAGAGTTGGATAGAGGATAGATATAGTGGTGCCTTACCATGGATAGATTTGTGAACCAGGTGAAGAAGGGTAAATCTGTTTTGTATCATCAGCCATCCAGCCTGGTGATGGTATGTGGAAGTACGTTTGAATTGAGGGGTTCACAGAAAGTCCTGGTAGAGACATTAATGATCTTGTCGAGAGCACAGGAAGCATAGTTATGGAGACCAAAGAGGATGCTGGCACAGTAGTCCAGTTTAAAGAAGACAAGAGTGGTTAAGAAATGCTTGGCTGTGTTGAAGGGAAGGAGGTGCCTGATTTTCCTACTACTTAGGAGTTTGAGGCGAGCTGCTGTTCCAGTTTTGGAGATGAAAGTAGAGACAGTGTGAGAAGGGTTATAGATGACGCTGAGGTTTCTATCTGCAGAACAGTAGGCAAGAGTCTCATGTGGGAACTGGACAGGTAGAGGAAGAGATGACAGAGCTTTTGGAAGGGAACAAGAGCACCTCTATTTTGGTAGTGTTTAACAATGGAGAGTGCAAAGCCATCCAATATTTAATGGCAGAGACATAGCTTGACATTTTGATAGAAAGGTCAGAGGAGAGTTCAAGAAAAGAGAAGAAAATTGGGGTGTCATCTGCAAAGAGTTGTTACGAGAACCCAAAGGAGGTGATTAGTGCCCCAAGAGCAGAGGTGTAGAGTATAAAGAGGAGTGGACACAAGATAGAGCCTCGAGAAAAACACCAACAGTTAGAGGAGTGAGTTGAGAGTTGTTGTTGCTCCAGGAGACTGAGAATTGACGAGGTGCAAGGTAGGATTCAATCCAGGCAAGAGCTTGATCATGAATCCCAAAAAGAAAGAGAGTATTAAGTCGATCAGAGTAATCAACAGTGTCAAAGGCAACAAACAGGTCAAGGAGAGTTAGAATAGAGGATAGGTTTCAGTGGTTAGGGGCAATGAAGTTGGACACATTCATGAGAGAAATTTCTGTGGAGTTTCAGGAGTGGAAACCTGCTTGTATAGTGTCTCAAAGGTTGTGGTTGTCTAAGAAATTGGTAAGACAGTTTTTGAGCATTTTAGAATAGTGCTGAAGGAGAAACACAGTGCAAAGGTTATCCGGTAGGTTCGGGTCAGCACCTTGCTTTTTGAGGAGAGGGATGACCATGGTTGTTTTGAAAACAAATGGAAAGCAAGCAGAGACGAAGGACAGGTTGAAGACTTCAACTAGGTGAGAAGCCACTAAAAGGGCAGAAAGCTTGAGTAACTGAGGAGCAAGAGGGTTTGGTGGGGCACACAAAGGGTTATCCTTCATCAGTAGAGAAAGCACTTCGTCAGTATTAGTGTAACTCAAGTGGGAGATAGAGGCAGAGGATAATGGTAGAGTAGGCAGAGTGACAAATCTAGGAGGAGAAAGTGAGGAAGGTCAGGAGAGAGTGTTTAATTGTGGTAATGTTTGCAGCAAAGCATTCAGCTAGGTCATTAGTTGTGATAAGGTCATTAGTTGTGAGAGTGGAGTCATAGACTTAGGAGGGGTGAGGAGTGAGTTTAGGGTACCCTGTAGCTGGCTGAATGGTTGGAGTGAGCGTCAATGAGGGTTTGGTAGGCTCCCCTTTTCGCTCTATCAAGAGTGGGTGGACTTGTGATTTCAGAGCAGAGAGGTAGATTTGCATGTCCTCATGCGAGTGGGTATGCCTGCATTTGCACAGTAGCCGACGCATGTCTGTGCAGAGAGCACATGACTGTGTTGCATATTGCTGAGGATGCTAAGACTTAGGAGTGAAAGTATGCAGTGAGAGGTGAATGAATCATATAGTAGGGATTTGAAGACAGTGTTGGAAGAAGAGACTTTGGGTGTGAAGAAGGAGATTGAGAACTGTAGGTCGGAAGGAGGGGGAATGGAAGAAAGTTTACATTTCCTATTAGTAATGGGTGAAGCAAGTGGTGAGAAAGGTTCAGAGGATCGAAAGGAGATGGTTGCGAAAACAATTGAGTGATCAGATATGGATGGTGTGACAGTAGTATTAGTTCCAGAAAGAGTGGTGGAGATGAATAAATGATACAAAGAGTTACCCCCTTTGTGGGTAGGTAGGCTTTGGATAGAGTGGAGAGTGTTTTCACTAGGAAAAAACTGAAGTTACTATTTCTGAGAAGTGGTTGGAGAAGAAAGGTTAAAGCCACCTAAGATAATGAGGTTTTGTTTAGTGGGAGGAGAATCAATGAGTTGCCCTAGATCATCACAGAATGATCCAGTGGGATCAGGAGGATGATGGAGATGATGTGAACCGAGTAAGGCAGAGCAACAGCAGAGATGACGAATTGAAAAGAGGTAGGAGAGGATGTGCCGTTGGATATTTGTGAGATGTTGAGGTGGGAAGAGAGTTTGTGCACAACGCCACCACCTCTGTTAGTCGAGGAGAGTGAATGAAGGATAGTTTACAATTGTGTAGGGACGCCAGATTGGCAATGTCAGATGGAAAAATCCAGGTTCCATTGATAGCATGAAGATCTATGGGAGGAGAGCTGGAGTGAAAGTCGTGATAAAGGAAGTTTTGTTGCTTACAGACTGAGCATTCCAGAGTGCAATGTTCAGTTAATGAGTTTAGGAAGAGTATAGAAGTTGAGTCTCAGGGGAAGAGAGGCGAGGTGGATAGGTGTTAGATGAGGTATGATTAGCTTGTTGGCTTTGTTTGTTGTAAGGAGGTGGAAGAGGGATGGAGTAATGGGAGTTTTGAGTTTTATAATAGGGATAGGAAAGGAGGATGGTATAGCATGATTAGAGAAAGCATAGGAAGAGGTAAGTAGGAGGAGCAGCAGGAGGAGCAGGAGTGATTACATTATAGGTAGGTAGCCCAGTGTGGAGAGATAGTGCAATAATTAGAAAGCTAGGGATACTCGCAGGTGTATGCAAATAGTTGTTTTAGTGGAGTGTTGGAGTTAGATTTGAATGTTGTGTGTGTGCTGTATACAAGGCATTTCTGTGGCAACCTGGGAAACAGTGGCTAACAGGGAACAGAATAAAATATAGAATTATATACTAGCAACCCTTAGCTCGGCCGATTTACTGCCAACCTATCACCAAACTTGTAATGAGGCCCATTGTATTTACTTTATAGATTGCACATTATAACAGTCCCCCATGTTTACACCGATGAGGGTGGCTGTTTCTACACAAGACCGTAGCAGAGATCACCTTCCAACTTTATGCACCAGTGCGATCGTGAAGCTGTGATTAACGACAGCGTTCACCTGCCGCACACAGCTGGCTATCATGCTCCTGCATAGTGACAGGGCTCTGCGCAAAGCTTCAGCGGGTAAGCGTTGAATGCGACGATAATGATAAACATTTTCTGACAATCTTATCTTAAATTATTTTTTTTATTAATTCAAATCAACCATTCCTACATATCCTCTGTTCATTCGCTCATAGATCGAAATACAAACAAGGTCACATTGAAGAGCGCATGCCAAACTGGCCAGTCTAATGATACGCGTCTCTAGCACCGTATACTACTACTTCTTATTCATCAGTTCCCTATTTTTGGAAACCTTACTGAGTGCCATATATATACTTCCTAGGTCACAGTTCACACCCGCAGTCTCTAACCCACCCAGAGCTGAAGCCGTTTAGTCAGCTGGAATACCCAAAAAGATATATTGGGCAGGCTGCCACCCACCCCAGTAATGCAAAGAAAATGTCACCCAAGATGGAAGTTACACTCAAACTTCTGTTTGCGATTTCTACACATAAAACAAACTTACTCTAGAGAACACTTCTGGATAATAGTTTGGTCGTCTCTATCCTAGATTCTCCTTTACATTGCATCACACTGCTAAGAAGGATGCTGGCTGTGCCTTGAGGAAGATAGACTCATATAGCCGAAACTTAAGTTATCAAGAAACTTAGACTATCCACATTAAGTGGCTAATATACGTCTATAAATATTGACGATTCAGAGCAATGTACAAAAATACATGATTATGAGAGTAACTGCCTTGTGTAAATGAGTGAACTCTCTTGTCCACATGTAAATCCAGATTTTCTTCAGGATTTCCTGTTGCAAAAGGTTGTTTGCTGTTAATTTCTTTATGTCATGTTAACTGTGTTGGATACACAAAAGTTGGTGTTCGATTCACTTTTGGTGTTGTCAATGCCTGTGAGATCTGGTAATATTAGAAATCCTAGTGTACTATTATTGCTTTTATTTAACTACTGATCTTAGAATATTGTTGTGCATTTCTTATATGTTTACTAAACCACAATATGTTTTGTTCACAACAATTGGGCCCTTTGTGAAGCACCATTATGTTCCATGACAGACCAGTGCACATTTCATTCTTAGATATGCAAAAAGTTGGGTGTTGATTGAATTCAATCTCTGTCTCGGGTCCTTGTGACCTTAGTGTGCATGAAAAACGTTCCAAAAACATCTGTGGTGGTGTTGCAAAATTGTGTGAATGGCTGTTATGCGGAAGAGACCTTCCAGCAGTGCAGCATGCCACTCTGCCCACACTGACTGCCCTATCTCACTGAACGTGCACGGTGACGCTCCCCTAATACTGAGACAGAAATGCAGAGACCTGCACTGTGACATTCTATATACACCTCTGTATTGCAGTTATGCGGCAGTAAGGTGACGCAGGCTGTGAGAGGCCCTTAAAAGAGGCAGAGGTGGAGAAAGTGAAAGATACTTTTGGTACAGACCAGCCTGGTGGCGCATACATTGCGGCCTGCACAATCCACAGATGCCCAGTGTAGGACCAGGGCCGGCCCTAGGCATGGGCCTTCTGTGCCACCGGCCAGGGCCCCACGGTCACGGAGGCCCCACAGTCAGTCTCCCGCAACCACTTCAACATCAAATAATACACTTTATCTGAAAAGGCTGCCCTGTATGCAGGCAGGTTTATTTTTTTTCTGTCCCAGCGTGGCTGTGCTGTCTGTCACCTCAGAACCCTTGTGACTCTAGAGAACAAGCATTGGCAATGCCAACAGTTTGGGCTTGTGTGGGTATCTAATACCAATGCCTGCAAAATTCATAATACTTTATACACATGGTCAATCAATGGGTGAGCAAATAACCAAACACCTACAAGCTTTGTATCATCTCCAACATACCGTACTCACACAATCCAAAGAAATGCTACAAAATCTGCCGCTGTGCTTGTAAGAAAACATAAGCTTCAGCTCTGCGCTACTAAAAAGAAAAAAATATCCTGAAACGTAATTGCCCTAATTCTGGTCAATCACAGATGGATGAAATCCTGATTCCATCTCAATGGAATTCAAACATGTGACCTATAGATTGCATTCTGTGCTCAGTCAGCAGCATCCGTTCAACCCAGCCATCTATCCTAGCTAGAAATGCTAAAAAAAGTTCCCTCGCCTCTAACCTGCCTCTATCCATCACTTCCTCTGCCTGTACTGTAGCACTTCACCCAATATTGTCACATCATAAGCACAGCTGCCTCTGCTGCCATTCTGCACTTAAAAATGCCCAATGTTGGTTGTCCTTAATCTATGTATGTCCGATTAGTGAAGGTGCAGAGATAGTGTAGGGCATTCCTGTCCTGGTGTTAAGTGGGTTGGACATGAGCCTAAAACGCTGGCAAGCCTCCAGATTGACCAGCGTTGCCTGCTAACTGGAACAAAAGGAACTCTGAGACCCTAAGTGTTCTCCTGCCAAGAAGAAAACAAGTTCCATGTAGCACCTGCTTTAAGAGTGTCCCTTCCAGGAAGGTGCTACCCCAGAGACCACTGTTGCACAAGCAAGCCAATAAGATTGGAAGGTGGGCAATGGGAGACACCCGAGTCTCACCACAGTTTGTTAGTGCCGGTAACTGGCATAAAGTCTAGCTTCAACACAGAATGGCAAGGTAAACCACCTTTGGTTGACCTTGAAATACTTTCCGGGAGCAGAGCCCGAACAATTATTGGCATTCTGTTCTACTGCCCTGTGAAGGGTGGTGGAGGAGAGTTCAAGTCTACGGTGTCTTCAGATTAGGACACAAGAGTTTAACCTCATGTCTACGTCGGGTTCGCAATGTCACTGAGGGGGGGGGACATACCTTGCTCACCGGGTGGCGAGGGGAAGATAAACATTTAAGCTCTATTATGTTTCAATCAAGGAGATTGCTAATCAATGAATCACAAAATCAAGCGTAACTTGCACACATGTCCCGGGGGCTACACTGCCCTACCTACATATCTCACCAGCTACACCTGGCTTCTCTGTTATGTGGTCTTTGCACTTCAAAACCAATGAAAAGCCACCCTAGATGACATTGCTTGCTGAGAAAAGGGGATTCACCAAGCAAGGTCAAAATTGCCCTAAACCAAGATAAATGCTTGCTTACCATTTCTCAAGCAGGTGCAATGTTTAAATAACAGTTCCCAAGTGGTAGGAAGGCACTTCTATAAGCAGTTAATTTATTCTGAAAGCATTGACATTGATTTTTCCACTGAAAATCAATTTTTCAAATTGGCCCATAATGTTTACTAACAGATGGCATTGCCACACAGTTTTGTTTTTGTGTGTCTTTATAACTTGACTGAAAAGGTACATAACACATGGAAGATTTTTTTATGCTGACATCATTTTGCATTCATATACTTCTATCCTTCTGATCCAAATAGTCAGAGGCGGCTGTAACGGCTGGTGCATGGCTGCTTGACCAGTCTCTCTGCCCGATGGGTCCTTTTCTCTAATTCAATCCAGCTGCTATGTTGTCCCACGCTGGTTTGCTCTTGCCGCGGTTCTGGCAGCTATAGGACCTTTCTTTTCACCGGCTGACAGATACCAACAGCTGAAACTCCCAATGCCACATTTGCCCGTCAGATGTGCAGTTCTCTGTTTCCCTTTCGCTTTCTGGCATCGAGCTGGCATTACGGTTCTACAGCGGCGGAACCGTGGCTGGTGCTGCGGCCGATCTCTTTGGGGCTTTTTTGGCTTTGCCCGGAAATGCATATCTCAGCAGGTACGTTCTGATTACCTAGCTGAGCGCCATACTCTGCCTTCTTGTCCGGGGCTTACTTCTTATAATGGCTGTGCCCTCATGCTCTTACTGGGTGCTGCCAGCTGTATGCACCCAGCTTTCCTTTGTTTCAAAATCTGTTCAATCCTCTCTATTAAGGCTTTGTATACCCTGATGTTGCATAAACCTGATATTATGAATCCTAATGCTGTGGCTGTGCTGTCACCCCCTAAGGGGGATCACCTCTCCGAAGTTCTAGCTCTTAGTACATGGAGAAGGCAAAGAATCTGTGCAAAAAAAACGGAATTCACTCCTGACATCAGCATCGCTCTTGACAAGGCCTTCGATATGCCCACATTATGTTCAGGTTTGGTTGAACAAGTAGAAACTCCTATAGCTTTTGGGGACACTAAATTGGAAGCTTATTCAGAAAGTGCCGGTGTACCTCTGGTTTCTATCCTTCCCTCAATATCCGTTCGGGAGGAAAGGGTCACTAAGTGCATCTCTGCCTCACATCTCCTGATAAGTCTTGAGAGAAGCAGCTCCTCGGAGTCTTAGAGGCATTCCAAGACTATAATGTTTAAGGAATTAAATACATGGGACACCTACCACGATTTTGATGCTTGGTTGGCCTCTTTTGAGTTACTTGCTAAAAGACATAATGCTCATAACATTGATAAATGTAGCCAAACGGCCCATGATGATCAATCAGCGTTAGATCTACTAACGGATCAAATTAACTGATCTCAAGCAGTCCTGCTAACCAAGAATGTTGACAACCATTCCCAAATTACACCGGAGTTGTCTAATGGTCCAAACTTACGTAACAAAGTACTTGCATGGCTTCGTGCAAGATCTGGGCCAGGTGTAATTTGATGCTCTGATCTAAAGTTCCTACGTAGAATTGAACTTGATGACTGCTGTGCCCACAGGAACACTGATTATGTGCTGGTGGGTTGCAGAAATAGTAACTTGCCTCACTACTTAAACCGGTGCAAATAACTGCCCATGGGTTATTCGAATCTAGGACTAGTAGTCTGATATTTCTTTCCTATTTCGAACATTTTCTTAACATGATTATTATTATTTTTTGCTTGTTCCCTTATTCCCTACCTATTTTTGTTTATTTCTGCTTTTTTCCTTTGTGTATTTTTTGTTATTTATATATCCTTTGTTTTTAAATGTGTTTTCTTTGTAGCGCTCTGAACGAAAACAACAGAAAAGGAATGCATCTAAGGACAAAAATAGAGGTGGGGTGAGCCAGACAATTTTTGTGTGAAGCCGAGCACAACCACTCAGATTGTCGGACCATGCGGGGCAAGCATCTGCATGACCATTCTCAGCTAACAGAGGCAATCATTGAGCCAGTAAGGGTTTGAGCACTACATGACATGTATCACAACATTGCTGATTTTGCTTTGTAAGACATTGATACATATTAAAACTGATTAAAAAAGGACAGGCAACAGCCCTAGCAATATTTAAAAAACAAGTAAATGAAACGCAGAAAGGACAGAAATAATTACTGCTGTCAAAAGTATTGCAAATTACCTTAGCTATTTAAAAAAAGATTATACTCACATGATTCAATGTATCATTTTATTTGGCAGATGAATGGTATCCTTCCTATTCAAAGATGGCCACCAGTTTTGGCTTGTTTCCAGAGAGCTTCCTTAGAGAAAGTCATCCAAGATGGCTGCCTCCATGGAAGACATCAAAGAGTTCAATGAGTTCCAAGATGGGCAGGAATCGATGGGATTAGCCATAGGGATTAGAATCGCTGGGGGCAGGGAATGGGAGGCATCCAATAGCCTAACAACTGTGTATCCCTCCTCAAATGTCATCTCCATTGGAAAAGCATTATAGACCCTCATTCAAAGCCCATATTCGAAGCTCTTATGTTAAAGTTCATATTTTAATTACAATAGTTTCGGCTTAAAGGTAGCACTTGTCTTGCCACCTAATAGCCAAACTAAAGATACCCACCCTTCCCATGTAGCACCCCAATAAATGCTGCACAACAGGTCTGTCTGGGGACTTGCAAATACAATGTATCGCTCTCTTTGTTTTGAAGAGCATTTAAAGCGGAAGCTATTCATAAGTGATGAGATGACGTTTTGGTTGAGAGAACTGAAAAATGTGCATATGTATTCTGAAAACACTCACAAGATACCAACTAGCCACCTAAATCAATGGCATCATACATGACCATTAAAATATGCAACACTGTTTTCAAATAGGTCACCCCACTAATCATGTTTTCTTATCTGACAAACCAAAAAGCATATTGTTTTTATTGAAATGTACATTTTCCTCTCATCTTTTATGAAGCAGGCCTGTGTAAAATAATTTAGAAAACAGATTACCTTTTCGTACATTTTTGTTCTGACTGTAAGTCTGGAAGGTACATTTGCAAAACCCACATGCAATTCCTTAGCCTTCTGCAGAATTGAATTCTGGTATCAGTAGTCCTCTATTCAAGATGGGGAAACTAATTCTACAATCGTACTCTTTTTGGCATAACATATTTCTTCAAATATATATTTATCTGAGTACTTTCTTATAATGTGTTTACTTTTCAAGTCACCTTTATAAAAATAGAGTATTGTTTGAATATAAACCTGGGGATGAGGAGGAAAAAGGAGGACAGGGCATGTTGGTCATGATCCTTTGCTAGTGATATGGCAAGTGAGATTGCTGGCCTGGAGAGTGGAGAGGTTGTTTTCCTGGACCTTGCTTTGTGCTGATTTTCAAGGCAGAAGTCGAAGGTACACGTGGCTGCCAACTTTCATCACATTCCTAGGACAGACATCCACAAGACCACATGAAAGTGTCATCAAAGCATCTCTTTCATTTGTGATTTTGCTTTGCACTGAATATTTCAATATATATTTTTGGGTTTAAAAGGTGTGGACTCTTGGGTTATTTTTCTGGTGGTGAATTCTTTTGAAAAGCCAATGCACATTTGTCCTGCACACTTTCTGTCCGCCCCAGGCCCAATCCCTGCCCAGAGATCCTTGAACAGGAGGAGACATGGGCCTCATTACGAGCATAGCGGTTGCCATGCCTGTATGGCAGGCACGGTTACCGCCATGCTCGCTACCGGGACGCTACCTGCGATTGGGCAATAACCGGCCCATTACGAAATGAATGGGCTGGTAATTGCTCATTCGCGGGTGGCGGTTTTGTCGGGCTCTCGATCCCAATTCTGCCACATAGGGCAGAATGGGGGTGGGGAGCATGGTATGTCCTGGCGGGCTGTCAGGAACTCGTGAGCAGAACTCGTAATGTGGCGGCACGGTATGAACGGTGCCGGTGCCTTACAGGCACCTTTCATACCGTGGCCGCCACCCTTATAATGAGGCCCATTGTGTAATTATGTAGCTTACAATAATAAAGGCATTGCTTGGAGATTCTTTCAGAATCGTCCTCATCTGTAGCTCTGAATGAAAAGCATCTTGATGTTGCTCACAGTTTATTTCAGTTCGCAGAACACAATCACGATTCTTCTGAACTGCATTCCAACGCCAGATGGAGTTTTCAAAACAAAGTTGCAAAAAAGTAATGCTGCAAACAATATTTCTACCAACCACAGCTGCGTAGATGTGTGTGCACTAGTGCAGAGTTCCAGATTGGTCTCAAATCTGGCTTTTCCACCTTACTGTAACATCTCTCTTAAGCAAAAAGCGCCTAGATGCCTCTGGGTTATGTGCGCTATACAAATGACAAATAAATAAATAAATAAATAAATAACCAAATTGCGTGTTCTTGAGGAAATCATGTTCTCAGCTTTCCTTATTTGGAAAATTAGACGGCTCTCTAACTGATTCAGTTCACACTATATGCTGCTCCAAAACGCCTTTCCCCTGATATTTCCGGATATGCAGTAGCTAGCTGTGACCATTCCAAAACGCCTTTCCCCTGATATTGCCAGATATGCAGTAGCTAGCTGTGACAATTCTAAACGCCTTTCCCCTGATATCTCCAGATATGCAGAAGCTAGCTGTGACAATTCCAAAACGCCTTTCCCCTGATATTGCCAGATATGCAGTATCTAGCTGTGACAATTCTAAACGCCTTTCCCCTGATATCGCCAGATATGCAGTAGCTAGCTGTGACAATTCCAAAACGCCTTTCCCCTGATATTGCCAGATATGCAGTAGCTAGATGTGACAATTCTAAACGCCTTTCCCCTGATATCGTCAAATATGCAGTAGCTAACTGTGACAATTCTAAACGCATTTCCCCTGATACCGCCAGATATGCAGTAGCTAGCTGTGACAATTCCAAAACGCCTTTCCCTGATATTGCCAGATATGCAGAAGCTAGCTGTGACAATTCCAAAACGCCTTTCCCCTGATATTGCCAGATATGCAGTAGCTAGCTGTGACAATTCTAAACGCCTTTCCCCTGATATCGCCAGATATGCAGAAGCTAGCTGTGACAATTCCAAAACGCCTTTCCCCTGATATCGGCAGATATGCAGTATCTAGCTGTGACAATTCTAAACGCCTTTCCCCTGATATCGCCAGATATGCAGTAGCTAGCTGTGACAATTCCAAAACGCCTTTACCCTGATATTGCCAGATATGCAGTATCTACCTGTGACAATTCTAAACGCCTTTGGCCTGATATCGCCAGATATGCAGTAGCTAGCTGTGACAATTCCAAAACGCCTTTCCCTGATATTGCCAGATATGCAGAAGCTAGCTGTGACAATTCCAAAACGCCTTTCCCCTGATATCGCCAGATATGCAGTAGCTAACTGTGACAATTCTAAACGCCTTTCCCCTGATACCGCCAGATATGCAGTAGCTAACTGTGACAATTCTAAACGCCTTTCCCCTGATACCGCCAGATATGCAGTAGCTAACTGTGACAATTCTAAACGCCTTTCCCCTGATACCGCCAGATATGCAGTAGCTAGCTGTGACAATTCTAAACGCCTTTCCCCTGATACCGCCAGATATGCAGTAGCTAGCTGTGAAAATTCATAAACTGAACATCATAGTTCATTTGTCTCACCTTATTCCTGTAAACTTATTTTATGAAACTTGACGTGAACAAATCGTGTATTATGGACTCGGTCTGTGACGTCATTGAATATAAATGAGGTGGCCCCCACAAATCCTAGAGCCAGCTCAAGGTGAGATCAAGTGTTGCGGTCATACAGTGGCGTCGCAAATAAAAAAGCGCCAGCTCTTGACACTTTACATTGTGTGAGCTGCCAGTGCCCGCACAGGTCACTGGGAGACTTGGGGCCAGCACTGCAGGGGTCAATATCAATGAAAGAATGAATCAGGGGTGTATTTTTCATATAGGCGAGCTGGCTTTCTCGTGATTTGCATGAGTGCTACTGAGCTGGGTAATTGGGTCGCTAGTTAATTGGACACTTAAAAGCTATAGTGGTTGTCAGTTTGGTTATTTAGACAGTACTTGACACCGCATTTCAATACATAAGTATTCCCATTTTTTAAAGATTTGGTCACTGAGGCAGAGGGAGATAAAGTAAAATGCCCACTATCACACAATGGATTCGTCATAGGGGATTTAGGATTAGAACCCACGTTCCTTCAACCAGGAGTCCACAATGTACCCACCATCATCACCATGCCATCAAATAACTTTCTCACGTGTACACTGTGAAGGGGCCACCTACCTGCAAAGTGTAAAAACGCACAGATATACACGACAGTCGTCCTTCCCAGGCACATTTCGGCAAACCAGCCCACCAGCACAGGGGTTATTGTGGAAACCCCCACAAACCACAGGTTCACCAAGGCGGCCTGGTGGTTGCTGTAGCCCAGTTTGACAGTACAAAACAGGATCATGTTGCAGACCGTGCCGAAGAAAGTGAACCTCTCGCAGAGCTCGACCAGCATGACGCAGACGCCCACCTGCAACTTCCGCCTGGCCTTGCTGCCGAACACGTGGCGTCGCCTGGTCGGCCTCGGAGAGCTCCTGGGCTTCCTCAACCCGGTAGCGATCAAAAGCTGTTTCTCTCCAAAGTCTACAATGGCCATACTCTGCCTTGCTGCAGCAGACCTAGCTGGAGCGGCAACTGTGCGCGTGTGTGCGCACTCCAAAGACTTTCTGTAATGAAGAGGGCCCGGAATTCCTCATGCCAACACCACAATTCTAGAGTGTTCTTCACACCTGGGTGACGGTGCGCTGACTCCTTAGCAAAGGGGCACAGGCTGTGTCAGTCTTGAAAGTGCTGCCCTCTGAAATATGGTCAATCTCGGCTTCTGGCAAGCCATGCGCTGAACATGATTTCTTTTTTAGCGATGAGAGTGCTATTTGATTAAATCATATTTGTGGATGTTACACATTGAAAGAGTGAGTCTTAATTTATTTTATTTATTTATTTACATTTTTAAAGCGCTCACATCGAGGCGCTGTTAAAGGAATTGATTGTTTTTTAGTTGCCTAATTGTTTTTTGTCTCAGTTGCTTATTTATAATGCTTAAACACCCAAAGGTTTCTAAGCGTGGACCGGGGTTCGAACCTGTGTTGTTTCATGTGTCTTGCTTCCAAGACATGCAAGGTGCCGCTGAGCTATCCTGAGCATTAAGATGGCATACCAACAGCAAGATCTGGTGTTTAAAATAAAACATTTTTTTAAATTGCTTTAAAAAGAAAACAAACGCACTACATTTCGTCTGGCAGTATTCCAGGCAATTTATTTCAGTGTTGGGATTCCTCATTAAATTAGGACGTACCCATGGCTGGCCTTAGCAGAGGCAGCAGTGTCCCAGGCAGCAAAACAAAAATGTGGCACCTATCGCCATGCCCCCCTGGTCATGCAGGGAGGTGGGGACATTTTTCAATAGACACTGATGCAAAAGTATCAGTGCCCTATTGTTATGAAATGCACGCTGTACCTTTGAGCGGGCCACGATTAAATTCAATAGGGCTCCTGCCGCGCCTTCTCCCACCACTCCCTGAGCTGGCATGGTGGAGGGGCTAATGGCACCCCAGGCAGAACCACAAGCATCCAGGTCCTAAGGCCAGACCTGGTCATACCCTTTTTGCCACATGACAAGTGATAACTTTATGAAACAAACAAGTAATACAAAAAAATATAGTTTACAGTGGAAAGCGGCCATTTGGTCAAGTAAATAATATATATCAACCCAAGTAAGGAACTACATAAAATCATAGCAGAATTCAAATCTCCCTCATGCTCTCGGCTGTCTATTCCAAGCTCCCAAGCCTTATGTGACACCCTCTCGCTCCACTTCTACAATGCTGCCAACGAAAGGCACAACGCCATCATTGACAAACTTAAAATCCTACCGCCCACCCGTCCACAGACCCCACCCAACCCCTCCCACACTTACATTCTTCTTTTGACTCTTTCTCCCCATCACACACCAAGAATTCCTCTCGCTTGTAGCACTCAGCCGCCCATCAGGCTCCCCTGAAGACCCAAGCCCACCCTCAACGCTCCCAAAAAAATACTAAACTCCACCTGTGCAGGGAACGTCGCACGCACAATCCTTAATCACTCACTCACCTCAGGATCCTTCCCAAAAGCACTAGAAACATCCTACACCAAACCCATTCTCAAAAAACCAACCCTTGACCCACTCCTCCCCCAAAATTACGACCTATCTCCAATACGCGTTTCATCGCAAAACTGATTGACCGCGGCTTACACACAGCTTTGCCAATTTGCTGAAGCCAACAACTTGCTAGACCCAGCCTAATCAGGTTTCAGACCACTAAGGGGAACACAATCCTCGCTAGTCGCCATCTGGGACAACCTAAGAAGAACAGACGGCTGTGCGGTTCTCATCCTGTTAGATCTTTCCTCAGCCTTCGATACCGTCGATCACTCAACTCTATTAGCCAGACTACAAACACTAGGAATCACAAGCACAGCCCTTTCGTGGATCTCCTCCTTTATCTCTAACAAGTTGCAAATCATTAATCTCGACCAGTTCACATCCATATCACGTCCAGTTTGTAAAGGAGTCCTCAAAGGAGCGTCCACTTCACCACTAATCTTCACTTTCTACATACAACCCATTCCCGCAATCATCTGCTCGTACAACCGTACCTGCTACAACCAGTGGTCAAAGTGTACGAAAATAAGTTGTGGAACTATGTTCCCTGCTGTTCTACCCTGCTCCCCACAAGCCCCATCCCTGCGCCCCCTCCCACACACAATCCAAACGCCCAAACAAGCACACCTGCTATTTATGGGAATGTGGAGTGTAGTGCACTGAAGTGCAAGCTTCAACTTCTTCCTACACTTTTATTTTAAAACTAAACCATTCCAGAACGGCTTCTTTTTAAAATAAAAGTAAATGAACTATGAAAGTTGAAAATAAAAAGTATGGGTGCACCGCTCCCGACCGCTCCCGCCCACTTCGACCTCTGGCTACAACTATGCAGATGATACCCAGATAATTCTCAAAATCCCAAACTCTGAATGCTGTGCCAGCCCGGACCTGTCATCGTGCCTCTCGGACATTGATCACTGGATGATGACCAACCACCTCACCCTCAACCCTGGGAAAACTGAAATCCCGTTCTGTGGGAAAACTTCACTCATCCCCCAACCAATCCCATGGGCCAAATCACTAGCACAAGCACCTGCACCCTCTTACGTTGTTAAAAACCTCAGATGCGAATTTGACTCAAATGTATCCCTCACCAAACACACCACCACCGTATCCAAAACCTGTTTCTTACACTTACGTATACTCAGGCGGATTTTCCCCTGCCTCACTTATCCCCATCGATTCTCAGCCATCAACTCCATCATACTTTCCCGCCTAGACTACGAAAACTGCCTCTACCCACGAGCCCCAGCATCCCAACTAAGGAAACTCCAAAGAATCCAAAATGCTGCAGCACGCCTGCTCATTAACCTGCCCGCCAGAGAACACATCAGCCCCACCCTGAGAGTCCTCCACTGGCTCCCTATTGCCCGACGCATCACCTTCAAAGCCATTTGTATCACTCACAGCGCAGTCCACAACACCGGCCCTGAATTCCTCTGAGGCAAAATTGTCCCCTACGAACTTTCCAGGAAACGCAGATCTCACACTGCATTTCGCCTAGTGATCCCACCCCACAGCTCCATTAGACTTGGCGGTTCCTCCCTCTCCGTCCAAGCGCCAACCATCTGGAATTCCCTTCCATTGCATATTCGCAACACAGAAAACCATCTGAAATTCAGGAAGGGCCTTAAAACCTGGCTCTTCCCAATACTCTCCCAGTGAATACACCACCATTAAACCCCTGCAGGTTAATTACAACTCAGGGGCCGGCAAATGTTGCAGCAGCTTCTCCTGACAAACCACCAACTGGTACTCCAGGTAAGCCAGCAGCCTTCGTTGTGGCAAACCTGACCCACCATCAACCCACCCACTACAACACTCCCAACGGACAAACAATCCAGACAAGCAAGCAGCTGTCGCTGTGGCTCACTCGCAACACTCGCTACATTCCCACTGTGCCCCGCCCATGGCTCACATGAGAGATGACTAACAATGAAATAAGTAACCCAGGGTAGCGCATGCCCATCATCAAGTAAATCACTGCCACTCTCAACCTGCATCGCTCACTCAGGGAAGCTCTCAACACTAGCAATCTCCCACTACTAAGGTATTCCCAAATCTAGGTTCAACAAACCATACATTCCTGTCACACTACGTAAACCTACTGTACTTTAGGCTGAAACCTACGGCACTATGAAGCCTAGGCGCCCAAACCCACCATGCAGGATACTCGAATCTAGATGTAGCCTCATCCCCTATTTATTATACGATGAGACGTACTGTATTTTTAGACTGAAGCTGGTTGCACACGTACAGGATTCCCAAATACAGGTGTAGCCTCCGTCTTTGCTTACGGTATGATTAAACCTACTGCATTGTGATGCCTGGACCTCTCTCTTATTGTACAGGATTCTCAGATCTAGGTGTGGCCTCCGTCTTTGTTTATCATATGCCTAAACCTGCAGCACTGTGAAACATAGGTATTTCTCCCACTATACAGGATTCTCAAATCTAGGCGTAGCCTCCATCTCTGTTTAACCTTTTAATTGCCATGGGTTTCCCACCCCCCAGTGGCAGGGCCTTTTTTGTTGATTTCGGTATTTCACCATTCAATGCCTTCTAACATTTTCTCCTTCATTAATCCCTTAAGTGCCAAGGATGAGCTATCTCATCCTTGGCAACAGGGAAGTAATCCCAAGGACGAGATACCTCATCCTTGGGACTTTTTTACATTTTTTTTATTAAAGTTGGTTTAATCAAAACATTTCTTGATTTTACAGCAAACAATTGAAAAAGACTATATAAATTAAAAAGAAGTCAGCATTCTCTTACATCATTAATATATGCATATACATGCATACATACATGTGATTTCTTTCAAATGTCACTAAAACAATCAATTAATAACAAAATATGAGGTCATAATAATAATAAAAATAACAAGTGTGTCAATAAGAAAATAATACATTCAAAGTAAAATCGCATGAATATAACCACAATAAAAAATGGCAACATTAGTGCCTTTAAATTAGGCACTGTGTAATTATAACTAATGTTTCCTGATGAAATTAACATCTGACTTTAAAACCAAGCCCATTTGACAAGTCCAAGCAGTGAAGATAGTTAAGTATTGCATATCTAACCACTTTCCTTTCAGCATGAAACAAATACTCCCAAGCTCTCTGTTGCGATAATTCATAATAACCTTCAAACAGAGGTTCGAGGTGGATGGATTGTAGAGAGCATAGCTTTGGACATTCAGTGCATAAATGTGGCAGAGTCTCCATTGCCATATTGCAGAAACAACATTGTGCATCTGATTTGGAAAGCAGTTTACGTGTATAAGATAATTAATGTGTGGGCCATAGATTAAAACAGAAACGTAGGTACTTATTCCTCTGGTAGGAATTAGGGGATTTAACAAGATAACTTTCTATGGACCCATAACGTTTCAGGGCAAAAGGGTTGTTCTTAAACTTCTGATATCTAAGACATGCTGTTCGTGTCTTGATCCAGTCAAATTCCCAGAGTCGAGATTTTGCTTTATCAGGATTTTCACGTAATAACTTTAGTGAAAATCCTGTATTTTCCACTATCTTTTGTATTTGGAGGTGCCATCTGCTGGGAAAGGTATCTGATGAGTTTGGTAAATATGCAGCAATAATCACTAAAAGATCCGAAGTCGAACTAGCCATAATACATTTACGATAAAGGCTACACATCTTCCATTTATATAAGGCATATAGGGATATTAAGCCTAGCTCATGCCTTATAAGGCAGATGGATTCGGAATTGGGTATGTTAAGGGCTACTTTCCAATATTTACTTTCAAGTTTGGTCCAGTAATGATAAGATTTTCTTACATATGCTTCGGAACCATAAAGGACTATAGGGACCATTTTTTGTCTGTAAAAGATTAATAAAGGCATAACTGAAAACATGCGGTATCTGTTCTTTATAATGCAAGCTTGTGATAGTGCTGTATCCACTTTGCCTTTAACGTGAGTTTCGTGTTTTGTATTGGCTATTTGATTTGTTATCAATGTGCCTAAATATGTATATGTGTAAACAGAAGTCAAGGACACATTCTGCAATGGCCACTGTAGCTTAGCTATACGTTGTCTTACATTACCACATTAAATAATTTTGCTCTTCGATACATTTATCGTAATATAGTTCTTAATAGTGTATTCATTCAAGGCATTCAAGAGTTCACAAAGGCCTTTAGGGGTCTTTGAAAATAAGACCATATCGTCTGCATATAAAAGGTATTTTACTTGATTGCCATTAACTATTGGTGGATCGGCCTTAATGTTCAAAAATGTGTTGCCAACGTCTGATATGAAGAAATTAAACATGGCTGAAGCTAGCAAACAGCCCTGTTTCAGGCCACGGGAAGTCAGTATTGGATTTGACAATAGACCATCATTTGATAGATTAACTTGAATAGAGGTTGCAGAATGAAAATCAATCATCCATTTGATGATATTCCAGGGGCAGCCTTTATCCAGTAACTTCTTAAATAATAATTCCCGGGGGACCGCATCAAATGCCATACGGAAGTCTATAAATGCAAGATAGAGTGGTTGGTTGCATTGAGTTGCCTGAGATTGAATACTCCATACAGTTGTTATATTTATGGCCGTGCCAATGCCTGAGAGGAAGCCTGTTTGAAACGGGTCACGCAATTTATTTAGATCAAGCCATGTATTAAATTCCTTCAGAACCAGACGTGCAAAAAAATGTCCAGGACAGTCAAGAAGGGCAATAGGTCTATATGACTTGGGATCGCTTCTATCGCTGTTTTTAAAAATTGGCAAAATTATGGACTTCTTCCATGACTGTGGGATACCTCCTACTATGAAAACATGCTTGAAGATTAAATGAAGGATTTTTGCCCATTCTAACAGATTATCTTTTAGAGTACCGTTATAAAGTCCATCAGGACCAACTGCTCTTGACCTGCTCAAGGTTGCAATACAGCAGAGAATGTCTTCGGTCTCTATTGGAAAAGTGCACAATGACTCTTGGCCCATAATAGACCACTCTAATGGGAAGGAATAGGGCGAGCTATAAAGATCACCAAAGTAACTCTGCCATAACTCTTTAGAGATAGCATTGATTTGTAAGGTTACCTGATGGTGTGAGACGGCCTTGTTCAAACAGGCCCAAATACCACTAGTTGATTTTTTAAGGATCTGTTGGAACATATGCTCATTATCAAGGCGGTACTGGGTTGCTCACCGATCTTTTAACCAAACTTTATAAGCCAATTTCAGTTGTTTCATTATTGTGATCCTTGTAGTATTGTCAAGATGCTTTAAATTGCGAAGCATGCGTCTCAATTTAGATTTGTACTGTTGTTCTTCTGGGTCGAAAACATGAGGATGATTGCTTATATAATTAGCGTTTGGTAATTTATGTTTCCTAAAAAGTTGCATAAGATGAACATAGCAATCAGATCCATCTTCACAGGGAGAGATACAGGTCTGCTCAATGCAATCTCGTAATCGAGTCAAAGTCCTAGAGTTCCATTGTAAGCAAGTTCCTCTATTATTGACAATTGTATTTGAGATACATATGTTCATCTTAGCCTTATTCAAGGATTGAGGTAGTCTGAGACAAACTTGCAACATGTTATGATCGCTAAGATCTGTATCAACCACCTTGAAGAAGATTATGTGGTTCAAAGATTTAACATTTACATAGACATAGTCGAGAATCGATTGTTGTGAACCTCTATTCCACGTAAAGGGCGGAGGTACATCTCCCACAATTGCTCCGTTAAGCATTGTAAATCCCTTTTCCTTCATCATAAGGCCCCTTGTTATTTTAACATCTGGAAGTTCCACAGTATTCTCTGGAAGTAGATGTAGATTCAAATCACCCATTAGAAGGGTATATGACAATGCCTGGGCCTGGAGTAGTGTTTTAAGGATAACTGACAGATGATTGAAAAATTGTTTTGCTGTCATTGAATACTTACTCCAATATATATTTACAATGGCAGATGAGGTGTTACCTCTTGAGACTTTCACTACTTGGAAATAAGGGGCTGGGGTGGAACACGATATACAGGCAATGCCAGAGTTTTTTTTTTATGGCCACAAGCAAACCACCCATCGGACGACCCAGCCTATGTTTGATGGCAGGTATAATGTGAATAAAATGTGAATCCCATACAGGAGCAGAGACAAGCCATGTTTCTTGAAGGACCACGATGTCTTGTTCACCTATCGTGTTTTGTAAGGAGTTAAGGAGATGAGAGTAACCTCTCGTGTTCCACAAAGTCATGCGAATAATATCATGTTGACTCACTTGTTGCTATGAGTTCTGACAAAGTATTTGCTTTGCTTGAGAGTAGTTTGATGTATTTAGAGCATGAGATGCAGCGACAGTAGGATTGGGATTATAGATGTTAATTAGGGTTTTTGGGGGTTGCAGGAAGCTGCTTTCCGAGGTTTGGGATAACACAAATCCTAGATCAAATTTAGCCATTTTAGCTTGCCACAATATGTTGGCTACAAGCCCAGATCGAACATGTATTCTGGCTTCTGAAAGATTAATACCATTGTAAATTCCACTAAATCAATATCTGACGAGGACAAATTCCGTAATAATGGAATTTGCGCACATATGTTCAGAACACTTCTACGATTGAGAACATATTGGGAGGCAGGAAGCTCTTGACATTTTATTATCAAGCAATGAGGCTTTGCTTTGTTATTTGCATTTTCTGACAATTTTGGAGTCTTGACTTGAATGTGTTGAGCACTTGAGCTTAATACGTGTTCCGGCATGAGAGACTGTGGGTGAGGCTTTGGTAACAGCTGGTCAGATCGTTAATGTAAGGTGGGGCCTGTAACGCTCACCTGATTCCCGTAGAGGCGCCGGTCTTGACTGGGCGTATACCGTATCTTCAAAGGTGATGTGTAACACACGGCTGGCTCTTTGGGCTGGACCTCTGTGCACTGTATGTCTGCCTCGAAGGGTAAGATGTCTGCAGATAGAAAATATGGGATTAAGGAACTCGGTTATTGAATGTCTCTCTCTTCTTCCCTTTCTCTTCTCCTGTAGAACCCCAAAGGTTAACGCTCTCACCTTAGGTAATTGAACGCTGTGCTCTCCATCTGCCTCGGGGCAGGGTGCTGTAACCAGTTTCTTCACTGGATAAGGGGAGCAGGCCTCTTGACTTCAGAGGACTGCTGTCCGTCGTTTACTGCACGAACTGTAAGTTTCGAGTAATTCTAATGTCTTTAAAGTCTTTAGTAATGATGTTTCTTGTTTTGCAGGGTTCCGGCGATGGGGGATGACGGGCTGAAGTGAGTTGAAGATGGAGCCCGTGTGATGAATAGAAGCGCCTGGAAGCATGTAAGTAAGCGCTTGTTGCCTGCTTCACGATGCGCTCTAACTGTCTTTTTATTTTGCAGGTACAAGTTCAGAGCGGCTGCAGGGTGCCGGAATACCCACTGGGTTAGATGTGGAAAGTAGTAATGGCACGTGAGTATTAAAGTTCCCCAATGTCTTTAAACGCACCTTGTTTTGTCTTTCACATGCAGGATGCAGCGCCGAAGGCCTCCGGAGCGTGCGAAGAGTTGGTAAGCTTTTGTCTTTCAGATGCCGGAATGCAGCGCGAGGCGTTGGTGACAGCCGATGGACCAGGTAAGTGAAGAGCTGTCACTGAAGACCGTAATGCTAACCTGTTCTTTCTTGTCTTTATAGGTGTTGCTGAAGACTGGATTCAGGATGGTAAGCCTTTTTCCTTAGGGCCCAGGATCAGATGCAGAAGACACGATGAGCGTTCTGCTGCAGAGGATGCAGAATAACGCAAAGCAAGATTCATCCATCGGGTGTGGTTTAAATAGCCTCCTGTAGTGCTTAGGTGTCTCCTTCCACAGCCACGCCTAGGTAAGAAAAGAGTTCCTGCTTTCCAGAAGAGTTCCAGTGTTCTGAATCTAGGGAGTGGCTCCGGCCCCACCCAACAGGAAAAGTAGTTCCAAACAGAAGAGGATCAGAGGCTCAACTGGCAGGCAAGTAAGCAGTATGGTCTGCTGCAGGTAAGTCCACCCAAGCATTATGAGCCCGGCGCTTCCAGCGCTGGGACTGGGCATATTTAAGAGCCTGGTGCCACTGGCGCCAGGACTGGGTCCAAAAGGTCCCAATTGGGACTGGTTGGCACTCGGAACCTGGGTTATGGATCTGCTTCCAAGGGAGTTGGGAAAACCCTGACCTTTTGGAAGCAGAGATCATGACAGTACCCCCCCTCAAGGCCCCTCCCAAACCAGTCTTCTCCGGGGGTTTTGGCTTGTCAGGAAATGTTCGGTGAAATCTTTTGATTAGGCGAGGAGCGTGGACATATTCAGCAGGTTCCCAGGATCTCTCTTGGGGGCCGTAGCCTTTCCAGTCAATTAGGTAAAATAGTTTAGATTTGGAGATCTTGGAGTCCAGAATGCTTTTGACTTCAAACTCGAGTTCTCCATCAACTAGGATAGGTTTTGGAGATTTAGTTAGTCGGGTTTGAGGTTGCACAGGTTTTAATAGAGAGACGTGGAAGACCGGATGTATCTTCATGTGCGGGGGCAAGTCCAACTTGACCGCTACTGGGTTTACTATGGTAGTGATGGAATAGGGACCAAGGTATCTTGGGTTGAATGTGCGTGGCCCTTTTAGAGGTAGATATTTGGTGGATAACCAGACTTGATCCCCTACTTGATATTGAGGGGCTTCCTTCCGATGTTCATCTGCTCCTTTCTTGTATTGTTCTTTAGCCCTTTCAAGGTGAGAAACAGCTTCCTTAAAGGCTTGGGTGATTGTAGAATGCAGGTAGTCTACTGCTGGTGTTTCAAGATCTTGGAGGGGATCCAACTCCGAGGTTCGAGGGTGGCTGCCGTACAAAAGAAAAAACTGGGTTTTCCCAGTTCCCGAATGGACAGAGTTATTGTAGGCATATTCGGCTATCCAAAGGATGTCTTTCCAAGTTTTTTCAGTTTGTTGCAGCATGCAGCGTAAATACTGTTCCAGAGTTTGATTGGTCCTCTCGGTTTGTCCGTCGGTCTGAGGGTGGTGACTGGTCGATAGTCTCACATCAATTTGAGCCGACCGACAGCAACTTCGCCAAAAATGAGAAATAAATTGACTACCTCGATCCGAAATTAGAACCGAAGGAAAACCGTGCAGTCGGACGATGTTTTCGAGAAATTCTCGGGCCAGAGTTGCTGCTGTTGGCAAGCCTTTGAGCGGAATGAAATGCGCCATCTTGGAGAATAAGTCCACGATTACTAGAATCGTCTTGTATCCGGAGCATGGAGGTAGATCGGTGATGAAGTCCATAGAAAGCGTATGCCAAGGGCGAGGTGGGATGTCAATAGGGCGTAAGAGGCCTGCTGGTCTTTCCTTTTGACTCTTGTTTTGGGCGCATACTCCACAGGACATTATAAAGCCTCTGATATCTTTTTTCCAAGACGGCCACCAGAAGTAGCGCTTGATCTTTTCTGAGGTCTTGGCCATACCGGGATGTCCTTCCATTAAAGAATCGTGATAACAAGAGATTACTTTTTTCTGTAAATCTGTGCTGGGTAGGTATAATCGTTCTTGGAAATACAATAAGTTGTCCTTTACTGCAAAGTCCTTTCCCTGCAGATGCCAATTCTGTATGTCTGCTGGAGTTACAAGTTGCCTGGCTTTATCCTTAACTTCCTCTATGGATTCTGTGGCGATTACACCCAGAATTCTTTGTTCGGGAATGATTGGTACAGGTTTAGGGTTGATCAAGTGTTCTTCCTCTCCCATCCGAGAAAGGGCATCAGCTTTACCGTTCTTTGTACCAGGTCGATAGGTAATTATGAAGTCAAACTCGGCAAAGAATAATGCCCAACGGAGTTGTCTAGAGGATTGGGCTTTTGCGGTTTTCAAATATTGCAGGTTTCGGTGATCCGTAATCACAGTAACGGTGTGTCGGGCCCCCAGCAGATAATGCCGCCAAGCCTTAAAGGCAGACTTGATAGCCAGAAGTTCCTTGTCAGTAATCGTGTAATTGATTTCAGGAGGTGAGAATTTGCGGGACCAAAATGCCACGGGGTGCAACTGATTGGTTACCGGGTCCTTTTGTGATAGAACTGCCCCCATGGCAAGGCTTGAAGCATCAGTTTCCACGATGTAGGGGAGTTCGGGGCGAGGGTGTTTTAAGATTGGTGCAGAGATAAATTTAGTCTTCAAATCCTGGAAAGCTTGTTCTGCCTCGGTAGACCATTCAAAACGTTTGTTTTTCTTTAACAAGGCAGTGATGGGCTGGACTATTCGAGAGAACTCGGGGATAAACCTGCGGTAAAAGTTAGCGAAGCCTAACATGCTTTGCACACCTTTTACGGAGGATGGTGATGGCCATTTGAGAACTGCATCGACCTTCTTTGAATCCATACGCACTCCGCCAGGTGATAATATGAATCCCAAGAATTCAACTTCAGTCACGTTGAAAACACATTTTTCCAACTTAGCGAAAAGTTTGTGTTGACGCAATCTTTCGAGGACCATTTTCACGTGTTTCCGATGTTCAGATTCCGATGAAGAATAAACGAGGATGTCGTCAATGTAAACAACAACACACACATCTATGAGCTCTCTGAGGACATCGTTCATAAAATATTGAAAGGCGGCCGGGGCATTGCAAAGTCCGAAGGGCATGACCTGATATTCAAATAGCCCATACTTGGTGCGGAAGGCCGTCTTCCATTCATCGCCCTCTTTTACTCGTACCAAGTGGTAAGCTCCTCTAAAATCCAGCTTTGTATATATGCATGCTTTTCTGACTTGGTCCAGGAGTTCAGGGATCAAAGGTAACGGATATCTATTCTTAACGGTGATCTGGTTCAGGGAGCGATAATCTATACAAGTTCTAAGGTCTCCTTCCTTTTTTGGAACGAAGAACAAAGCTGAAGAAGCAGGGGACTTCGAAGGACGAATAAACCCATTTGCCAGGTATTGATCCAGGTATTGTCGAAGGTGAAGGTTCTCAGGCTCGGTGAGGGCATAAATTCTACTACAAGGAGGAGTAGATCCAGGTATCAGGTCTATCTGGCAGTCATAAGACCTATGAGGAGGTAGAGAGTTAGCCTGATCCTTCCGGAAAACATCTTGGTATTCTAGGTATTCGGGAGGTAACTGGGGAGTCTCTGAAGAAATTGCTGCCAGTGCAACACCAGGTGGAGGGTGACAAGTAGAGACACATTCTGGAAACGGGACCGTTCTTGCTCGCCAATCGATCAGAGGATTGTGTTTCTCTAACCAAGGTATTCCTAGAATAATCTGAAACTGAGGGGCCTTGATCACATCAAACACGATCTTCTCATGGTGTCCATCTTGACTTACTAGCGTCACCTCTTGAGTGGTATGCGTTACTGGCCCGGAGGCTATCTCCGTACCATCCACCGTAGTAATGACGTCCTTTACAGCCTTGGGACAAAGAGTTAGATTCATCCTCAAAACCATTTCATGATCCACATAATTGCCGATGGCACCGCTGTCGACGTAAGCTTCAATTGCATGTAATCGATCCGGATTATCAGGGCTAATGAGGACCATAGGTATCACGAAATGCGAGGTCACGGAACTGGTTTTCACGCTCGGCAAGAGGACCTCTATTCTTGTCGGGCGAGTTCATTTCCCTGCTCAGAGTTTGTAACTCTGGTAACTGCAGCTCCTACTGCCTTCTTGGCAGGTTTCACCGGACAGTCTCGAAGAAAGTGCCCTGAGTTTCCGCAATAGAGGCATAATTGCAACTGTTTTCTCCTTTCCCGCTCCTTTTGTGTTAGAGGACCTTTCAGACCCCCTATTTGCATGGGTTCCCCGGAGTCTACTCCTTTGGAAGGAGTTGGCTGTTTGGAAAATACTCGAGCATCAAACTTGGAACGATCGGCCTTCCTGTTCTGCAGTCTGTGATCTATTTGAACGACTAAGTCTATATAGTCCGAACAATCTTGTGGGGGATTCACTACTTGGGCTAACACATCTTTGAGCTCTCCACGTAGACCTCTATAAAACAGCGTAATCCTTTTGTTCTCAGGCCATTGAGATTCCACTATCAGGCTGTTGAAAGACGCAATATAAGCCAAAAGGTCTTGATTACCTTGTCGCAACGAAAGAAGCTCATTGTCCAAGGCCTGCCCCTGTGAATGTCTTGCCAACAGTTTTTCCATACTGAGCTGAAAAGCTTGAAAATCATGGAGGACCGGATCATCTTGATTTACTAGAGGGATCGACCAGTCTGCCGCATTGCCACTAAGGTACGAAAGCACGAAAGCTACTTTAGTTTGATCAGTTGGAAAGGCTGCTGGCCGGCATAAGAAATGCAACCGGCACTGATTGATAAATACTGCAAACCTCTTTGGGTCACCAGAAAATCGGGCGGAGCCAGAGGTACATTCCCAGGTAGGTTGATCTGCACTGGATTCATAGAGGATGTAGAAGGAAGATTTCCCCCAGATGCGGGTAACGGGGTCTGTCCGGCTTGTGACTGTAGCAATTGTCTAGCGAGATCATCTGTTCGCTCCTTGGAAATAATCAGTTCCCTTCTTAGAGCGTTCGTTTCCTGACGGGCTGCATGCACTTCTGCCCTTAGTTCCCCAAGTAACTGGGCTAGCTGGTCGGTATCCGAGGTTTCCATAGCGCCTGGACGGGAGTTTTGTGGTGGGCTTTGCGTTCTGTAACGCTCACCTGATTCCCGTAGAGGCGCCGGTCTTGACTGGGCGTATACCGTATCTTCAAAGGTGATGTGTTACACACGGCTGGCTCTTTGGGCTGGACCTCTGTGCGCTGTATGTCTGCCTCGAAGGGTAAGATGTCTGCAGATAGAAAATATGGGATTAAGGAACTGGGTTATTGAATGTCTCTCTCTTCTTCCCTTTCTCTTCTCCTGTAGAACCCCAAAGGTTAACGCTCTCACCTTAGGTAATTGAACGCCGTGCTCTCCATCTGCCTCGGGGCAGGGTGCTGTAACCAGTTTCTTCACTGGATAAGGGGAGCAGGCCTCTTGACTTCAGAGGACTGCTGTCCGTCGTTTACTGCACAAACGGTAAGTTTCGAGTAATTCTAATGTCTTTAAAGTCTTTAGTAATGTTGTTTCTTGTTTTGCAGGGTTCCGGCGATGGCGGATGACGGGCTGAAGTGAGTTGAAGATGGAGCCCGTGTGATGAATAGAAGCGCCTGGAAGCACGTAAGTAAGCGCTTGTTGCCTGCTTCACGATGCGCTCTAACTGTCTTTTTATTTTGCAGGTACAAGTTCAGAGCGGCTGCAGGGTGCCGGAATACCCACTGGGTTAGATGTGGAAAGGAGTAATGGCACGTGAGTATTAAAGTTCCCCAATGTCTTTAAACGCACCTTGTTTTGTCTTTCAGATGCGGGATGCAGCGCCGAAGGCCTCCGGAGCGTGCGAAGAGTTGGTAAGCTTTTGTCTTTCAGATGCCGGAATGCAGCGCGAGGCGTTGGTGACAGCCGATGGACCAGGTAAGTGAAGAGCTGTCACTGAAGACCGTAATGCTAACCTGTTCTTTCTTGTCTTTATAGGTGTTGCTGAAGACTGGATTCAGGATGGTAAGCATTTTTCCTTAGGCCCAGGATCAGATGCAGAAGACACGATGAGCGTTCTGCTGCAGAGGATGCAGAATAACGCAAAGCAAGATTCATCCATCGGGTGTGGTTTAAATAGCCTCCTGTAGTGCTTAGGTGCCTCCTTCCACAGCCACGCCTAGGTAAGAAAAGAGTTCCTGCTTTCCAGAAGAGTTCCAGTGTTCTGAATCTAGGGAGTGGCTCCTGCCCCACCCAACAGGAAAAGTAGTTCCAAACAGAAGAGGATCAGAGGCT
Source organism: Ambystoma mexicanum (assembly GCF_040938575.1). Classification (NCBI taxonomy): domain Eukaryota; kingdom Metazoa; phylum Chordata; class Amphibia; order Caudata; family Ambystomatidae; genus Ambystoma; species Ambystoma mexicanum. The sequence goes on from NC_090936.1 coordinate 245,609,483, forward strand.
CAACTGGCAGGCAAGTAAGCAGCATGGTCTGCTGCAGGTAAGTCCACCCAAGCATTATGAGCCCGGCGCTTCCAGCGCTGGGACTGGGCATATTTAAGAGCCTGGTGCCACTTGTGCCAGGACTGGGTCCAAAAGGTCCCAATTGGGACTGGTTGACACTCGGAACCTGGGTTATGGATCTGCTTCCAAGGGAGTTGGGAAAACCCTGACCTTTTGGAAGCAGAGATCATGACAGGGCCTTGAAGTAACCTCTCTGCATTAGGAAATGGTAATGAGTGAAGGCTATCCCCATTCTGTGTTCTGTTTTGAACTTCAGAAAAATAGGCATCCATAGATGTTTTTATGATATCTCTCAGAACTTCAGAACTGCGGTAGTTCTCATCATTAGGGACTTGATGAGTGTTAGAGATACTCACTGCAGTATGATTTGTCAGATCAGGTGGATTAGATGTAGTGCAATTGATCTTATGCCAAATATTAGATTGTTGGGTTGGGATATGTGACTTCAAAACCTCTCGAGATTTGGTGGGCACTTTAAACTGCAAATCATGCGATAAGTTACCCTGTGTTGGATACAAATATGAGGCAGTTATTACAGCAGTGGTAGGCGGCCTCGCAGAAGCTGCTTACAGTGATTTTTGATTCACATAAGAAGCAATTAAAGCACGGATTTCATCTTGCAGTAAATCATTTATTAAAGGATCTTGATGAACTACAGCATGGTGAGTTAATACTAGATGGTTAGTCATGTTCAACGCTACTTTTGAGGAATCCCTGATTGGGTTCAAAATCTGTGGGACAGGATCTTTAGAAAGAGGTACACAGCTAAGTGTGTTTTGATTTGTTTTACAAGTAAGGGCTACTAGGTCATAAAGTGGTTGATAACTATATTGCGCATGAGCAGCAATCTCAGATGTATGAACTACAGGAGACGAGTCTTGCTGCATCTTTAACCGACTGATGGCCTTTATAAAACGCTTGGTTTTGCCTCTCACTGGAGCTTGTCGCAATCTCTTTGCAGTTTTACAAGATTTTTTCACAATAGAAACTTGTTTTGATAGAATAACACCTTGATCAGTGTGTTTATCATTAGGGATTGAGGGAGGGCGCTAGAGGGCCAACCAAGATGGCCACCTTGGCCTGAGCTCCCGTATAGCCCCGCATCAATCCTACGCAATCCTGCTGCTCCCTGTAAATGAATGAGCCAAACCCTCGACTTCTGGCTTCCTGAACTATACAGCTGCCAGCCCCTGAAATCCTGGACGAAATCGGCCCTTGTACGCCCTTAAAAGACCCGTGAGACCTCGAGGCCGTGCTCCATGCAAATCACCCGGCGGGGCGACAGTTCGCACACAGCCACCCTCACCCGGTTGTGACCTGAGCACCCCGGACCCTGAGAAGGCGCCCAGAGGAAAATAGCGTGGAGACGGGAGTGAGCCAAGCAGCAGAAGTCAGCCTGCGATGGCCTGCGGGGGGCATCTCCCGTCCCTCCCCCATCCTCGGCTAGCGTTGGGAACGAGACCGGTGCGCTGCCTACCTACATTCGACAACGCTGCCGGAGGCTGCAGCGACTCGGCGGGAGACGGAGGACCGTCTCTCCCCCCATCGCTCCACCGACTCCAGAGTTTGACCGCCCCCCTGCGGGGCTGGAGGCGAGGGCTCCCCGTGGGGACCTCGAACGTTGCAGCACTACCGAAGCCCCCCGGCACCTGACACCTGCAACCGCCGGCGGAGAGCAGCAGGGAGATCAGCTGGACACGAAGGTAAGGAGGAGGGGGGAGGTCGCGCTCCTTGTTTGAAACGGGTCCATTCCGGGCCGGCCACCCCCCCATCCCCACCGCCGTCGAACACACAAGCGCATACAGCAGTGCCACCGGAGTCAGCACTGTGCGGGGGACCATCCGGCTCACGCCACGGCCAGTAGCCGCAGAGCTTGGCGCCTCGGTGCTGCCGGGGGAGAAGGCCGGAATCACCCCTAGCCCATTTGAAGGCCCAGCCAACTATTACAGAAGGAGAAGGTGCCCCATCCTGGCAGCCCTATAAACCAGCACATCGCCCCAAGCTAAGAGGACGCGGTCGCTCCGTACTACACAGGAATTAACAGCAGTGAACAATAAAGAGCACAAGCCGTGTCACAAGAGAGGGCCCCCCTCTCCCCCCCCCTGTTGCAGCAACACTTGCCTTGTTCACCGCGCCACAACAGGGAGCGACAAACGGTGCACGAGAGGAGGCTCCCCCTCTGACTCCCCCCGGTCATGTCAATACCCACCTCGCTGCCACGCCGTCTATAGACAGACACAACAGCTTTCCGCTTCCAAGCACGGCGTAGCCAAAGACTGGCAATATTGGGCAGACACCATAAAGCAGCCAAAACCCTTGTTGAGGCACCTCCACCCAAGAGGGAGACGGATCAACAAGGTCTCAACCACTACAGAAGCAGTCTAACACCCCCTACAAGAAAGCAAGGGAAAGTCCCCATGGGGGGTTCAATAGATCGCCCGAGGCACCCCCATTTCAAGAAAAGCCTCTCTTCCAAACAGCTGCACCCCCATTAATTCCTTCCAAGCAGGTAATACCTCGCACCCCTCGGTGGGTCCACAAGACGCTCTTGACAAGGCAAGACGCAATCCGGCACCTACAAATGTCACTGGAACCGCATGAAAGATGGGGAAAACTGATAAATCCCAGAGGAAATTCAACTTTGAAGGTGGCGCAACTCCAAAGCACCCCTACAGTGAGAGGACCAGTTGCACTCGCCCAGCCTCTTGCACCAGATGGATTCGGATGGTAGCCCGTCCGAAATCAAAGAACTCCTTTTAGAACTGAAAGCTGGCATAGGGAGCCTAAATAATAAAATGGTTGGCCTCGCCTCCAAAGTCGACCACCTACAACATCGCATTGATACACATTCAGAACGCCTAAACGAGGTCGAGCAAAGAGTGTCTAATCTTGATGATAACTCAACGACCCTATCAAACAAAGTCTTGAAGTTAGAAGCCCAAATGAAAACGACAATAGCCAAGTGCGAGGATCTAGAAGGTCGCTCAAGAAGGAATAACATAAGAATCATCGGGGTAAGAGAACATCAGCCACAAGGGAAAATGGAAGAATACGTGGAGTCACTTTGCACATCACTCTTCAGCAGAGAATCCCTGTCGCAATTCTTCATAGTAGAGAGGGCACACAGGATACCATCAACCAGACCTGCCCCCGGCACACCGCCTACACCAATCATCGCAAGGCTGCTCAACTATAGGGACCGCAATACCATCCTTCGTCTGGTCAGAGAGAAGGGGGACCTCCTCCATGATGGAGACAAAATACACTTCTACCCTGACTTCTCTCCCAAAGTGCAAACTCAGAGAAAATCCTTTACCCCCACCAAAGACTCAGAGCCAATCAAATGCCCTACTGGATGCTTTTTCCAGCTCGACTCAGAGTACAGCACAGTGAGAGGGTCCAATTCTTCCAAACCCTAGATGAGGCAAATATGTTTCTGGACCAGATAGGCTGCCCTGACCGGAACCCCAAATGCCCCAGGCCCCAAAGAGACAGAAATCACAGGAATCCACCATAGACTGGAGGGACCAGAGTCAGACAACAAGTTTGCATTGCGACACTAAAAGTACAGGAACAACCACGAAGAATACAACGCTGGGCTGGGACGATTGGGAAGCCCCAAGCGCCCCTAGCACAGCACCAGTTCATTTAACAAGGTTCTGTTAATGGGTGGGTTTTCGAGTAACAGCCTGGCAACTCCAGGGACCACATCTTGTTCAGGTTCACAAACGGGCCAGTTGGGGGTTGCCCGTGAAAGGAAAGACTCAAATAAAAGGGGAGGGAAGTGCGCCGCCGACCCTCTGCCCCCCCTCGACCCTCCGGGTCTCTGATTGCCTACGCCTCTACGTCAGCAAACTACCAAAAGACCTCTGAAAGCCTCCCAGACCTTCGCACTACAACAGTCCACGATCCCTCCTCACAACAGGAAGAAATTCACTGCAAACACACTGACTAGATCGTCCAATTCAATGTTGCAACCTGGAACATAAGAGGAGGCAACCTCCCGGCTAAAACCAGGAAAATCCTACAGTATCTGCAAAGACATGGGGTCGACGTGGCAATGATTCAGGAAACGCACCTACTTCCGGGAAGAGAGTACCTTTGGGCTCGGAGCTGGGGTTGCCACAGATATTTCTCATCTTACTCGTCCTACTCCAGAGGGGTTGCGATTCTGATTAATAAAAGAACCAACTTCCGTCTAGTCCATACGGATAAAGACTCCTAGGGAAGAGCACTCCTGGTGAGTGGCATCATAGCAGGCCAGAAAGTCACCTTTGTCAACTCCTACGGGCCCAATGTCGATGGCACCAACAATTTCGACTGGGTACAGACCCATCTAACTTCTCAAGACCCGAGGAATATAATCTGGGGAGGTGACATGACTACAGTACTCGACCCACTAAAATATAAGTCACGTCCCACACCCGAACCACAGTCCAAAGCTAGCCTTCAGATAAGGGAAATTTGCAGAGCCCTCAACCTCAAGGATGCATGGAGATCCGCAAATGGCAACCAGCGATCCTACACCTTTCATTCCGCTGTACATAACACAAGCTCCAGGATTGACTACTTATTCACCTCGGCGAACGGCCAGTTGACATGGGTCCCCTGCCACATCCTTCCCAAAACCCTATCCGATCACTCCCCAATGATCCTCAGCTGCAGGCCTCCCGGCTTCAACTCGCCGCTACAGCACTGGCGATTCAAGGCAGGATCCATGCAAGACCAGGTCTTTGCTTCTGAAATAAGAGAGGAGATCTCCACATTCCTCGATTCCAATATAGGATTGGTTGCTTCAATGTGCACAATACGGGAAACACTGAAAGGGTTCACCAGGGGAATCTGCCTGGCCCAAGAAAACGGCATCCTTAAACTAATTAGGCGAGAGCTAACCAACAGCGAAGAGCGGCTTCGAGGCCTGGAATCAAAATGCACGGACAAATTTTACCCAGCCTCGCAAGCAGCTTTAAAAGAAGAACTAAGAAATTTCAACGCCACTCAGACAATATGGCGAAGGCCAAAAGCTGGGAGCCCTCCTAGCCAACCTGATAAAAGCAGACAGGTCACTACCACCAATAGAAGGAATACGCTCCAAGGGGGGTGAACTAATTCACACCGACGAGGGGATCGCAGAGGAATTTAGACTTTTCTACCAAGAGTTATATAGCTCCAAACACAACACAAACTCAAACGCTCTGCAAGAATATCTCGATGGTACAGAACTGTACTGGGTGGAGGGACAGCTACGAGAACCCCTTAACGAACATATCACACCAGAAGAGATCAGTGAGGTATTAAGGACCCTCCCCGGCACCAAAGCCCCCGGCCCAGATGGCCTAACAGGAGAATTCTACAAAGCATTCGCTGACACCCTTGCCCCCCTTCTAGCCGAAGTCTACAAAGAAGCTTTAGAAGTAGGATGTCTCCCACAATCCACCTGTGAAGCCAATATAACTCTTTTGCCCAAATCGGGCAAACCACCAGAAGACTGCGCATCATACCGCCCTATCTCCTTCCTTAACCTCGACAATAAAATCCTGGCCAAGGTTCTCACAAATAGGCTGATTCCATTGATGCCAGCCTTGGTACTGGCGGATCAAGCAGGTTTCGTACACGGACGCAATACGACTTTTGGTATCAGAAGACTATTTGGTATCATCGAGGCGCTTGACCCCTCTCAAAAGGCAATCGCTGTTCTTCTCGACACTGAAAAAGCTTTTGATTCGGTGGAATGGCCGTTCCTGTTCGCAGTGCTCACCAGGATGGGATTAGGAGCCCATTTCATTAAGTTAGTATTGTTACTATACACCAAACCTCGAGCCAGCATTATCACAGGAGCAGCAAATTCAGCCCCATTTGAACTACAACGTGGAACCAGACAGGGCTGCCCGCTCTCGGCCCTAATATTTGCCCTGATAATGGAACCATTAGCCTCCAATCTGCGAGAACAACGAACCCTAAGAGGCCTCAGCATAGACCCACACAAACTAATTATATCATTATATGCAGACAACGTCGCCCTTTTTACACGCGATCCCGAAGACAACTTGAACCCAGTCATGAGAGAGGTGATTAAGTTCGGTGCGGTATCCGGACTAAAAATCAATCAAACAAAATCCATCATATTTCCGTTCACGGATGATTTCCAATTCACTTGGCAAACGTCCTGAGTACGATACTTAGGGATTATGATGTCACTAAACTACCAAGAAGTGGCAAAGGTACTGCAGGAAAAAATTTCTCGATGAAAACGCTGCCACTTACCCACTGTGGGAAAGCCTCTTTAGTAAAAATGGTGATTCTACCGAAACTCCTGTATTTGTCCACCAACATCCCAATCCTGTTGCCTCAACCCTTCCTGAAAAGACTAAAGAGTATGGTGCTAGAGCTGCTATGGGCAGACAAACCCGCCAGAGTTGCTTATTCAACACTTACCCTCCCGGTGGCCAGTGGAGGACTGTCCCTCCCAGACCTGGAAAGATACTTCTGGGCGGTACAAGCACAATTCATCAGCCACTGGTATGCCGATCAGTTTGTAAGACCCCACGTTCAAGTGGAGCGAGCCCTCGCAACACCCAACCTACTGTGTGCAGTCATCCTCAGCCAGATTCCAGTTCCCAATAACACAATGAACGTCGTGCTCTCCACCTACAAAATATGGAAGAAGATTGCCCAAAAATATGAAGTACAGACCGATACTCGCCCCTCCTTCCTGTCAAATTTATACCGGGAATACCACTGACATCGGAGGCAGTCTTTCATCGATGGGTCGAAAAATTAAACATAAACACATAAACACAGTGGGCGATCTCTTCATCGAAGACCATTTTATGACCCCCCAGCAAGCACAGCAAAGAGGAGGTAACACCGCCCTTGATACATTCATATATTTCAGAACGCGATATACCCTGCAAGCAATCTGGTCCATGTTTCCATCTCAACCCCCAACTTGGCAACTTCTCCACAATGTAATCAAGGCACAAGGTGCAGGCAGACTGGTTTCACAAATATACAAATCTATCACGTGTGATACTGTTCCAGTCAACACCCGCATCAACGCAAGATGGGAACGATCCCTGCAATCAACCATCTCAGATGAAGACTGGACATTCATATTGCGCCAAACTCAAAAAATAGCTCTCAACTCCCGCCTCAAGCTGATCCATTTCAACTATCTTCACCAGACTTACTTCACACCAACGAAAGCACATAGACATCACTCCAAGCCTTCTTCCAATTACGAAAGATGTGGAACCTCTGAGGGTGACTTCTTCCAACTTGCATGGGACTGCCTCAAACTAACCTCCTTTTGGAACCAAGTTCTGGAGACAACCGCGAAAATCACAGGGGAAGAGATACATCCCACCGAGACCGCAGCCCTACTAGGGATGCCACGACTCCTCTCACCATCGACGAGAAAACTAGCAGGGTTACTATTGAGACTTGCCCGCAGGAGGGTGGCCATGTCCTGGGGCCGCAGGCCCCTATCTCCAACTGGCGTAAGGACATCCTTTACTGCCAGGACGTGGAAACAGATTACATTAAGCGATTGCCCCATCGTGCACGTCCACCAGACATTTGGGGCCCAGTGGTACTATTCTTAATCTCAGAAGCTGAAGAAACCTCCACCCCCCCTCAAATTCCCAATAGCTCCGGGGGCACGGACTGTCCACCAATGCGGGCCAAGGACCCGTCTTTCTGAAGGAGGCGATCAGAATACTCGGATACAAACTCATGGAGGCGTGGGGCGACGGGGCTGGGGGGGGGGTGAGTGAGGAGGGAGGGGATGTTGGCACACAGTTGATACGACCCTAATGTGGGTGTGAATGTTTGTAGTTGATGTTCTTTGTTGACCTAAAACCCAAAAATAAAGGTTTTAAAAAAATCATTAGGGATTGGGAACAGATTGTATGTAGTCACTTTAGAAACTTTGGAGGGCTCTGAGGAAATTGGAAAATGATTTATAAGAGACTTTGGAAGAGAGTTTTTACTTGTGACAATAGATTCCATGTTGGAATCACTATTTTCATTGGGATTCTTTGACAATTCACAAGATATCAAACAAGTCATTGGAGCATCAGGGGTCAAAGTTATCTTAGGTTGAACAAAAAGCGGAACGCTTGCCTCTGTGGGCAAAGAATGATGAATGGGAGATCGTATGGGTGACAACGACCTCGGGTGTGACTTAGATGGGTGGTTGGAATTTATGAACTTTTCCAAGTTTGTTACATTATCAATCAATTGTTCAGTCAAAGTGGTTTGGTGACTCACCTTCCCCTCCATGATTTCATATAACTTGGCTAACTGCAAGCAAAGCAGTGTTCATGGCAATCAATGTATTGTTGAGGGCCGGCGCCTCAGGAAAGGAAAAGCGAGATGACCATCTCTTTTGAATGAAAAATTCTGGATTATGCATATCATCATTACATTTGGAGCGCCTGGGAGTCGGGGCAATAAAAAGATGGTGATTCATCTTGGGTCATCAAAGTTGGGTCAGAGGATTGTGCATTAGTGGGAATAGCTGAGTCAGTACGGTTCACATTAGGACTTTGCATGGTATTTTCATGAAGTTGAATTAAATCCCCTGAATTGGAACAAATGTACTGATTTCATGTGTAGACAAGCTAGATCTATTCAAAATATTCATGAAATCAAGCACATCATCATCGATTTCATCTGCCAATGTGAGTGATGCATGGGCTTTCCGCAGATGCTGCTGCATGGAAAATGAAAACAGCACCGGCGCTAAGGGGCAGATTAAGGTCAAATGAATTGCAGTAGGTACTGAACCCACAGGTCGGTCCTCGTGTTCTATACAGACCGAAACAAGTGTGTTATCAGTAATTTCCCCACCCACCACAAATACTTCAACAGGGACAGAATTGGACACAGGTGAGGAATTACTGATGGCTGGCAACGGTGCATCAAGCATAGAATTATTGGCAGGTGTAAAATTCGAAGATAGGTTATTCACCGTTGATGTGGGGACTGGCATTTTATTAGTGCTACGAGGTGTTTCTGTATTGTTTTGCTGGCTAACATTTACTTCTTTGGAGCAAACGGCTCGAATATCAGATAGCCGCGGTAGGGTGTGAGTGCCCTTTTTGCCAGGGATCCGCCCGGCCAGCGAAATTCATTTTATTTCGGCAATAGTTAGTTTATCTTGAGTTAATCTCCTTGCACCTTTAGTCACGGGGTACGGCAAAACCGTAGACGGCATGCCCGTTTTTAAAGTATATTTATTTATGACCATAATCGAGATTTCTGATAAACAATATTTCTCCAAGATCAAAGAGAGAGGTGGAAGCAATACCGTGCATATAGGCTCCCCCCTACTCCCGCTCGACAGCGAGACAGCAAATTCACTTGGCAAATCCACTTGCCCAAATGCACACGGGCTAAGCACGTGCGCAATGTATTTTGTGTGGATTGACTTGGGGGCGGGCTGGTTAGAGCTGAAAATAAACCAGAAAAACACAATGAAAATCTGAAATTAGCGAGTAACAGCACGTCAAAAGGCCGTTGCTAGGTTGGTTGCTAGGAAAGTCCTTGGCTCACGGGCTCACGGCCAATTGCAAGTTGTCAAAATGTCCGTACCTAGCCAATGAGAAAAGCTCTGCACAAGTCTCAGGAGCGTCAACACAAAACGCTCAATCCTCGCGTATGGCGACTCCGGGTGCTTCAGGGAAAGGCAGCCGAGCGGGACAGCGAGACAGCAAATTCACTTGGCAAATCCACTTGCCCAAATGCGCATGTGCTAATTCGCGTGCACAACATATTTTATCTGGATTGACTTGGGGGCGGGCTGGTTAGAGCTAGCCAATGAGAAGAACTCTGCACAAGTCTCAGGAGCGTCAAAATAAAATGCTCGATCCTCGCATACGGCGACTCCGGCTGCTTCAGGGAAAGGCAATGTGAACGGGACAGCGAGACAGCAAATTCACTTGGCAAATCCACTTGCCCAAATGCGCGCCTTGGCACTTTTGGTGTTAATATACACGGATACCTGCTACAGTGTGAAAACTAGGCCCTTTGGTCTAGGACTTTCAATTCTAGGCCTGGACATATATTGCCAGAGCCAAGCAATCTTGGAACCTACGGTACGTATATCTTCACACCACTAGTGTGAACACAGGTCGCAGGCACGGCCAAGCGTCGATGCGCGATAGAATACGGCTAACGGCCAAGCACTTCCGGTCTAGTGCACACATAGCCTTCCAGACTGAGACACCTGACTTACCTCAACACCTCTGCCACTAGCATACATCGACCACTGTCCGAAAGGAATCGGTTATAGCTGGCCCCACATAGACACTCTCAACAATAGCAATTCATCTCTAACCTTCAAAACAGCACCCACCCATGTTACTGACCTCTCTTGGGCTCCTTAGTCAAGCCTTGCCAGCCACCCAAGTCCTAGAACGGCAACATGCACACATGCATCTCTTAAATTAAACTGCATAGAATTTCCAACCACATTGACTACGGTCTCCAAAGGCGTTCAACCGACGAAAAAGCGCATTGAGGCCACACAAGTGGGGAAGGAGCGCTATATAAATAACCAAATACAATACAATACTTCTGAAACCACACACTGGGGAACTGCTGTGAGAATGAGCCGTCCCCTGTGCCCATACCCTTCCAATCACTCCCCTGATATGCAAATATTAACCTGCCATCACGATTTCAATTGCTTAAAAATGTATGCAGGTGATAACAATGAAATGCTTTACATTAGTAATTGCCAAGCACAGGGCTGGGGCAGTCTCCTGAAGCATTGACCGAGTCTGGGCTACCTCCACCAACCCAACAGTGAGAAAAATGACCTTTGTTTTGTCCCATGCTGGGGATTCGAACATGTGTCACATCGCACTGTGCTATTTTTGAGGTTTGATTGATTGATTAATTGATTAATATGTTATTTTTAAAGCGCCTATACACAAGTGTTTCAAGGGACAACCAGGTAAGGGGGGGCAACAAAAGAAAACAAGACAAACAATCTTACTAGGCAAAGTATCATTTAGACCGTGCAAGTGCTCAGCCAGAAAGTGCAGGGGGAGGGTACGGGGAGGGGAGTGCACCCAGATCAGCAGGGCCCTGAGTTGAGTGCAGGAAAGCGCCAGGCAACACAAGGAAATCAATCCCAGGTATTGCAAGGTAGGCCAGGCGGCAGTGCAGGAAGGCCAACAGGCAAGTGCAGTGGGACTGGACAGGGGGGGGGGATCTGGTGTCCTGTGTGACTCAGAGGAACACCAAGCGGTCAGTCAGAATAGCAGTGCAGGAGGAAGGGAAAGGTTAGCAGAGGAGAGGCAGAGAGAAGGAAGAGGAGAAGAGTAAGGTCTTGAGGAGCTTCTGGAACTTGAGATCTGGCTCAAGGTGGAGAGAGGCAGGAAGTCTGCTCCAGAGGAAAGCACCTGGAGAGAAAAGAGACTGCCACCCACTCTCTGCTTGGAGAAGCGACTCACCCGCAGAGAATTGGAAGTAGATGAGCAGAAGGCTCTAGTAGGAAGGTACTTCGCAAGAGAGCGTTGCAGATAAGTCTTGGGAGGATAGCTCAGTGGCAGCGTGCTCGCCTTGGAAGCAAGATGACACAGAGCAACACAGGTCCAATCCCCAAAGCAAGGGCCGCAGCCCCAGAAAGTCTTGTGGAGAATGCAGAGGGTCTTGAACTTGATCCTTGCAGCCATCGGGAGACTGTGGAAGAATTTCAGAGACAGAGAGATGCAGTCCCTGGGCTTGAGGCCAACGATAAGTCTTTCGGTCCTGTTCTGGAAAGGTTGTAGAGGGCAAAGAGTAGAGTTAGGTATATTGAGAAAGAGGCTGTTGCAGTAATCCAGCTTAGAGAGTACCAGGGATCTGGAAACCGTGAGCATCTGGGAGAAGGTGAGAAAAGGCAGAATACCTCTAAGGAGGTACAGCTGGAAGCAGGACTTTCCGGCAAGGTCTGTGATGTGTGGAGAGAAAGAGAGAGTGGAGTCGAAGATGACCCCAAGGTTTTTTGGCTCACACAAGGGTGAAGGCAGAGGGACCAGTGAGGCGGGCCAGAGTGAGAGGGGAAAGTGGGAGTGGGGGCCCCAATGAGAAGATATCCGTTTTACTGGCATTCATGCAGAGATTATTAGAGGTGCGCCAGGCCTGAATTTCGGATAGACAGTCAGGGATGAGCGAGGAGGAGGAGGAGGCCGATGGTACCCTAAAAGAGAGCTGCGTGTCAACTGCATAACACTGAAAGTTAGAAGAAAAGGTAGAGATCAGAAGGGCCAAAGTGTCCAGCTAGACATTGAAAAACCAGGGGGAGAGGATAGAGCCCTGGATAACACCACGTGTGGAGAGTGTGGTGGAGGAGAGGAAAGACCCAAGTTGAACCTGGGACGGATGGTCCAAGAGGAAGGAGGACAGCCACACCAGAGCTAATCCGTGATGCCCGAGGTTTCATAGACTGGACTAGCCTGGAAACCTCATCAGATGTGAAAGGAGAGAGGGAGAAGAGACGGAGAGGAGAGGAGTGGTGGAGGCCAAGGAAGGCCTGAGAAAGGTAGAGGGTGGGAGAGGAGAAGGGGAGAGTGCGGACAGGGTGTCCTGGGTTTTAGTAGTGAAATGAGAGGCCAGGGCCGAGCATAGGGCCTGGGTAGGAGTAGAAGAGGAAGATACTGCAGTAGGAGTGACCAGCTCCTTGCAGATTTTGAATAGTTTGGCCCTGTTGAGTGAAGCCGCAGTGATGCAGGCTTGTATATAGACCCTGTTCTTAGACAGGATGGAGAGTCTGCATTGCCTTTGGAGTAGGCTGCAGACCAGTTTGTCAGAGGGCGTGCCTGAAGCTCCCCATTTCCGCTCAGCTGCTCTGCACTGGTGTTTCAGAGCGACCAGATCGGAGTCATACCAAGAGTTGCATTTTTTGACATGCTTCATGCGGATCCTCATGACAGTGTCAGGGATGTCCAGTGTATTAGAGATAGAAAGGTGAAGTTTGGAAAGGGCTGTGTCAGGATGGGAGTCAGCCGCAGGAGTAGGAAGTGGAGAGAAAGTGGAGGGAGGGGCGGCTACTGACACTCGCTTCATAGGTCGAATGGCCGCAAAGGAAGGTGGCAGTGCTGGGTGAGCATTTACCAAGGGGACAGGAAGCTTCAAGTGAGAAGAAAGGAGAGAGTGTTCAGTCCAGGAGAGAGGAGTAGAGAGTGGATTAGGGAGGGGGATGTCTGAAGAGATGAGAGCATTCAAGGTGTGCCCGGCAGAGTGAGTCGGCCCAGAGGGAAGAATGGAGAGGGAAAAGAGTCGCAGAGGTTGCAGAAAAGCCCTGATGAGTCAGGGGGGACCAGGTGGATGTTGAGACCCCCAAGGAAGATAAGCTGGGAGGTAATGAATTCTTTTGTTTCGTTCAATAGACTGCTTGACACATTGGGCCTCATTACGACCCAGGAGCTAAGTGGTTAACGGTGCCGTAAAAGGCTGCGGCGCCGTTAACCTCTTAGCGCCTTACTACGAGGTCCCTTTGCGGGACCCGTCCAGACCAGCCGTTAAAGTAGGGACCCGCAAAGGGACTTCGCAGGCAATTACGGTACCGCAATTTGCGGTACCGTAATTGCCACCTTCCCCATTCCCATTGAGCCCTATGGGGCAAAAATGGGAATGGGGAAGGGCCATCGGGAAATGGGGAAATACCGCCCCGCCAACCTTGGAATGGGGCGGTATTTCTCCATTTCACCATGGCGGACTCGTTAAAACACCGGCACCAACCATGGTGCTAATAGCGCAATGGTTTAGCGCTGGTGTTGTAATGAGGGCCATTGAGCCCGTAACAGGATTTATGTCTTGAGCAGTCTATTTAATGAAACAATAGAAATAGAAAAACAGAAAGTGTGCACCTATGAAATAGGACAGTGCGATGCGACACTGGCTTGTTACTGGCAGCGCTTGCGTTCACATTCTCAACATGGGACAATAAGAACAAAAATCTGACAACACTTTTTTTATTGTTCCGTGCTAGGGCCACTTCAGGCCAGTATGAATGGGTGGCATTAAGTCTTGAGAGTGATTGTCTAGTATGTGTACATTTGTATAATGTATCACGTAGGATTGAATCAATTAGAGACGTGCTTAATAATTATGTCTGTTTCTTATGTAGTTTTACCAGTTTTAAAAGAATTTCTAAAACTAATAAAAAATGATATTTTTGTATTCTGAAGCATTGTAGCTTCCTTTTTCATTAAGACTCAATGCAATGTATTCTCTTCCAAATCAAATAACTTCTACTCCCTCGAAATGATTCAGATTCCTGCGCATTTTTGTCAGCTGCGAAGGTGTGTCACCTTAAGAGGGGTTGCTCAGTAGGATCTGCTCAATACCATTACCCTCTAGCCTCTTTTTGTTGTAGAGACACTTCTGGCCACTCCATCATTTAGGCGTCACACCCCCGTTACAGCCCCGCGCCCCTCGATTTCTCACCCCGCTTACAGCACTGCTCGAGCCTCTGTTAACTTCGCAACTATAGCCCTATTTATTGTCTGTGTACTGTCCTGTGTGCCACAGCACTGTAGGCCGGCCAGGTCAAGTCAACACAGCCCAACATTTCGGGTAGGGGGCGGGGGGCAAAGCTCGATCTGCCCAATGGCCATTGTACCATTGCATTTGGATGCAGTTAAAGGCCTGGTTTGCAGAACTATAAGATGCATTCCCATTAACATCATAAATTACCAAGATCTGAGACTGCCAGTCTCATCAGAACAACGAACTTGCACCCACACGAGATCAAGCTTTCATTCAAATGTTGGACTCTAAGGGTAGCCTCTTCCAAGCATTACTCTGTGCTTACTCTGGACCTGGAGGTGCTGTTTTCGCGCAGTTAAAGCTGGCGCGCTTGAAGGAGGTTTGCAAGGGTGGCAGTGGGACGGAGAGGTAAGAGCGCTGCAGTGTAAGAGTGAACTGCTGCAGCTGACTGCCTAATTTGCAGCTGTGTCTAGGGAGCCATATTACCCTTTGCAATGCCGGGACAAGCACCATGCAAGCAAAGAAACTCTAATCTCCGTAAGTGTAAGCCCTAGGGGAAGACCAATGGTTAAGAGAGAAGCCTAAATTGTGATTCACGTGCACTGAGCCCATGAGATGTAGCTGAAAATCTGGATTTTGAAAGTCAATGTACCACCTCTTACAGACCCCTACCATTGCCAGTTATATAACCGACTATTGCAAACCGAACACCAACAAGTCTGGGACAGAAATCACGGCTGCAAATATTTCAGGCGATAAACCAAATACTTCTCGCACATATCAGCTGCCAATTTGAATGCTTCCTTTGGAGACATTGACAACAACTCGCTGCTGGAGTTATGTTACTCGTTATTCAATAGTGCCTGTGTACCAGTTGCAACTGGCCATCTTCTATCTGGGAATACGATGGCTAAGGTTGGGTCATAACCCAAAGCATTCTGGTAACAGTTATTACCACTCAGTGTTTGTCCGCGTCTCCGAAACTGTTTTCCTCACGCAAGCCTTCTATAGTTGGCGCTGCACCGACTCATTTTAAATCCACACATCATGAAGACGAGCACGTGGATGTGGCTAATAAATCTAGCCTGATAAATATTGAGCAATCGTCTCATTATGATGCTGCTTCCTCGCGAGATGTTCGGCATTTTGCCGTACAAATCATTCTTAACGTAAGAGGAAAAACAGAAAAGGGCTGCAGCCCGAACAGTGGGCTCAGAGTCTGTTCCAAGTGAAGATTCTAATCAACCATTGAACTCTACGATTGTAACAGTTATAGGTCAGAGACAGAAGAAGAAGGAAAGAGAAGTATATAAAAGGAAAAGACAACAACAAAATGTGGGCACCATGGCAAGTTGGCTAATGAAGGATATGAAGCAAGCGCAATTGATCTGGTGTCTTTCGGTACCTAGCCAGAATGATCCCTAGTTAAAGTAGTGGAGCAAAACCCAAAGAAACCACATACGGTATCACCGGTGCCAGAGAACTCCACGGCAGGTAGGGATGTAGTATGTCGGGAGGGTAATACAGTCCACCCCAAACAATTCTATGAATGCCGCAATCCTGGAAGCTGGAACATGAACAATAAGGAATAAAGTGGACACTCGTCTAAAAAGGCATATCAATAGATCTGAATTGCTGAGAACATTTGTGAAAATCCCTTCCTTGCGTATCTTAAATTCGTGTGACTTTGAGTTCATTGAGCGAGTGAAGTTAGGTTTGGGGGGAAAGTCACGTGTACATTGTAGCTTACCTATGACAGCTTCTTTAATAAGGGCTCAGTTTAAATCACTTGAATTTTTGGGGTACAAATTAGACAAAGTTACCACAACCTCAGAAGCTGGGATATGTTGTGAACATTACAAACATACTCTGAAAAGTAATGTGTCCCCTGTAACATTAAAAAATTGAAATAGCCTCTGATTGCTTTGACAATGTGAAAGATTGCCTCTGGTTAAAAATCATGTTGCCTGGCATTGAGGGCATGCAAAAGTGAGAATTTAATTTGGCCTCTTGAAAAAAGAGGCCATTTCACTTTTTTTGCAGAAAGGTCCCTCCCTAGACCATTTACTTGAACATTCAGTGTTCATGTTGCAGGAAACCTGGTTAACGGCCAACTTTCATGTTGACGGATTTGTTATACATCAGTCCCTGGCAATAAAAGCCGACAAAGGGCACCCGTTTGGTGGGCTAATTATAGGGGCAAAACAGGAACTAAATTCTATCTTGATATCCCCTACTGATCCGGACGGTAATGTATTGGCATTAGAATTAATGTTAGAGTGGTTAACTACATTTTAACGTTTATTAGTGATTAACATATGCGACCCCACTGCTAGTCGTGGGGCCAGAGACATATTTGTTTACATTGATACTATTATAACAAAATGGGTAAACGATCCTGCAGAAGATTTTATCATACTGGGGTGGAGACCTTAATGCCAGATTCGGCGAATAATCTATTGCAGATAAATACATGACTATCGTCTCCGATAGCAAAATGGTACTGAAAGAGGTAAATGCCAGAGGAGAAAGATGGCTGCGGTTCTTGAGGGATTGGCAATTGGTAATTTTGAAAGGAAGAACGTGTGGTGATATTCCTGGTAAACCAACCTGGTATTCGGGTGCAAAGAGGGCTACCTTGGACTATCTCTGTGGCAATACCAACCTGATTGAAAGAGTGAGTAACTTAAACATTTGCTGGAGGTGCTCCAGCGATCATGCAGTACTTATTCTCCAGTGGCATCTAGAGACACAGGAACAAGTGACAAGGGGTCCGGGTGGGTTAAATACCGACCAGGTTGGAAATCTACTGGCCTAGTCGGAATGTAATATACGTAAAGCTTGTACCACTTTGAGGCTTAAATCGAAAGATGCTTATTCTATATTGACTCGGCTATCAGCTGATGAATTTGAATCTTTGTTGGCTGTACTTGCCTGCAGAACTGGAATGGTTAGGGGTAAACCCATAACAGCATCTGATAAAAAGGTGGTGCACCCCTACAACGCAGAAATAAGAAAGCCAAATGGCTACTGCGCAAAGAGTTGCAGAATTTAAAAACTGAACCAAACTGTGTGTAAGTGTTCCAGAGTGAGTCAAGAAGGTTATAAAATCATTATAGGAATTGAGTTAAGAGGAGACGACTCTTGAGCCTGACGGTAAACTGGCAGCGTATGATAGAGGCTCTGACTAGTGGGAGTTCCAGACACATGAGGAGAGTATTAACCCTAGTTAGGGGGCTTGCTGGATTGGCAATTTTTATATTCCATTTCGGAATGGACCTGGACTTATTATACTGAGGACAAATCGTTTGATCCGGGCTGTGATGATGGCGCCTTGATATCTAGTAATCATAAATGGCCTATCGACTTCAGTTCTGATCATTTATGCAGGCATATAACAAAATTGAATAATTCTAGGGCACCAGGGCCTAATGCTTTGTCAGCTGCAGTATTGAAGGGGGATAATTGCATTTGGTCAGGTGTACTATGTGCACTATTCCAAAAGGTATGTGGGGAGTGTAAGATTCCGGGGTCCTGGAAAAGATCTATCCTGGTCCCCGTTTTTAAATCAGGTGATCATTTACTTCCTGAAAAAGATCAATTATTGTCCCTTCTAGATATAGCCGGCAACTTTTTTGCAACTTACATGCTAGCACATCTACAGACCTGGGTTACTAGTAATAATATTCTACATCCTTTTCAAACTGGTTTTTGCCCAGGGTCTAGCATGACACATAACATCCGGTTAATCGACACAATAATCACGCAGACTAAACAGTGCCACAGTCCTTCAGTATACATCACGTTTGTGGACTTTTGTGTGGCTTTCGACCAAGTGTATCGTATCACCTCATGGAAAAAACTGAGAGGGTGGGGCTGCCCTAGTTGGCTACTTGAGATCATTATGGCACTGCATTCACACACTGCTGCCCAGATTCGACTGGGCATTGATGGACTGTTGACCATACACATGAGAATAAATAAGGGTGTAAAGCATGGCTGCGTACTTGTGGCCCTGCTTATTAATATTTGCATTTCAGATTTGCCGGCACGATTGGCCAGAAGTGCAAAATGTTCCCAGAAAATTGGGAAATGTCCCGTTTCAGCCATGCTCTACGCCAGGGGTGCCCAACTGATTTTGACAGAGGGCGGAAAGTACCTTACATGATGGCTATAGTGGGCCGAAAAGTAAATGTGGGTGGGGCGGTAGGTGCGGTGGGGCGTGGTGTGGCAGGAGGCTTTTTCAACCCCCAATTTTTATTAAACACATGGAAAAAGAATACGTTTTTGAGGTGTAATGATTTTTATTCGTATTTCAAACTTACATTTTGTACTACACATTTTCCATTGTTATCATTTATTTCTATTTAGTTATTGCATATCGTCTGTTTAATTAAATTATATATATATATTATTGACCCTTGATTGGACATTCCATTATTTTGGACTGCTATACTGTGCTGTTTGGGTTGCCCAAGAGGAGTATGGCCTTCGTTGAGTCAGGTTTCTACAAAAAGCAAAAGATCTACATCTCCTAACTGTGCCTGTTTTAGCTTTATTTTTGGGTTCACTCTTGGAGTGCGACACTATGCCCCATGATCCCCACCCTTCAAGCAAACACTATGCCCCATGACACCCACCCCTCACCAAACACTATGCCCAATGGCACCCACGCTTCAAGCAAACACTATGCCCCATGGCCCCCACCCTCAACCAAACGCTATGCCCTGTGGCCCCCACCCCTCAAGCAAACACTATGCCCAATGACACCCACCCCTCAACCAAACACTATGCCCCATGACACCCACCCCTCAACCAAACACTATGCCCATGGCCCCTACCCAGCAACCAAACACTATGCCCCATGGCCCCCACCCCTCATACAAACACTATGCCCAGCGGCCCCACCCCAACCAAACACTATGCCCCATGGCCCCCACCCCAACCAAACACTATGCCCCATGGCCCCACCCCTCAACCAAACACTATGCCCCATGGCCCCCACCCCATCCCCAACCAAACACTATTCCCCATGGCCCCCAACCCCAAACACTATGCCCCATGACACCCACCCTTCAAGCAAACACTATGCCCCATCACTCCCACCCCTCAACCAAACACTATGCCACATGGCCCCCACTCCACAACCAAACACTATGCCCCATGACACCCACCCTTCAAGCAAACACTATGCCCCATGACACTCACCCCTCAACCAAACACTATGCCCCATGGCCCCCACCCCACAACCAAACACTATGCGCCATGGCCCCCACCCCAACCAAACACTATGCCCCATGGCCCCCACCCCAACCAGACACTATGCCCCATGGCCCCACCCCTCAACCAAACACTATGCCCCATGGCCCCTAACCCCAACCAAACACTATGCCCCATGGCCCCCACCCCCAACCAAACACTATGGCCCCCACCCCCCAACCAAACACTATCCCCCACCCCCCAACCAAACACTATGCCCCATGCATACATACTCATACAGACCCCAACCCTCCACCCCTGCATACAAACTAACAAGTATACACCATGCACCCATACAGACCCGAACCCCGAACCCTCAACTCAGCACACAAACTCACAAGCATACACCATGCACCCATACAGACCCGAATCCCCACCCCCAACTCAGCACACAAACTCACAAGCATACACCATGCACCCATACAGACCCAAACCCCCACTCCAACCCAGCACACAAACTCACAAGCATACACCAATACACTATGCACTCATTCAGACCCGAACCCCCACCCCCCAACTCAGCACACAAACTCACAAGCATACACCATGCACCCATACAGACCCAAACCCCCACCGCCCAACTCAGCACACAAACTCACAAGCATACACCATGAACCCATACAGACCTGAACCCCCACCCCAACTCAGAACACAAACTCACAAGCATACACCAATACACCATGCACCCATACAGACCCCCACCCCCAACTCACCATACAAACTCACAAGCATACACCATGCATCCATACAGACCTGAACCCCCTAGCCCCCAACTCACCAAACAAACTCACAAGCATGCAGCCATAGAGACCCGGACCACCCAACCCCACATCTCAACACACACTGCACTTGCACACAAACACATTCAGGCAGACCCGACCCCCCCCCCCTCTGCATCTCAACACACTGCACTTGCACACAAACACATTCAGACAGACCCAACACACACACCCCCTCTGCATCTCAACACACACTGCACTTGCACACAAACACATTCAGGCAGACCCAACACACCCCCCCCCCTCTGCATCTCAACACACACTGCACTTGCACACAAACACACTCAGGCAGACCCGACACACATCCCCCCTCCACATCTCAACACACACTGCACTTACATACAGACACATTCAGGCAGACCCGACACCCCCCCCTCCGCATCTCAACATACACTGCACTTGCACACAAACACATTCAGGCAGACCCGACACACAACCCTGCTCCGCATCTCAACATGCACTTTCATACAACAACAAACATTCATGCAGACCTGACACCCTCCCCCCCCTATGCATCTAAACATACGCTGCACTTGCACACAAACACATTCAGGCAGGCCCGACACACACTCCACACCCGAATCTCAACATACAAGTAGCACAAAGATCCCACACACACACACACACACAAACATCCCGCCTCCCAAAAATAATCTGTACTTACCCGACGACGTACTGGAAGGCAGGCTAGCTGGAACACTGGCGTGGTCTGGTACTACGGCTGGCGTGGGCGTGACAAGGCTAAAAATGCCTTCCGGCATCAAGCCTTATTGACCACGCCAGCCGTAGTGCTGGCCCTCCATTGGTGCAGCACACATGCACTACGTGGCTCATAGGAGCTGCGTGGTGCGTGTGCCCTGAGACAATGAGGGCCAGTATTTTGTCCAGCCCGGAAGACAACAAAGACTTTTCCTAATGGAGGGCGGCGGATGCTGCTTGTGTCCCGCCCTGCATTAGGAAAGTGTTTGTTGCTGGCGGGCCGGACAAAACGGCATGGCGGGACGCAACTGGCCCGCGGGCCGAAAGTTGTACACCCATGCTCTACGCGGATGACCTACTAATATTCGATCAGCTCTTGAGATGCATGAAATCGATGCTGAACAAGCTGGGTTGTTACGCGAATGAGAATGGGCTGTCTGTAAACCTAAATAAAACCAAAACTATGTTGGCCTCTGCTAAGAAGGTAAACAGACAGCTGCGGAATACCAGCCTGGTGTCTGTTGACTATACAGACACATATAACTCTCTGGGTCTGGAGATGTCGAACAGTGGTGGATACAGTGCCCTAGGGGAAGCCAAATCCAGAAGAGCCAAACAAATTACTTACTTGGTCTGTAAGTTTGTGACCAAACATGCTGGTATCTCACTAGGGGATGTGTTTGCCCTCTATAAGCAGTGGATTTGCCCTTCGGTCCTGCATGGATTAGAGGCTCTGGCACTTAAGGACCTGAAACGGTTAGATGTGGTTGAGGGCTTCTTTTTGGTGGAATGTTTTGGGGCTCCCACGGTCTGCTTCAATTGGGCACGTTTGTCTTGAATTGGGCTTGTTTTCATTAAAAACTCTGCTTTTAAAACGTTCTAAAGGCAAACATGTCCCCCCAAGGCTCACTACTAGCCAAACGTGGGGCCATTATTGTTTGGAACATGCTACAAATATAGAAAATCCGTTTGTGGCACTGCTCAAGGATTTGTGTGCCACGATAAATTGCTCTCCTGACTTTAAAACGATGTATGAATGTCTACATATTGAAAGGAGCCTTCACGAGAAGGCTTGTTAAGTAGGACTGGCAATGTACGCGTAGGTTGCTCAGGATACAGGAAGCCACAACTCTATTTGTTACGTTGCCCAGATCCTGCTGTTCGTAGGTTTCGTTTTCTAAATGCGCACCAATCAAGTCCCTGTTCATGCCATATGCGGAGCAAAATAGAACCTAACGCGGGAGCTAGATTCTGTAGAATGTGCAAGATACCGACAAACCGGGAGACTGTTAAACACGTGCATAACGAATGCCCCAGATTAGGACCTCTTTATATGACTACCTTGTGCAATTTTGCTGATGATTTAATGCCATAAAATTCCCCTGAGTTCTGGGCCTACTGTTTAAATACAGAGTCCGACGCCATGCACATGGCGCTTTACAGGGTCTGGATAGCAGTCCAGAAATTCCTTTATGGCTAAACATCATCAAGAAATTGTGATTGAGTTACAGGTTATTTTGGTATCCTGGGATTGTGTTGACACTTAGAGTATGATGTCAAGGGAGACCTCGTAGTCAGCACTTTAAGATCATGATGAATGGACCAGAAGCTTTTTCTAGGGTAAGTTATATTATTTTGGGGTCGAAGTGTATATGGATTGTGACTGAATTATTGGATTTTATAAACTGCATGAAAGATATGATGAATTATACGTTTTTACATCTATAAGATGTATTGTTAATATGTGATGTATTAATATATTTGTGTCCTAATTTCCGAAAATGCCCCATTGGGTCCAATGGACACAATATAAATGGGGACTTACCGCCCTACCCACAACTCAGGATCTGACGCTAATAGCGCCGTACCGAGTTGCGGTAACGCTATTTGCATTGGGCGGTATCCTGGCTAATTTACTGCCGGTATACCGCCCAACATGTGGTGACCCCAAATGAGTCCATCACAGCAGCACCGGGAGAGTGAAGTGAAAATGAAAATGCGCCCTTGATAACAATATTTTTTATGCCGTATCGTAAGCTAGTATAAAGCAGAAGACTCAAACACCCGGAATTCACAGTAGCTCTCAGAAAATTCCTGAGTTCCTGATTTATCATATTAGGATTCATGGAAATGTTGTCATTGTTTTAGGAGCGACTGTGTTTCAGGCCTTGCAAGGAGATTTTGACACACATTGGCTGATTTTAGCTTGTGTTGGAGAGACTTTCGGAGTGCATTACTCAGTCAGTAATGCAGTCTCTGCCTGTTCTTAGCACAGCAGAGTGTTTTTTTTTAAATGTCACTGCTATTCATAGGAAGACAGAAAAGGTCTTTGTTGATCAATCGCACTTGCTGGAATATATCTGTGTTGTTATTCAGTAGGTTGCAGGGTTTCAAAGGTTTCGAAGCAGGTTCAGTAGACCTACATATGGTTGCAACTTGGAAGTCTAATTTTGGGATAACTGCTATGACCTCTCACTGGCGAATACCTAGGGGGTGATGGAAGCAAGCTACAATTGTTATATTCACCTGCGGCTCCAGTGAAAATAAGGGTTTAAGTCTGAGTCAACCATCATTTTAAATTTGATTTTCTCTTGGCCTTTTAGACTTTACATAGTTACCTCTTGGCTAGCGTGCACAATATAAATATATTGAGTCAGACAGTCAATCAGCTTGCTTTAGGTCAGTGAGGAGGACACAGAAGGTGTATGATGATGGATACATCCAATAGGAAAAAGAGACACCCTCTGAAATTTACTACACTTAATGCTTAGGCACATTCTGGAAGGATCACTTAGCCACATTCTGGAAGGATCACTTAGCCGTGTCCTCAGAAGTCCGACTCCAGTTCCTTCAAAAGGGGCATAGTAAGCTCAATGGTATATGAGAACACCTTTGCCCAATGTGATAAATCCTGTGGCGTCATCACTGATCGCCAGCAAAAGATCTCCTCCCATATGGCTAAGGGATGGCAGTTCTGACTCTCGGGGTGGTATTAAGAGGGAGCATCATATGGGAGGAGATGGCTATCAGGGAACAGTGGTGACTCCATCAGGAGAGACACAGTATTCTTTATTTCACAGAGAGGAAGAGCACATAATTGCTGAATTCTTAAGGGCTGATTGTCACTTTACAAGTCCCTCCCATTGTAGGACCGAAATAACTCTTTCTGCAAAACACTCTGAGAATAACATCCAAACCTCAAATACACATAACTCACATTTAACGTCCTTTGTCTCTGATTTTTTTGCCCTAAATAAAAATCACAACCAAAATCACATTAGAAGTCTTATGAATACTATGGACTCCAACTCCCATGATGCCTCAAGTACTGAGACATGGAAGAGGAAGAAGGAGTTTGTGTGGATTGAACGAAACCCCAAGCCAAACACACAAACTAGTTGTTTCAATGGAGATCAGCTGCGTGGGACATTTAAAAATGGCTTGCACTTTCAATCAGGAGTCGGATAGAAGATAAGTAGAGCGGGCGAAACAGGAAGCAGGACTGCAGGAGAAGGCAGACACACAGGAACAGGTCATGCAGCAGGAGGCAGATGCTTTCAAGTTGCCACTTGTCAGCATTTCTTACCGGAGTGGCAGGAGATCCAGGGCAGCGTAGCAGGCAAGCTATCAAGGACGCGGTCATGACAAACAGCAACAGCTTCAGCGGCAAGTGAACATGGAGCCGGCCAGAAAGCTGAAAGTGGGTCTGCAAAGGGGGAAACGTCATTCCCGAGTGAGGACTTTGCCGCAGTGTGCCAATGGTCACAAACACCTTCAAACACTAGTGAGTCAACCCATTGATGGTGGGAATCCTGGGGCATTCCAACAGGCACATGAACAATTGAAAGTTTATTTTGAATACCGACCAAGTAAAGTAGAGAGACAGAATTTGCACAAAACCTCATGCATGAAATGTCAAGATGGGGAAAGTTGGAGAAAATGTTATTGCAAGCAGATAAATGTTAATGAAGAAGATGAAAGACAGAATTTGTACAAGTCTCCATATCTGAGAAGCCCATATGGGGAAAGTTGGAAGAAGTATTGCCACAAGCAAATGAACATTGATGAAGAAGTTACAATATATAACTTGAACAAGTTTCCATATATGAAATTTCAATACAGGAAATGTTGGAACAAGTAGTATCTAAAGCCATCGTAGTACAGACAATGCAGGAGTATGACTCTGCTATACTGAAAAACTAAGAGAACATTGAAAGAAGTTCTGGTAAACTAAGTATATCAGCCAGTGAACCTTTGGTGAAAGATACCTGGTCAGAGAGTATAGCAGGCGATCTATAGCACCCAGAGGTAGATTTCTGGCAGGTCAGTACAAAAGGTAATCCTTGTAAAGTATATGAAAGAAAAAGACAGGGTGAATAGATACCTGGCAGGAGAGTATACCCGGGGCTCTAAAGAATCTACTGAAGGATTCCTGGCAGGGGAGTAACCAGGAAGTTATCCTTGAGAAGTTGTTATATAAAAGAGACACTCGTGCCATCCTTAGAAATATATTGTATGAAAAAGACTTTTTGCCATCCTTAGAAAGATATTGGCCCTCATTACGACCCTGGCGGAAATCGTGGCGCAATATGCACCATGGAGCACGGCGGAAAGCTGCCGATAGCGCCATGGGGGTTGGCGGATTTACCGCCCCATTCCGACCTTGGCGGGGCGGTAAATCCCCATTCCCCATTTTACCCTTCCCCATTCCCATTTTTGCCCCATAGGGTATAATGGGAGTGGGGAAGGCGTTAATTACGCCACCGTAAAATACGGTGGTGTAATTAACAACAAGGTCCCGTAGCGCCATGGATTTCTCCGCCCGGAAAAACCAGGCGGAAAACGCTCCATGGCGCTACGGGAACTCGTAGTAGGGCGGACGGGTCCGCCGCGAATAACGCTGGTGTAAACCCACTCCGCCAGGGTCGTAATGAGGCCCATTGTGTGGAAGAGACACTTTTTGCCATCCTGTGAGCGTTAGTTGTATAAAAAGAGACATGTCTGCCAGCTTTGAGAAGTTGTTGCATGGAAAAAACATTTTTGCTATCCTACCTGAAACATTCCTACCAACCTTAAGAGAACATTGTTGGGAAAAGACACTTTCAACATCCTTTCTGAAATAATGCAGGGGAAGGGAACCATCCTCTGGATCCAAGGATGTATCCTTGGAAGAAACTATTTTTGTTGGATGTATCTATGTGCTTTACATTTGAACACTTTTTGGCTAAACCTAGATTAGAGACCATTTACCTTACACTTCTTAGTTGTTTCATTTCTAGTGTGAGGGTCAGATACGTTTTGGACGCAAGGACAGTTTACCTGAGTTTGACGACAAGACATAGACTGATCTTTAGTTTTAGTTTCGTAGGTAGGGAAACTCTCTTTAGGATAGGGATAGAAAGGCCTTTATCCAATCCCTTTCTTTTAATAAAGATATCTGATATTGAAAACATTAGCACTTTGCATTCACCTCTCATTTCTGACCCCTCACACAATGTTGACCTTTCTCATGGGTTAATCAAATTGACAGTTGTCACCTTTGTTTTGGCGACTGAACTACATTAGTCCTGCTGCTGGTTTGGCTTAGTTAAATAGGGATGCAAAGAAAACATAATTTCTCCTCCCCGTAACGAAAAGACTGATCAAACCAGTTTTGGCTAACACACTGAGCTCATCTTCTACAGTTTTAGATGCAGTCAACAGACTAATTTGATAAGGCAAGTAAATGCCTCTACTTACATACTTTTACTGACTGGATGTTGAATGCAGCCAAGGACCCATTTCTTTTCCAAGTTTTGAATGAAAAAGTATTTGCGTGACCCCAAAGTTCCCTGCACACTATCCACAGTAGCCTTGACAAATCAGACCACACTCTTTTTACCTGTGCTGACAACATGTAATAATAGATTTGTTTTTTAAAGAGGCAAAAAGAAGCAAATTATCTGAGTATATCAGATGGCAGAAGACTCCACACCCGCTTCATTGCCAAACTCTTACACCACACAGCATACATGCAGCCCTGCCTCTACACAGAACCCAACTGCCTTCTCAACTCTACCCAATCTGGTTTCCGAACCTGCTGAGGAACAGAATCCTCCCTGGACTCCATTTGGGGTAATTATTATTTTTTTTAATTTCATTTTATAACGTGCCTAATACCGTACCTGAGGTCGGTTTCTAAGTGCTGATCAGGGATTCAAACCTCTGTTGCTGTACGTGGTCTTGCTTCCAAGACCAGCACGTTGCCCCTGTGTTATCTTCCGTTCACAACAGAACACTTGAAAAGATCAGCAGACTTGGAAGGCTGTGCTGCACTTATCCTCCTTGACCTCTCTGCTGCCTTTGGCACTATCGACCCTGCCATCCTCATGGACAGTCTCCACTCTCCAGGTATCAGGGATTCTGCTCTAAGATGGGGCTCCTCATTCCTCTCCAACCACTCTCAAATCATGCTCCTCCCTTCATTCTACTCCCCTCCTGACCCTGTCCGCAAAGGAGTCCCACAGGGAGCCTCCCCATCACCCCTCCTCTTCCATCTCTACCTTGGCCCCCTCCAGCACTCATCTGGTCTCATAACTGAAATCCTAATAAGTGGCAAAACATCTCTTTCCCCAACCCACCCCCTGGCCATCCTCACTAGGATTCCTGTCCGCAGCGTCCACCTCTGTAAAGGATCTCGGATGCACCTTACACTCAGACCTATCACTCTATCATCACATGAATCGTCCCTTATCTCTCCTATCCTAAGAGTGTCAGCAATCCTCAATATCATCTACTCCCGCTTAGACAGCGCCAACTCCCTACATCTGGTCACTCCTGCCTATCTGCTCTGAAAACTCCAGCAAATCCAAAACTCTGCAGCTAGACTCCACCTTGCTGGCTTGCCCTGAGAGAACACATCACCCCTGCCCTTAGAGTACCTCACTGGCTTCCTATCAGCCAACGAGTGACTTTTAAGGCCATGTGCATCACACACCAAGATCTCCACAAGACTGGCCCAGCATTCCTCCAATACAAGCTTACATGTTACCAACCCATCAGAAACCTTGGATCTAGCTCTGCACTCCTCCTTTGATCCCCCTTTCAACTCTACCAGAATTGGAGGATCCTCCTTCTCCATCCAATCTCCCACCCTCTGGAACTCCCTTCCACTGAACATCCACCGCAATGAGGACTACATCTCCTTCAGAAAGGCCCTCAAAGCCTGGTTATCCTCTCCGGCAACTTGAAGACCTGTCCATTCTCGCACTAAGCTCTTGACACCTTGTCAGAGTCTGTTTCTTGGAGTATATTCTAGAGACCAAGATAAAGTATAATTCTCGAAACAGACTCGACAACTCGGATCACTCAGCCACACCAAAGGCAAAGCTCCTACTGAGCCTCAAGGTACGTAGTCAAGCACGACTTTGGTGGACACCATCCGCAGGCACGGCCACCCACGTCCATGCATTTGCCTCCATACACCAGACTAATACATGAGCACAACATCTCTGACATCAGAATGCAGCTACAACCTACAACAAAAATTCAGTCTAGCTGGACACGTAATGAGTCTCCTGAAGCAGAATGCAGCTATGACAAAAAATCGGTATAGGTGGACACATAATGAGTCTCTTGCAATCGCGCACTCTCCTGACCACCTCCCAGCACCCATCCACATACCTAACCATCATGGGTAGCTTATTGCGGCATGGCCAGTCCACCAACTCCCTATCTCGGCCTAATGTGCACATGCATTCAATTCTTTTGGACAATTTCCCATACATTGGAATCTGGTCCCCCGAGGGCGTTCAGCCCCACAAGCGCATTGAGGTCATACTAATGGGATAAAGGCACTATAGAAATGACAAACTACTACTACTACTACTACTATTGCACACAAAACGTTTTACATTAAATTATTCAAAAACACATTCTTGAAATATGTTTACAGAGCTTCTCATAATACACACATAAATAAGGCAGGGATGTTGTGTGTTCTGCCTGTTGAGTTGGTCCTGCATGGTTAGCAGCAATGCATTCCGACAAAACCTTTCTGCAATGCTGTCCATTCCAATGCATGTATAAAATTGATTCTATGTCAAGACGGAGGTGAGCATTATGCTTCATCTGCAATTCATTCCTGTCTCCATTAGTTTCAACAACAAACAACATTTTTTGAACTTCCCATATGGAAAAACGTATTATTTTTTGTTCTTTTTCAACAAAAACTAGATTACCTTTTCTTTTCCAGGCTAACTGTAGTCCCATTGCCCTGACCACGTGGTCATAGTCCTTCCATTTCGTCTTCTCTTGCTCTTCTTTCCTGCTCTTCAAGCAGATAAGTGGCATTTTTCTTAGCTGCGTAGCAATAAGTTTAGATACAGCTGAGTAATGTTTAGAAGAGTGTGCAGCGACAAGCAGAAAGCATCTGCATTCAATGGTATATAGAGATATGCGCACGTATCTTATTTTTTTGAGTAATTATATTTGAGTAATTATATATGTAATATCGTGAAGCAGAGCAGTGGCCCCATGCCGCATTCATGGCACGTTAGGGGTTCATCATTTGCCTCCGCTAGAGGAGCAGGAGCAGCCCCCACCCTTGGAAGGGCAGGGCCGAGCCGCAACAGCACGGCTCGACGCGCTGTGACAACACGAGAGAAATGAATTGCCCATTGGCGGGAGGAGTCGCCCCCACCTTTGGGAGGGAGGAGCCACCACCCACAATGCGAGAACGAAGCGTTGTAATACAATACTAGTACGCGCTTCACTCGTAAGCATCCAGGGAGCTATTACAGAGATAGCAATTAGGTCCGGACAAGTAGGGAGAGGTTGCATATACCGCTGGACCATTCAGAGCCCTCACAAATGTACGGAAGCACATGATCAGCTTCCAAAGCACACAGTGGGCCTCACGCTATAAGCATTAAGCTCAGAGAGCTCTTACTGAAGCCAACGTTCAAAGGGCAGTCACAGAAGCCTGTGCAACAGAGCAAGTTGGTGCAGCCACGCTATAAGATTACAGTGAGTGTGTGGAAGTGCCACTACACCTGACTTCAGGTACCGAAGGCACAAAGACAGCACAGTAGGATGGCTGAGTTCGAAAGAAGCAAGGAGGAGCAAGAGGCTGCCAACTCCAAGGACCTAGCCTATAGTTTCAAAGAAGTGCTGGGTAACTCACTTGTAGAGGCAGTGGCTCAAGGAGTGAGACCCCTACAAGAAAGACTGGCAACCATTGAAACATACTTGAGCCAGGAGAAAAGAAGCACCAAAGTGAAAGAAAGCATGTCCACAAGGCCCACTCCAGAGGGCCCACAGGGGTGTAAGAATACCCGTAAGTGAGAAAACTCTTCTGACTCCCCCACCCCCGGGTCAACCAGATGGGGCAGGACAAGAGGCCCCAGAGGCTACCGACGCTTTCATAAAATTGCAGGATGCATTTTTGAACAAATCGGAAGTGCCAAACCTCACGACCCCTACCTAGGGGAAGAAAATATGGGGAATGAGGGGAAGGACTCAGAGGAAGAGCCCTCAGAGACCATACGGTCCTCACAAGATAAGGACAATAGAGGGGACGAGGTACAACCTCCGCCTAAGAAAAGGTTGAGAAAAATGAACAACACAGACGACAAAGAGGAAATCTCGGATATGTTCGAGCCAAAGGAAATCCAAAACCCTAAGTCCTCAGACTGGCTACAGTCGCAGAAAGTCACAAAATACATGACTCACAGACTGCGGAAGACACTCAAACGAGAGCAAGGCAGCGAATGCGGGCACAATGCCCTAAACCTGAGCTCCCTGGGAAAGTGGCCGAAGCGCCAGTGCTCGACCCGAAGATGCTGGCCTTCTTGTCAAAGACCTCCAGAGATCCCAGAAAGGGGATAGACAGGTCCTGGAAGAGTTGCCAGGAAAAAGTGCTCGATATCGCAGACCCACTAGCAAAAATGATGGACCTGGAGGAATGAGCACGGGACCCAGGAGAAGAAGTGGACCCAGAGGCCCTCCCCAACTGGGCCCAAAGGGCAGTATGCCTCCTGGGCAATGCTAATTGTGTGATATCGTCAGAGCGCAGAAGAGGATTACTCTTGAAAATAGACCCCAAGTTAGGGTATCTGGCTTCTTACGAGGCAGGTGAAGTGGCCCAAGGGCTGCTATTTGGAGAGACCTTCGGGAAGGAAATGGGTAGGTTTGTTGGAACTTATAGCTCCCTGGAGAAAGCTGAAGCGTCAATAAAGAAAATATTCCCGGGAAGAATTTTCGCCGGGACCGGTCGGTATCGAGGCAGAGCAACCAGTCGTTACCAAGCCACCAGAAAGCCTCAGACCAACAGGGCCCACTATTGCGAGAACAAGCCACAAGATTCCTTCTTTCCCCCAAGAGGTCATTTCCCGAGAGCTGAGGCAGAGGACAGGGCAGAGGACAAAGCTCCCCCACATGTGAGACATGCCCCGTATCCGCCAGTAGGGGGGAGAGGCATTAAGTTTCTGGGAGAACTGGCGTGCGTTTTCCAGCAACACCTGGGTATTGCAGACAGTCAGAGGACTACAGCTAGAATTTACGCAAATACCCAGGCAGTCGCAACCCCCCCTGCCCATACACTCAGCGCAGGTAGAGAAAGAGACCTTAAATGCAGAACTGCAAAGCTTAGCAGGGAAAAAGGCGAGAGAGCCATATAACGCAACCCCAAGATTCGTAAGCAACATGTTCCTGGTTCACAGGAAAGACAAAGTGAGACCCGTAATCAAACCGAAGGAAATGAACAGCTGGGTGACGTACCACCATTTCAAAATGGAAGGGATCCACCAGCTCAGAGACATCCTCAGACAGGGCGATTGGCTCACGAGAATCGACCTGAAAGATGATTATCTTACGATACCAGTACAAGAGGAGTATCGTCCTTTTCTGGCATTCGACTGGGGTGGACAATTTTGGCAATTTGCGACAATGCTGTTTGGGCTAGCCTCAGCGCAATGGGCTTTCACGAAACTGATGAAGCTGATAGCAGCAGCAATAAGAGAGAAGGGAATAAGAATGATAATATACCTGTACGACATCCTGCTGATGGCGAACAGCAAGGTGACACTTCAATACCAGACAAACTGGGTGAAAGAACTACTAGCATCTCTGGGTTTTCTGGTGAATCCAGCACAGAGGATAGACTTCCTGGGGTTCATCATAGACACCAGGTCAGCTACACTGGAGCTTCCAGCCAGAAAAATAAGAGATATAAAGAGGGAAATAAGCAGCTGCCTCAGCAAGAGCCTAGTTTCACTACGATCAGTAGCGAGAGTAGTGGGTCTGTTAGTAGCATCGATTGAGGCGATATTTCCATGGCCACTGCATTATCGAGCCTTTCAACGACTGAACATAAAACACCTGCAGCAATGCTTGAAGTACCACCAAGCCGTACCCCTAGACGCAGAATCCAAGACAGAGTTGGAATGGTGGCTACACAATATGGACGCCTAGTGATAGAATCAGACGCCAGCAGAGCAGGCTGCGGAGCCCGCTGCGGGGAGTTAGAGACAGGGGACAAATGGAGCTTAAATGAGCTCAAGATGCATATCAATTGCCTAGAGTTGTTAGCCGGCTCAGTCGCCATCAAGGCATTTACGAAAGGCAAAGTGAATTCATGTATCCTACTGAAGATGGACAACATATCAGCAGTCAGATATATCAATCATTTAGGAGGGACGAAGTGCAGATTGCTAGCGGAGCAAGCCAAGGATTTCTGGCACTTCTGCCTAGAGTCAGGGACTTCAGTAGTAGCAGAATATCTCCCGGGTTCACTCAATGTAATAGCGGACTGGAATTCCAGACACTTAGCAGATTTAAGTGACTGGATGCTGGACAAGACGGTCTACCGCCAAATAGAAGCATTATGGGGACCAGTGCACACAGATCTGTTTGCGTCGAGACTGAACGCGCAGAAGAACAGATACTTCTGCTGGAGGCTTGACCCAACAGCAGCAGGAGTAGACACCTTCCTCCAAGATTAGAGAGGGGACACGCACTATGCTTTTCCACCATTTATAATGATGAACAGAGTTCTGGCGAAAGTTTGCAGGGAGAGAGCGAAAATAAAAATAGGGGCCCCAATCTGGAAGGCACAGGTATGGTTCCCGATGGTGATGGAACTAATAACCGACTACCCAAGAGTGTTACCTCCAGGAGAAACATTTCTCATGGACCCAGTTGGGTCATATCATCCTCTGAGAGTGAGAGGGACACTCCCGCTGATGGCTTGCATCATAGCAGGAGTTGCTGGAATCCCCCAGGAATTTCGACACAAGCTGCTCGCCTCAACACAGAGTCGTGGGCGCCGTCAACTGGACGGAGCTACGATGAAGCTTGGAGCAGATGGTCATGGTGGTTTGGAGGGGGAAGTCTTCATCCAGTGTCAGCCCCTCTAGTAGAGATATTGAATTTCTTAGCAGAATTACTTGAAGATGGGAAAGCATACAGAACGATTGGGTTGTCCAGATCCGCAATAGCAGCGGGACATAGGCGCACTGAGGGAATGCCCATAGGTGAGAATGCAGCGGTAGTGCAGCTGCTTAGAGGAATAAAGTTTAGGAAACCACCGGAACCGAACTATGAAGCCCTATGGGACGTGTCAGTAGTTTTGAGACTTCTGGCCAGCTGGCCAGGGAACAGGCACCTTTCTCTGAAGCAATTGTCTGGGAAACTAGAAATTCTTTTGTGCCTGGTTTCATTTAGGAGAGTAGCGGATGTCAGAGCACTAGATGTGAATAGGAAAGTGTACGGGCCGGAAGGAGTGACCTTTACTCTTGCCAGGAGAACGAAGACAGATTCCACGATGATAGGCTATCCCTACATGCAAGAGCACCCCAAGTGGTGTATAGCAGCCTGCATAAAAGCATACGAGCATAGGACTGAGGAGTTGAGACCATCAGGGATGACACAGTTGCTCATAGTGTGTAGAAAACCGCACAAAGCAGTAGCAACAGCCACCATAGGTAGATGGGTGAGAGAGGTGGTGCAAGAAGCAGGAATAGATATGGTTAAGTTTGGAGCGCATTCTGTGAGGGGCGCGATGGCTTCTAAAGCACTGGCACAAGGTGAGATGTTGCAAGATATACTGCGTGCTGCTGACTGGGCCAGCGATGCCACCTTCAGAACATTCTATTTTAAGCCTGTGCAATCAGTGGCAGCAACAGTGATGACAAAGCTTTGAGCAAGCATAATGCTTGCCTCTGTCTTGACATAGAATGAAGATTACCCCTGCTAATAGCGCAGGTAGTCTTGACTCTATTAAAGACAACGAGGCGAGCATTGCTTTCCCACCCTCGATAAACGGGAGAGTTGATAGTAATATATAATATTACATTAATGAAGTATTACTCTCAGAATAGGGTGTGTATTCACCTCCCTGACATGCTCTTTATGTTCTTTCATTAGGAGATGATCAAAAGAACAGCTGAGCCAGATTATTCAGAAACACAAAGAGGTCCGTAACAGAGGCCGCCAGTTTTATGTGGAGATTGCGCAAGACAGTGCAGTGGAGAAAAGGAAATTGTTGTTTGGACTAGTTCACAGTGGAGTGCAGTTAAAGCATTAAAGAAGATGGAGAGAAAAGGAAATGGAAGGACTATGACTACATGGTGAGGACATTGGGACTACAATTAGCCTGGAAAAGAAAGGAAAATGTAGTTTTCGTTATAACATAAAAAATTAATAATAATAAGATTTCCCATATGGGAAGTTCGAAAAAATGTTGTTTGTTGTTGAAACTGCTGGAGAAAGGAATACATTGAAGATGAAGCATAATGCTCGCCTCCTTGTCTTTAATAAAATCAAGACTCCCTGCGCTATTAGCATGGGTAATCCTCATTGTTGCCGTCTTTTTTGCAGAGTCTGAACCAGTGGACAGTTTTTCTCCTCTCCTTAACAAAAGCAGAATTTATCCCAGTCTTATCAAACGCAATCAGCCAATCGAGTGCAATCATATTTACAACCATCAGGCAAATGTCACAAGGCAAGAGATGTAAAAACTGATGCGTTTCCCAGAACTGCTTGGTACATACTTTTCCTGGGTAGCAGGTGCGTAAAGTCAGGGATACTTTTTTCTTGAATTTTGAATGCCAAAGGAATAACATGTGTCCCATGTGATAGGCTTGGCAAATCAGACTTCACTTATATTACCAGTGCTGGATGAGATTCAAAAATGTATATATTTTTTGCACTCCAAAGTAATGTTGACAATATGATCGGCAGAATCCTTTTGTTGGTTAAAACGTTGGCAAAGAGAAGAATTACAATCCAAGAGGAGCAGTTGGCAGAAGAGAATTCTGCACTAAAAATTCTAAATGAAATGTTTTAAAAGCAGGATTTTATCCCTGATGGTCAGGGGCTTGATCAAATTAGGGGGGACCATGGACCCCTCTGAGCCAGAGGCCTGCCAGGTTCTTTGCCAGGGCCATTACTGCCACATGAGGGAGGAGTTGGGAGGGCCCGGCCCTAGTCTCTGCCCCCCTGTAGGTGTTGTGTTGAAAAAGTTATTGAAGAGTCTGTTAATGAAGATCCTCTTGCCGGAGAAGATACAGGAGGCCAGTGGAAAAACCAGCCAGCTGAACAGAACAGAAGCCACTGGAAGTCGTCATAAGCTCTAATAACACTCTAGCTTTCCAGGCGTTTGAAGACCCCACTAGCCAGGACAAAAAGACAATGCTTCATGCTTAGCAGGGTGGAAACACTGCCAGCCATCATGGAAGACCTTTTAAAGTCTTTCGTGGTTGGGCAATTGACCATCAGTCACCAAGTAAAGGATCCATCACTTCCTTTCTGGAGAGACAACGCAATCCAGTGATACCATCTATGGTCCTTCAGAAGTTGAGTGATGACAAAGACCCGGATGCCTTTTTTATACATTTTGATGGACAGCTGAGATCGTTGATTGATTGGCCTAGAGAATGTTGAGTCCAGTGCATTGCATCTCTTCTCATTGCCAAGGCCCAGCAACCAGGCCTTTCGAGCTTTGAATCCAAATAGGACCCATACCTTATAAAGTACTGAAGAGGGTGATCCTGAAGAGACTGAGACATGACGATAGCATTTCATGCTGGGGCTGAGACACCTACACCTACAGCCAGGTGAAACTCCCTGAAAGATGTCATCTTGAGCAATGACATTTTTGAATAAAAGGCTATGAAAAAAGTCTTACGATGAAGCTAAAGAACTGCTCATAATTGAGCAGTTTGTGAACTCTGCTGCTATATTTTCAAAAAGTCATTTATCATGTACATCAGCCCTCCCTTGAAGAAGCGATTCAAAAAACCAACACCCACAGGAGGGCCATGTATTCCCAAGATCCAGTTATGGGAATTAAGAAACAGGGTGAAGCAATATTTGGGGTTTGCCAAGAGAAAAGATCACTACCCCGAAAATGTACAATCCAGCATGGACTACCTGGGAGGGGAAGGCTGCATCTCCCTGGCATGAGGACCGAAGTAGACTAATGCCCACTCTGTGTGTGGAAATGAGAATCCAGTGCTATGCCTGTGTAAAGCCAGGGCACATGGCTAGTTTCTGCTCAGATCAGTGGTAACAAGAACCCATGAATTTTGAACTCCAAGATAAGAGAAAGAGTCTCCAAAGGACACAGAACAAGACCCAGGGACAGAACCAACTGACACAGAATACCTACCAGATTCATTTGGAGAGGAAAAAAAGGTCCCACACCACCAATACTTTGGAAGTTTACAAATATTTCTGCCTCCCAATAGTCATTCAAGGAAGGCATGCAAAAGCCCTGCTTGACTTATGAAGAAAAAGAAGAGTCATATAGGGCCGATCTGGTGGCCCGGAAGAACTCAGCACTGGCCCTTTGTTTCAGATTATCTGCATCAATGGAGACATGTACCTATATCCCCAGGCACAAATGAAGACCTGGGTATTGGGCCAAACTCTGATGGTATCATGATCGTGATAGTGATGCCTGAACTGCTTGAAGAGTCCCTCCTCGGGATAGATTAACCCCATCCCTTTTGACCAGTCCCTGGAATTCCTACAGATTCAGAAGAGGGAGTGCGCTCCATCTCCCAAATACCCTTAGACAGCTAGAGAACCTGGGGAAGAGAAGGCCTTAGATGAAGGGATGGAGATAAGTGACAGGACCAGGGGCTTGAACCCATCAGTGGGGACAAGGACCCCTCCCAGTCTACGGCACGCAGCCTACTAGTGTCTTTGTCAGAGGCAGTCCTGTCCCAGAGGTAGGATGAGGGTGTTGGGGGGAGTTTCTGCGACCCCTGTATGTGCCAGTTTGAATTTATGTGGTGCCACTGTCAATCACACCCTACCTTTCTGCCCCATTGCTGGTCCGAGATCTTTTTGTCTCACTTCAGAAATACAAAGACCAACAGGCTTAGCCACTGCAGAGGCCACCGCAACATGGTGGGACTGGCTGTCCTTCCAGCGTTTCTGAAGTACCTGCATTGACAGAGCCACATACTGCGCTGAAGCAAATACATTTACTGCGACATAAGAAGAAAGCCGAACAGACCCAGTACAACGTTATACTGACCCTAAGCCTGAATTCTAATGTCACGCAGGAAAAAGAGGCAGGCCAACAAGGGCTTATCGAAATGTTTGATGTGGAAGCCTACCGCTGGGGGAAAGAACAACTGCAGATTGGCCAGTAGGGTCATGTAGAGATCCCAACCAATTGAAGGGAGGAGGAAGGTTAGGAACAGAAAGGGAGGAATATAAACACCTGGCTATGAAGAGGAGAGTGAGGGGTGTTTCGGTGAGGATAGGAGGAGAGGAGGAGAGGAGGCAGACCAAGATGGACGGTGGAGCAGAGCATTGAGGAAATTGTGGCCAATGTTATTTAAGGTAAGGTCTTGTTGGTGAGCAAGAGTGGTACCAGTTTCTATGAGTGATTACCCTATCATACATTGTGCAATTTGAGAGGCCAGGGAAAAACAGGGGAAGGGAGACACTCCCCAGTAAGTATTATATTATTTCAGAAGCCTGAGGAAGGCCAGTGAAGGGAGACATTCCCACTACAGAGACTTGAGCAACCAGAAACCTGAGAAAGGTTAGGGGGACAGAACCATCCCTCGAAAACCATGAACTGGGACCCGAGCCATCCCCCTGGCCAAAGAGCTGAAGAAGCTTGCATGCTAAAGAAATCACAGTAAAGCCTATGATTAAAAAAAGGAACATTGCTTGTGCACTGTGTCTTGGAGAAACCTGGTGAACCTGGATCTTTATGTTGTATATTAATGCACTATAACCTGAGGAAGAGAGACATCCCCTTAGACCACAGTCTCAACATGGAGCGGCTGAAAACCGCTCAGTTGTTTAGTTTATTTCAAAAGGTAATGGAAGGAAATAGGATTTTGAGACAATATGGTGGACTCTTTACTTTGGATATCATGACAGATTTCATAGTATTTTTAGTTGAGCCACGGAAACCCCTCTTAGTATTAGGGGTAGTTAGGATTTTTCCTCCTTTATTTTCATCTAATAAAAGTCTTTGCCAACCACCATGCCTTCTGTACCCTCACATATGGTATCAGAAGTGGGATTTGACCGAGTTGACATTGTTAAGGATTTCAATCAGGCGACACACACCTTAGTCTCGGCCTAGTATGCAGCGTGCAATTGAAAGGCTTATGTTTTATGTTAGGTTCAATATTGAGATGGTACACCACTCATATCACACACCCTTTTCAAATATCCGGGTCACAATGGACCATGAACCAGGCTGGTGGGTAAAATTTTATATTTATTTATTTATTTTAAAATTGAAAAGAAATCACACAATTTTGAATATGGGGCAGCAATCACCAAGGGGGTGATAAGAACAATAGGACGGTACGCAATCGCTTAGTTTAACCTTCTATTGATACAACAACAAAACACCAGGGAATAGGAGCAGTTTTTGATTTTATGTAAGATAGGACTCGAGTTAGAAGTTCCCTTTGCAAAGTTCCCTCAACCCACACATAATCAAGTCTAAGCGGATAAAAAGAAGCAGCAGGTAATCAGGAGTGGAAAATGGAAAACAGAATTGAAATACGACCTTCCCTCCCCAAACAAGAGAGAAAAACAGATTATAAACCGTGGCAATGCTAAAAATGACACTCGGAAATGGATGACTAAAACAATGAATGTGGATAAAACTCTTGAAACAAAAGCAATTCTTTACTGGAGCAACACCGGAAATATACTAGCAATCACAAGCAATGGATTAAGCAATGGATTAAGCAAAAGCTTACAATTCGAAATTGAATGGAAGATTTAAAACAGTTTATAATCAAAATGACAGGTTGGAAATTTAGTAAACTTTTGATATTCCCGCCTGAATTTACCAAAACGGTTTTTAATAAAAATGGGTGAAATATTGTGTTGGAGAGTTGCTGTGCAATATGGAAGTGAAATGAGGTCTCTAGCTGGTAATTTGAGTGAGTTATGCAAGATCTAGTGAGGTGCGTTTTGAGAAAATGAAGAGGCGAAAAAGGAAGAGAAATAAGTTTTGACAAGAACAGTTTTACACTACACTAGAGCATTCAGGCTAGGCTACCAGATTGAGACACAGTAAGCTCTAGGGTTGACTCGCGAGTTCAACCGTAGCACCTCTGCGCCTGCCCTGGCGGAACCAGTCCAATCACTCAAAAGAGGACTAAGGGCTAAGGATTTCACAAGACAAAATTATTAAATAAGTTGGCGCTAGCACAAGAAATCAAAAGCAAGGTTTCAAGAATGATTTTTGACAATATTACAAGTTATCAGGATAAGGATAGGATGACTGAGAGAGTGGGACTAAGGACAAGGCAGGGCAAGGTATACTATGTTTTTCTATGGTTCCTATTGATACTCACAGTCCACTTTTTAGTTTGGATTTTGGACAGTCAGCGATTCTGGTCACCACACGGATCTGGTTTAACAAAGGACAGGGGGACAACATTAGTGGGACAGGATCAGCTGGGCAGGGACTGGATACCAAAGGATAGTTCTTCTGGACTGGCAATTCTGGTTACTGGATTTTATAGGTCAGCAGGGTAGCAGGATGGCAGGATTGCAGCAAGCATTAAGTGGCGGCAAGCCAAGCTGGATTAGGATGCCAAAAGAAACACAGTTTCTCCTGGTTACTGGGAGATTAGTGGGTTTTAATAGTGTAGGGTAGGCCTTGCTGGAGCAGGATCAGCAATGCTTGGCCTTGTTGCTGGACTCTGGAGTCTGAAAGATGAACAGGAAGAGGAACGCAGCGCAGGAAATCAGGAAGAGTGTGTGTCCAGGGTCTTGTTAGGGACCCTTATTTATAATGCAAAATTACATCATCAAGGCAGTGGCTGGGCAGGGTTAACTACGCCTGCCCCTAAACTACTTGGATTGGGAAGGGGAGCTAGTCTTCTCATCGCTCTCAGCTGGTTGGATTTCTGAGGGAGTGATGTCACATTTTGCCAAAAACATACATTTCTTCACTTGAAATCTCTTGGCAAATTTTACACACAGGTTACATACTATGTGCATCACATTTCAGTCCAATCCTCAGGTCTGTGTGACCTTGTTTCACATTTCTGATACATTTTGGTGGTTTTGCATATTAAAGATTTGGCCTAAAATTCCACAATTTTATACACAAATGCAAATTGTCCCCAGGGATGTATGTACACAATTTTATGTTTGCCACATTAATACTTTCCTTGGAATCTGTCATATTCCCTAACTTCTGTTCCCCGTTCGGCAATGAGATCTACCAAGTTTTAAAAGATAGCCC
Source organism: Ambystoma mexicanum (assembly GCF_040938575.1). Lineage (NCBI taxonomy): Eukaryota > Metazoa > Chordata > Amphibia > Caudata > Ambystomatidae > Ambystoma > Ambystoma mexicanum. The sequence continues at coordinate 245,650,493 of NC_090936.1, forward strand.
ACAAAATTAGATTTAAACCTGCAAACTTTTTAGGTTTTTGCTAATTCTTGCTACAGAAATAAAAGTCTTTACAGTTTCTTTATAAAATAGGCTCTGTAACTAAAAGGCAGTCCCTTTGTTACTAGATCCTGTTTTTTTGTTCTTCCTCCAACTGCAAGCAGCTGTAATTTCCTACCATTCAAGGGGGTTTCCAGTCTTAATTGAAGGTTTTATTGACCCTTCACACTTGACAGGTGAGTGTCCCAGGACTGCTATTATCCCAGCTTGGAGCACAGAAGAATGTCTGACGAGCTTGTGAACTTTCATTGTCCTGTCTCATTCAAAGGTTTTCAAGCTGGCAATTTGCACCTACGTGTCCTGGATTTATGGTGTATCTCCCTTCCTTGGAGAAGTTTCATGGGTGGCAACTGGAATACCAGGTTTTTCTGAGAGTTTGCAAATCCATCCCATGTGTTTTAGCTGTTTAATTTCTTACTTTGGGGTTTGAATTAAATAAACCTATGACAGAAGATACCCCATGTGTGTATTATCACCACTAACATAATCCCTTTTTAATGCTAAGTAAACAGGTTTTCATTAACAATTGAGTTTTAAACAGGACATTTTTTTCTCTTCAGTCAGCACAGCCCATTTTTCCACATGTGTTAAAAACTGCTAGCATTTCTTTCTTTAATTCGGTTTGCAGCGCCTCAGATTGCCCACACTGTCTTTGCAGCTGTAGTCATTTCTTTGCAGCAGGAGTTTTATCTAAAGTATAGATACATTTATCCTTGACCTGGCTCAAAGAGTAAAAAGTCTCTTTGAACTGCTGAGCTTGGATACATTTTGGCAAGAAATAAGCACGTGTTCCTGTGCGTGTGAAAAGAAAGTTGCTTGTTGATTTCTTTCAAATCTACTTTGACGGGACCTGTCATTCAGGAATTATGCCCAGTTTTTCTAAGGCACAATGAATTATCCTTGGCCTGGCAGGGCCGTTTCCATCACAGTTGTTTCAGAATGCACAGATGGAAAAAGCAGAAAACAGCATTTTGAAAGGGTAAAAAAGGGTTTCATTTTGAAGGAGATTGTTTGGCTTTTGCAGCAGAGCAGTGCTGCCTTTTCACTTGATTCCATATATATATCTCTCATAAAACCACTGGCATACTTTTTCAGTGTGTCCCCTTGTTCCATCTGGCCGGAAGTGTACTAGGCAGGATGGTGCAGCCGTCTTTTGTTGCTGCCAAAACACAGTTTTTAAATCCTGGTGCGCAAAGGAGCCAGCGCAGCCAGGTTACTGTTTCTTGCACAACTGCAGCTTAAAGATGTGAGGCAATGTGGTTGAGTGGGTCAATATATCTCACACATCCCCCCAATTTCTCCTGGGCTTCCAAGTCGAGGGAGAGTAAGGCAAGTGGGATTTCTCCAATGGCCACACCAGGAGCCGGCAGGTATGAGTCCCTCTTCCATCAGAGAATGGTGCGTCCTGCTCCTCTTGTTTTCTCTGGTCAGAATGTGGAACGACACTCCCTGCTTTCCCTGGGATCATCCTTTCATGGTATGGAGTGACACTTCCGGATCTCCTTTGGTTTCTCCCTTCCAGGGTGCCGGGCGGTCCTCCTTGGTTGTTAGATAGGTGCAACCAGTACGAATCTATGACAGAGAACACAAACCGGTTTTGACAATTTCCCACTAACTGCCCACCAATTGGGTTGACAACAGTGGGATACACAGGCATTTCATAGTAACAATTGATAATGAAGAAAATACTCCCTGTTACATAATCATATCTATAAATCTTATCAGCTCCTTTATGGTTCTTTTTTTCCCTCATTCTCATGTTTCCGATGTCTCCTCTGTTTGATTCTCTCTGGGCTCCTGAATCTGTTGCAAAGTTTGCCTAGATTGACAGCTCTTTAGTTGATTAATATGGACCAATTTTTCTTCTGTCAATTCACCTTTGGGGATGCAGATTCTGTAGGTGACAGGTGAGATTTTGTCTACAATTTCAAAAGATCCTCGCCAGCTAGGCAAACCTTTGCGCTCTTTGGTCTGGTTCCTTTGAAAATTGTACAAGTAGACCCTGTCTCCTACTTGGTACTCCTTTTTTTTTTTAGATCATACTGAGTCTTCATGCCCCCTGCAGATCTTTCTAGATTCCACTGAGCGTACTCAAAAGCATGTTGAAGGTGTTTTATTAGGTTCTCAACATACTTATGAGTTGTGGAGGTGTTAAACAGTGTCTGCTCCTATGTTCTATAGAGCAGTTGCTGAGGTAGCACCATCCTTCGTCCAGTCATCAGCTCAAATGGAGACATCTTAGTTGCAGATGAAGGTGTAAATCTGATGGCCATCAGGACTAGCGGTAATCGGATGTCGCAACCTGGCCCAGAATCTGCCACAAACTTTTTTTAAATGCTCACAATGGTTTTATTGTACCTCTCAACTCCACCACTAGAGGACCGGTGGTATGCAATGTGAAATTTCCTTTTTACCCCAAGTATCTCCCACATCTTTGTCATCACTTCGCTGGTGAAGTGACTACCTTGGTCTGACTCAATCCTTTGGGGTAGACCAAAACGCGAGAAGATGTGATTGATCATCAGGGCAGCTGCTGTTTCTGTCTTGCAATTTGGGGCCGGGAGAAATTCCACCCATTTGGTAAACAAGCATGTTACGGTTAACATGTACTTGTTCCTCCTAGAGGAGCGAATCACGGGCCCAATGAAATCTACTTGTAAATCTGACCAAGACAGTGTCATCCCCCTCTTCTGGAGGGGAGCTCAGTGTGTGAGGGAAGTTGGCTGAAATTTTGCACACACAAGACACCCCTTCAAGTATTGGTCGAGGTCCTGCTGCATGTGTGGCCAGTATGCAACCTCTTGCAAGATTTCTAAAGTAGTGTGAAACTCCAGATGACCGGCTGTGGCCGCATCACGGGTGTGACTTAGCATCAGGCTTCGGAATGAGGTAGGGACCACCCACTGGTCACAGCCATATATGGATGTCCTTACCAACAAACCATCTTGGATTCAGAACATTTTTGGACATTTCATCAACACCCTGAGGTCCTCTTTCCCAATGTAATCAGTATCCATCAGGGGAAAGTTCTCAGGCTCCTCAATGTGTCGATGAAATGTACCAATGATTGTATTCCCTTTTTGTGCCGTGATTAAATCAGCATCTTGGGTCTCCTTACTCCACTGGGCAGTTTAGAGTTCATTGTGAGCATTTGTCTGGGACCTAGTGATAGCAGTGACCTGGATTTCCCCCAACAGGGACTCGATCTCGAGGAGCACCCCTTGGATGTCTCCAGTTTTGGCTAGCTGATCATCTATGTAATTTCCCATTTTGTCTGGCCCCTCTATTCTGGAATCACCCTTGATCTTCTTCCAATAGATGGTCATCCCACTAGAGGTGGCCAGATCATCAATATTTTGGATGAGTTTGCCATGTTTAAACAGTTTATTATTATCACATAGAATGCCTCTGGTTTTCTAATTAACCAGGTGCTCCACGAACCCGTTCCGTACATAATCTGAATCAATGATTATGACCAGCTTGTGGAGTTGGTGTTGGACAGCAGTGAGGATGGCTTGATGAACTGCCCTCAACTCTGCCACCTGGCTACTACGGGGACTGATTTTGTTCTCAGCAGAGGGTTGCGGGGCATCATTCACCCAGGCATTCCCAACGCCGGCCACCAGTTCCTTTTCCCCGTTGTTGTCAACATGGTAGGAGCACCCGTCCACATAAATGGTGGGCATTCCCTTGCACTTGTCGTCTTCATAGACTGAGTGCTGGGAATTCAGGTATGTCTCAATGTTGTACTGGATTTTAAGACTTTCGCCCTCGAGACAGGTTTCTCTGGCACATTCATGCAAGTCAGCCAGACCATGCGCGAGGGGACTCTTCTTGTTTTGGCCATATCTGCCTCCACAGGAAAGTCTTGCACTGACAGATTCCAGTTAGTAATTCTGGAATTACTTACATTTCCAGCCCGGATTCTGTCACTTTGGAGATATTGCAAAGGCTGGTGTGGAGACTCCACTATGATGTATTACCCCTGGATGAACGGGCACTCATTTTTCTATTCCCACACCGTTGCCAGGAGTGCCTTCTCACAATCGTTGAATTTTTCCTCCACAGAGGAGAAAGTCTTGCGTGCATAGGAGATGACTTTATTGACCTTGTCATGCTTTTGATATAATACTGCTTTCAAGCATGTATTAGAGAACCCTGTCTCCAAGAAGATCCCCTTGTTTTTGTCAGGGTAAGCTAGACAAGGTGCTTGTGAGAGGCTTCTTTTGAGTTGATTCACTGCCTCGGTTTGTTCTGGACCCCACTCCCACTTGACCCCCCCTTCAACAGATGGATCAGGGGTCTTGTGATCTCTGCGTAGTCCTCAATGAACTTCCTACTGCAATTAGCCAGTCCAAGGAGGCTTCTTAGCTCACGCAGAGTTGTGGAGTCTTTCAGCTTAAGGTGTGCTTCCACTTTCCTTTTCTGGGGACAGAGACCCTCAGGAGATATCTCATGCACCAAGAAGTTGACATGGGTTCTGCACCACTGTGCCTTTTGAAAGGAGAGTTTTGCTCCGGCAACCCTCAACGGTGTCAGAACAGATTTCTGCTATGCATTCCTCCACAGTTGAGCTTTTGATCAGGACATCATCTACATAGGCCAGGTTACCCCTTTCACCCAAGTTGGGCATGGCCCTATGTAAGAAGATGTTAAATTAGTTGCCGGAGTTGATGTATCCAATGGGAGTCTGAGTCTAAGTGTATTGCTGCCCCCGGAAGGTAAAGGCCAGCTTGTATTGGTCCTCCCTACTGACAGGCACAGTCCAGTACCCATTGGTCAGGTCAATGGCAGTGTATACCTTTGACCCCTGGATCTGGGCCAGCCCCTGGTCAATGTAGGAGAGAGGCCATCAGGACATATGGACCCGTTTGTTTAGCTCACTAAGGTCAACACAGGGTCTCCACTGGCCATTCGGTTTTGAAATGCCCAGCACCGGATTATTAAAGGTGCTCTGGACTGGACGAATTATCCCACGGGACTCAAGGTTTTTGATTATTTCCGTGAGGGACTCCATGGATGCTAGAGGCAAGCGGTATTGCTTCACAAACACTCAAGTCATTCCATGGTCCGTGGGAATTGTAGTTGTATGGATTTCAGTGCGACCACAGTCATACGAGTCCACCGCAAAGAGATCTTGAAAATCTAAGAAAATTTGTTTTACCTTTTGCTTTTGCTCTGGAGTCTCACAGGCATCAGCTAGGTTGACTCACTCTTCAACCATTTGCCTGAAGCCTCGAAAGACTTCCATTTTGGCTATTTCAGCAACCTCCTCCAGCTGAGTGGAGAGGTCCCTCGTTAAAGTATTGACCTGGACAGAGGGTTTCAGGTAGGCAAAGGTGTCATTGGGGACCTGGACGATCACCTAATCCTGCCTGATGTCACAAGTCACCTCTCCCTCACCATAAGGGCAGGAATAATACACCAGGAAATCCCCCCCTTGCCGGGTGAAGATCCTATCTGGTAGTAAGTCATTGTCACTATCACTGTCAAAACAGTCATTGGGGATTGGTCCTAACAGTTCATTACCTAGATCCATGGAAAATTGTTGGTCATCAACCGCCATTCCAATAATGGTGCTTGCGCCCAGAGTGATGCTCCTAAGGTCGCTGTTATCCATCAACATTGGAATGGTGTTGTGTTCTACAGTGACTAATGGTGTTGGGTTTAACCCCAAACCCTGCTGTTGGATATGGGCATTGAAGTGTACATATGCGTCAGGATTTTGCAGTTTCTGTCCTCTTTTAATTTTTAATTCGAATGGGAATAGTCGTGTCTGTCCTGGGATGGTGACCTCCTCTCCAATTTGAACTTCCACTGAATATGGCAGCAGTTGGGCTGACCCAAATCCTTTTTCTGAATCATCAAAGTCCATGGAATTACCCCCTAATCGGGACCAGGCTTATCAGGTCCAAATTAATGGCAAAACGATTCAGAATGTCACTGCCTAAATAGAATGCAGCAGGGACATCTCGCACGACCTAACAATTATGTACTATGTACTATGCTTTTGTGGCCTATAGAAATTTTGAGCATACACCTGCTAAGCAGGAGATGTTTGGAATTGGGAGTTTCCAGGTCCATTTCCCATTTATTGATCAATTTAAATGTGGGAATGGCTGGATCTTTTGGGAGTCTTCGGAACATGGCTTTGCTGATGAAGCTCTTACCGTTGTTCACGCACACTCGGGCGAGAACCGATTCCTTCCCCTCATTTAACTGAATAGGGATGAATAACTGTTCTCTAATTTTCTGAATGTCAGCTAAACTTTGAGCTGCTTTCACATCACTATTGACTATGGAATTGGGATTTTTAGATTGTGAATTGGTATAGAATTTCAAAGTGTTTCCTTCCAGTGTGGAAAGCCACTTGCGAGTGGAAGGAAGGTCCATCACCAGTTTGTTGTCCTACAGCAATTACTGTCACATCAGGTATTTGGTTATTCTGGATATAAAACTCAATATGATTGTATTTTTGTTCAACCATGTGGCATGTGCCATTTAAACTAACATGGTTGACACCGTGTTTCAATTTTATTGGCCTTTTAGTCTGAGTCCAGAGGACCTTGTTCACACAGTCTATTACGGGGGACAAACCTTGCAAGATGTCATTCCCCAGTAGAGTGTGCCCGCTGGAGTCACTACTATGACCGGGTGTTTTACCTTGTGTCACCCAATTTTTATTTCCAAATCCGCAGTCCCCTCGACAGGAATTTCATTCCCATCGAAGTTCTGAAGTTGTCCACGGAGAGGGGTGAGAGGGATCTGGTATCTCTCCCCCCTTCCTGAATTCAGCTGATCAAAGGCCCTCTTTGACAGAAGAGTTGCTTGGGATCCAGTGTCCACCAGTGCCGAAAATGTACATTGCCCTTGCACTTGGACTGGGGCATAAAATCTACCTTCCTTCTCCTCCAATGGGCAAAGGTAATGGGCATTCTGGGCAAGTTTGGTGGTCAATTTCCCTATTTTTGAGTCCGACACAGGGGTAGTTTGGTCTTGATTCTGTGTTGGAGTTTGGAGATCAGAAAGAAAAAATTGACATTGGGATATGCGGGGAGTTTTGGGCTCCCCTTTTTCTGATTATGGGCCATCCCCCTTTTGGGAGGCAGTCACCAGACTTGGTTTGGACAGTGTGGTTTCCTTGATGCTCATTCTGGGGTTCAATGATGGGCAATTCTGACTCAGTCCCCACATCCACCCAGTCTTCATTTGGTTCTCTTGGGACCCATTTTTCTTTGGAAGGAGTACCCCCTTCCCTGAAGGAGAAGATATTTTTCCTAGAATCCTCTGATGATTCCTCTCCTTCAAATTGGAGGACCCTAACTTCCCCCACAAAATGGGGCTTTTTGGGTTCTTTATTTCTCCTACCCGCCCTCTATTCCTTAGGGGGCAGATTTTCGGGGGCAGGAGAATTTTTTTCCGGTTCCTTGATGTCCAGGGGCTTTTCACGAGTAAGGAAGGAAGCTTCCTCTAGGGCTTTACACCTCCCTTCCCCCGTGCCTCCTCATCTGGAACCGGTGAGTTGTCAGGGTGCTCCCCCTGTCATTGTTCTGGAGTGCCGACCCTTGGTTTGTGGAGTTCTGAGCCACCATGTTCATCTGAGGGTTCTGTTGAGCCCTCAACATGCGACCCAGATCCTGGGATAGGTTCTGGACCTGGAGCGCCAGTTGTGACACCCGTTCTGGCTGGTACGGGGGTCTCTGGTCAACTCTAGGTGAATCATGGGAAGGGTAACTATCCCTTCTCCCATAGTACCCTGGGTATTGAGAATTTTGGTAACCCTCCACCCTTGGCCTCCCCTCCCCTGGATTGGGCTGTCTGGGCTCCTCGTACCGGTGGAAGAAAGGAGGGTTGTCCTGTAGGTTGGGGTTTTGTGGGTACCGGGGAAAAAAACTCAACCTGGCATTTGGGGGATTACTGCCCTCCTGGGGAAAGTTAGGAGGGATGTTTCCTGGGGTGGCACCTACCTGGTTGGATCCCCCCCTTGGATGGGGGGAGTCCATACATACCCCAGGATTGGTGTTACCCTTGTATCGGGGCTGATATAATCAGGGGAGTTAGGGGTCCCATTTAGGGGATTACCTCCCTGACTATCACCTGTCTGGGATTGGTCAGAGGGCCTTCTAGGTCTTTGATTGGGTTGATTTGGTACAGGTATATTTTTAGGCCCCCCATCTCCAGATCTAAAACGGGGTCAACTTTCACCTCCGCCAACTTAGCAGCAGCAGGGGTGTTAGCTGTTTTTCTTTTTGTGGGATTTTTGTTATCTGCAGTTTTTAGGACCTCATAAATGCAAGTCGCCTGCTCTATGAACCAGTCCAGGAATCTTTTCTCATGAAAGTCCCTCACTAGCAGGGTCATTATATATTTTGGGAGGGCATGGAAGAAGGTGGTGATGAACTCCTGACTATCTGTGCGCACCCACCTGGTGGTCTGTGCAAAGGCGCGTTTGAGCTCCTGCACAAATTCTTGGAAATTCTTCCCCGCACTGCAGATTGTAGGCCGCCTTGCGGACTCTTGAGGGTTTCTGTGAGCAGAAAAATGTTTAAAGATGGCCACCCTGTAGGTGGACCATCTGGAGTGGTTCTGGTCCTTCAGTCCTGCAAAGAAGCTGGAGTATTCAGGGGAGAAGGTCCATTTTACATACTCTAAGCAATTCTAGCTGTCCCTCATTTTTATGATATGGAGTTATGACACTCCTAATGGCCTTAATCTGCCTAATGGGATCTTTGTTCATAGCTCTCTTAAGTTTGTTTGCCTTCTTTGTTTTAGTCACCCGAGTCCACTCGCCCTCAGACTCAGAGGCGCTGTTACTGGAGGTCCCTTCTTGATCCTCTAGGCACTCCCGGATTCTGCGAGCTTGTAAAGGGCTTGCAGAATGTTGGGGCCTAGTCTCTCTACTCCGGTGGTGCTCAGAAGAGTCTTCTGACCCTTCCCTGCTCCCAGGGCTGGCAGAGTATCCCCCCACTGCCCTAACTGTGTAGAGGTTTTAAGGATGCTCTTTTTGGGCCTTATATCCTTTAGTTCCCCATCAAATTTAACCAACTGGTCCCTTGGAAGGCGGTATTTCAGTGGATATGATTCCCTGACCCTCCCCTCATGTGAGTCTTCCTTGTCAGAGATATCAGCCCTAACATTTGGGTATCTGTACAGGAACGTCCGTCCATCAATTTCTGGGTGGCACTGATCTGTCAGTCCCATTTTACCAAATCTATTGAATTTTTCCATCCCCATGGCTCCCGGCTCATGTGAGCCAGAAGACATGAAATCGGCATTATTCATGGAACTGAACGGGATTTGATTCCCTGAGTACAGAGGTCCTTATCCTATGACCAGGGGTTGCCCTGTCCCTCTCTACCTGTTCAGGGTCCCTCCAGTTAGGATTTGGTCTAGCACACTCTTTCTCCAACCTTGCTAGCTTTTCTTTTTCAGCCCCTGTTTCTTGGTAATAAGCAACGATCTGAGCCTTTTGTTCATCTATCAAGGTCTTACTGGTCTCAATGATCCGCTCTTGCGCTGCCACTTGCTGGCGGAGCAAATCTGGGAATACTGGGACAATTTCTGCTGCAGGAGACTCACCTCCTGAGTTTTAGCATCTATGGTCTGGGTGTTCTCTTCCAGAGCACCCTCTAGCCGTCTGGCGTGCCCCGGTAGCTTCCCATACTCTGTCTGTAATTCATTGAGCTCCTGCAGGGCTAACTCTCTTCACTCTAACTCGGTTTTTAACTTGCTTATTTCCTAGCCTAGGGCGTCTTTCTCTTGATTTAGGGTGCCCCTCTGTTCAGCCAGGTCATTCCTTTGTTGTTTGATGGCATTAGATTTCTGGCGCTCTTCATGAAATTCTGTTTGAGAGTGGAGGTCTCTCAAGATTAACTTATGATACTCCTCTTTCAATTCATCTATCTGATTTTGCAACATGGTTATTTGTCCTGAGCAGACCCTGTTATAGTTTAACTGTTGAGTCAGCTTCTGTTGACTCCCTTCTAGAGAGTCAACCTTCTCCTGACACTATATTTTTGCTGCTTCTAGTTGGGCCTCTTGGTTTGCATTATTTTGCTGTTGGCGAGCAAACTCCTCTTTTAATTTTATGATGTGGTTTGCAGATAGATTCTACCTCCAACTCTTGGCTTTTTTGTAATGTTTGTTCCGCTAAACTTAAATCAATCTGGATTTTATTTAACAGTTCAGATTGATGCTGTGCTAAAATTACATTTTCCTCCTGCTTTTCCCGCATCACTCCTGTGTGGAGATACAGGTAGGCCGAGATTCTGGCAATTTTGCTTTGCCCCTCTTTGATTTTTGGGGTCATATATACCTCACTCAGAGCTTGGTGTAATAGGCCACTGTCCTGCTATGTATCCAGGTCCATGGCAGTGACCTGTTGGGTTATGTCTTGAAGCCAGACTTTCTCATCCTGTTCTGGCCAGTCATCTCTGACAAATAGCTTGTGCAGAAAGTGCCCCCTAGCCATATTGATCTCTACTGGAACAGCCATTTTGGAAATGTTCTTTCTTTATTAATTATTTCGGGGTTGATTTAATTTTACTTTTATAGACAGGCGTGGTGCTTACAGTATTTGTTTTGGGAGGCGCTTACACAGTGTAACACAGTATTCCCACCACTCAAAGTATTACTACTTTGCAGGTTAGTCTGCTGTGTTAGACTGTCACGGGTGGTAACCAAATCAATCCCCGGACGTAAGCCCCCAAATTTGTTAAGGATTTCAATCAGGCAACGCACAACTTAGTCTCGGCCTAGTATGCAGCGCGCGATTGAAAGGCTTATGTTTTATGTTAGATTCAATATTGAGATGGTACACCACTCATATCACACCCCCTTTTCAAATACCCTGGGTCACAATGGACCATGAACCAGGCTGGTGGGTAAAATGTAATATTTATTTATTTATTTTAAATTTCAAAAGAAATCATACAATTTTTAATATGGGGCAGCAATCACCAAGCGGGTGATAAGAACAATAGGAAACTAAGCAATGCACTTAGTTTAACCTTCTATTGACACAACTACAAAACATCAAGGAATAGGAGCACTTTTTGATTTTAGGTAAAATAGCACTTGAGTTAGAATTTCCCCCTGCAATGTTCCCTCAACCCACAAATAATCAAGTCTAAGTGGGTAAATAGATGCAGCAGGTAATCAGGAATGACAAATGGAAAACAGAATTGAAATCCGACCTTCCCTCCCCAAAGAAGAGAGAAAAACTGATTTTAAACCCTGGCAATGCTAAAAATGACACTCGGAAATGGATGAATAAAACAATGAATGTGCATAAAACTCTAGAAACAAAAACAATTCTTTACTGGAGCAACACTGGAAAGATACTAGCAATCACAAGCAATGGATTAAGCAAAAGCATACAATTCAAAATTGAATTGAAGATTTAAAACAGTTTATAATCAAAATGACACGTTGGAAATTTAGCAAACTTTTGTAATTCCCTCCTGAATTTACCAAAACGGATTTGAATGGGGTGTAGCTGTGGATCATAGGTACAATATGGATGTGAAATGAGGTCTCTAGCTGGTAAATTGAGTGAGTTATGCAAGATCTAGTGAGGTGCGTTTTGAGAAAATGAAGGCTCGAAAAAGGAAAATAAATCAATTTTGACAAGAACAGTTTTACTCTACACTAGAGCATTTAGGCTAGGCTACCAGATTGAGACACTGTAAGCTCTAGGGTTGACTCGCGAGTTCAACCCTAGCACCACCTCGCCCGCACTGGCGGAACCAGTCCGATCACTCAAAAGAGAACTAAGGGCTTAGGATTTCACAAAACAAAATTATTAAAGAAGTTGGCACTAGCACAAGAAATCAAAGGCAGGGTTTCAAGATTGACTTTTGACAATATTACAAGTCATCAGGATAAGGATAGGATGACTGAGAGAGTGGGACTAAGGACAAAGGCAAGGTATACTATGTTTTTCTATGGTTCCTATTGAAACTCACAGTCCACTTTTTAGTTTGGATTTTGGCCAGTCAGTGGTTCTGGTCACCACACGGATCTGGTCTAACAAAGGACAGCCGGACAAAATCAGCTGGACAGGCTCAGCTGGGCAGGGACTGGATACCAAAGGATAGTTCCTCTGGACTGGCAATTCTGGTTACTGGATACTATAGGTCAGCAGGGTAGCAGGATGGCAGGATTGCAGCAAGCATTAAGTGGTGGCAAGCCAAGCTGGATTAGGATGCCAAAAGAACCACAATTTCTCCTGGTTACTGGGAGATTAGTGGGTTTTAATATTTTAGGGTAGGCCTTGCTGGAGCAGGATCAGCAATGCTTGGCCTTGTTGTTGGAGTCTGGAGTCTGAAAGATGAACAGGAACGCAGCACAGGAAATCAGGAAGAGTGTGTGTCCAGGGTCTTGTCAGGGACCCTTATTTATAATGCAAAATGACATCATCAAGGTAGAGGCTGAGCAGGGTTAGCTGTGCCTGCCCCTTAACTACTTGGATTGGGAAGGGGAGCTAGTCTCCTCCTCGCTCTCAGCTGGTTGGATTTCTGAGGGAGTGATGTCAGATTTATGAGGTGAGGTTTTGAATGTCCAAACACTCCCACATTTACTTTACTTAAAATCCGATTTTGCCAAAAACATACATTTCTTCACTTGCAATCTCTTGGCAAATTAAACACACAGGTTATATACTATGTGCATCACATTTCAGTCCAATCCTCAGGTCTGTGCGACCTTGTTTCGCCTTCCTGATACATTTAGGTGGTTTTACACATTAAAGATTTGGCCTAAAATTCCACAATTTTATACACAAATGCAAATTGTCCCCAGGAATGTATGTACACAATCTTATATTTGCCACATTAATACTTTCCTTGGAATCTGTCATATTTCGTAACTTCTGGTCCCCATTTGGCAATGAGTTTTACCAAGTTTTAAAAGATAGCCCACAAAATTAAATTTAAAACTGCGAACTTTTTAAGTTTTTGCTAATTCTTGCTACAGAAATAAACATCTTAACAGTTTCTTTATAACATATTCTCTGTAACCAAAAGGCAGTCCCTTTGTTACTAGATCCTGTTTTTTTTTCTTCCTCCAACTGCAAGCAGCTGTCATTTCCTTCCAGGCAAGGGGGTTTCCAGTCCTAATTGAAGGTTTTATTGCCCCTTCACACTTGACAGGTGAGTGTCCCAGGACTGCTATTGTCCCAGCCTGGAGCACAGACACATGTCTGACGAGCTTGTGAACTTTCATTGTCCTGTCCCATTCAAAGTTTTTCAAACTGGTAATTTGCACCTACGTGTCCTGGATTTATGGTGTATCTCCCTTCCTTAGAGAAGTTTCATGGCTGGCAACTGGAATAACAGATTTTTCTGAGAGTTTTCAAATCCATCCCATGTGTTTTAGCTGTTTAATTTCTTACTATCGGTCTTGAATTAAACAAACCTATGACAGAAGATACCCTATGTGTGTATTATCACCACTCACATAATCCCTTTATATTGCTAAGTAAACCGGCTTTCATTAACAATTGAGTTTTAAACAGGCCATTTTTTCTCTGCAGTCAGCACAGCCCATTTTTCCACAAGTGTTAAAAACTGCTAGCATTTCATTCTTTAATTCGGTATGAAGCTCCTCAGATTGCCCACACTGTTTTTGCAGCCAGGGACGTCTCTATGGGGGGGCAAACGGGGCACGTGCCCCAGGCCCCCTATCCTGGTGGTCCTGAGGGGGCCCCCGGCCCCTAGTGCTGAACACGTTGTGTTTTTTTTTTAATTTATGTGCGTGTGCGTGCAGGCTGCACTGCAGCGCAGCCCCGGCCCCTGAATGAACATTGGGAATCGAAACCACGGCTTCACAGATCACAGAAGTGTCAAGATTCAGGAACATGGCCCGTTCCTGAATCTTGACACTTCTGTGACCTGTGAAGCCGTGGTTTCGATTCCCAATGGCAATGTTGATTTTGACTGAACAACAAGTGGGGGAGGGGGAGGAGAACAACGCAGGACCACGAACCGTGCGTTCCCCTCCCATCCTACCCCACCCCGCAGGGAATACGGCACGTGCCAGCCCAGTGGGAGTGCGCACTGGCACTGCTGCGCAGCTTGCAGCCTCCTATGTGTCTATTATAACTGAGACGACGCACAAGACTGGTAGCGTTAGCAAGCAGAACCGAGGAAAATACCATTGGTATCTTGTCCAGATACTGCTGATGTGAGTACAAATGTATTTCACTGCATAAGGGGTGGCAGTTAGGGTTGATTTCAATGACGGTTCATCTCTCCTCGTACTTGGTGATCCTCCTGGCCCTCCGATTACACGTGTAGCAGTGGGAACGCCGGGCTATTGCTGTCATGCAGTTTGTTGCCTTTGCACCACAGTACGTTCCACTGCTTTGACTTGACTCTCTGGGATGACACCATCCACTTGATTTTTGATTCAGAGTTGGTAGCATTGTTGCAATGTTTTACTTAGTTATGCAGGTGCCGTAACTCAATTCCTTGTTTGCTTTGCTTTATTGTGTGTTGGTCCAGGCATGACTCGCTATGCTGAAGCTTCTCAAGCAGCCAAGCAGAGTTCCATTCCAAATGGTTAGACTCAGTCTTACACACAAGGCCAGGGGTAGGTAGGTTGTAGCACCTGCAGGACCGCCGGGCGCAGATTGCTAAAGTCGGGTGACATCTGCTAGGACAGTCTTGACATGACCCCCTCTTCAGCCGTTTTAAACCAACAATCGGGGTTCAACATTTTAAAATGCAGCGCCTAGATGACTCCGGATTAGGTGCGGTTGACAAATGCCCAAATATATAAATAAAAATAAATAAATAAATAAAAGTTTTGGTGCAAAATTAAAGGTACAAAAATTATTTCTAAATCAAACATGCCTTTGCCAAAGAAAGATGGACAGTGCAGTGTCAGCGTGGGCCTGAAAGTGAGCTGCTGCAGTCTACAAATAATAGCACCTTGAGAGTGGTCCAGAGCACAAGACAGGCAGCCATCAAAGATTTTCTGAAACCAATCATACATGTTGTCTCACTTGACACATACGCGTGGCATGATCGTGACGTGCTTTGAGAGTAGAATGAATGTTCATGTTTCAAATATTTATTATAATAATCTTAGTCACCTAGGCAGGTCCTGTTGTCAGTATTTCATTTTCTGGTGTTGGATTTGTAGAGCGCGTTCCCCAAAGCACTAAACAATGATGAGATTACAGTGCAAAGAAAAACTGGGGAAAATAGCATTAAATACAGTATACATAACTCATGCGACCAGCACACAAATGAAAGATGAGGAGGATGGGGCGCTTTCAACGTAGGGTGGAAAACAGCGAGGGCGGGAGCAGGACAAGTGGGGAGTGGTAGCGCGTGCCAAAGGTGAGGAGTCAGAAGGCAAGAGGACAGAATATCTGAGGGGGTCTGAGAGAGACAAGCCGACCGTGGGAAGCTGAGAAGAGTCGGGGAAAGTGGTCACCTGCAGTGTTAATTTGATTCTTTGCTTTGCCCTGTTTTGTCTTATTGAGTTGTTCACACATTCAGAATTACAAATTTTGGTCCATTATGCATTTTAGTGCACTTATTTTTTTTTTTTCAGGAATAGACTGATAATGGTACGTGTTTATCCCATATTCAATCTGTTATGGAATGCTATTATATTATCTTGCCTTTGTGCGTAACTTCACGAATACTGCATTGCACTTGCATTCAACTTCGTTTCGTTATATTTACACTCGTTGTGTTGCCACTAATATGTTTGCACGTCTGCACATTTATATTCTGTACTTTTCGTCTTTATTTCTATGTTTATTTTATCGTATTTGCTTTCATTCTGTTCCCTTATAACATTTCGTTTAAACTGACACGTTGCATCGTCATGACAACCTATGTTATTCGCCCAGGTTGTATCCAAAAATGGCAGCACGTTATCTACTGCCCACCACACATTCTCTAAGGCGGCAGGTGCTGCATAGCGCTTGAAAGCGTAGCCGGCACGCAACTGGGCCTGTGATGAATGGCGTAGTCTAGTGTTTGCTGAGCAGTCCAGAGCTCGCATGTCTGTGTGAGGAATGACTGCTATGGCGGGTCAGATGGCGGTGCTGCCGCGGATTGTCGACACAGAGCCGCATTGACGTCTTCACGTGTGTACAGCCCGCCGTATAGAATGTAACTGGATGTGCCAGTCAAGGGCGTGAAGCACTCCAATGTGCGTGCCAGCAGCACACTTGTATTTGTGTCACTTCCCTGCTATGAATGGCCGCTGATAGAGAAAGGTGAAAAGTCAGTCAGTTCATAGAAATCATTCCATAATTAAATAATAATAATAATTAGGCATTTGTATAGCGCTACGAACCCTCAGGTATCTGAGCGCTGAGTTTTGCCCCGCCGGGATTCGAACCAGCGAGCGTTCTACTCGCTGTGCCACTTGACCGGCTATCTGAACAGGACTTATTTTTCATTTATAATTTATCCTCTCGCATACTACTGTGCCCAGAGTGAGGACTTTTGTAGCACTTTTGTAACAATAAGCAACCATTACATTCCCAAGGCCACAAATTCATATGACAGAATCGTCAATAAATGCATTTTAATATTTAAGAAGAAAAGGCACAGTGAATCAGAAAATCCAGACCTGCACAAGAAAAAATACTTCTGTGAAGCAGGATCATGTGTCCAATATTGTTACAACCAATTTAACTGAAAAAGTAACAGCCTCGCTAATTCGTGACCGTGCCTTCACTGGGGCCTAAAAACACAAATAACGTTTGTATTAATTAATTAATCATTACAGAACCAGAAACACTACTTTACTCAACAATCATTATTCAACCTCAACAGTTCATACACAATAAATACAACAAAATAGAAACCATAACCTGTTGGCGCATACTTTAGGACATCCAGGATAAAACCTACATGTTTTAACTGGGGGGGGGTGAGTTTACACTAATAACGTCACTGGACAAATGGAGCATAATAATAATTTGATAAAGGTGTAAACTCTAATAGATAGGGAACAGATGATATGGGTTCTCTGCTTTGGTCATAATCACACTTTTAAAACCCTTTTCTGCCTAGGGGTTGCTTGGGTACTGTGCACATGGAAAATACGCCCTACTTTATGTATAAAAATGCCGGGGAAACAGCAAGTTGTCACGGATGTAGGTGATTTTACCGAAAACAAGTGACGAAAGTGCAAAGTGTTCTAAAGGGACTATGGATAAGTGATCGAAAAGGTGATGTTTTTGAAATGATCCATAATGTGAAAAAAATAATTGTGTACTTATTTTTTAAATACTGAATTAATATTTTCGGGGGAAATCCTGCATAACGTCCATGAATAGGCTGCGTTTAAGCCGTGTTGTAGCGTACGTACTATCCGCTCGTCTATTACGCCGATACTAATGCATCTCGTGGATCGTTTGTCTTTTGCTACTGCCCCATGTCTGTGATCCCGATCGATGAACAGTGTTGAAGACAGCAACTGCTGTAACTCTGCAATTGTATACTGGGTGGAAATTATCGTCCTCGCCGACCGTGTGAGTATATGCACACGTGGACAACACGTTAAAAGTAAGAATATCGTTAGTGTATTCTCGTATTCACCATGCAGTACATTTTACACTCTGTTAGAGAGTTGCTACGTTTACAGTATGAATCGTGAGACGAAATAATGTGATGTTAATCTAATCTTGGTATACATTATCCGATGAGCACTGCAATTTTAAATTATGTTGGAGATCGCGTGTTATGTACACGAGTCAAAGTGACTCAGTACACCGTCAAGCTGCTTGCCCTTGAACACCCACTGTCCCTTTTGATAGCCCTGCTCTGAATTCTGCTAACAAGTAAGTAAGGGGCGGCGCAAGGGCTAGCAACCTTATAGGATGGTTATTGATTGATGACTTTGAGTCACTAACGCCTGGTCCATATATGTCTTCGCAGGGAGGAAGCCTTAAGGTTTATTTAGACCCTCAGATCCATACCTATTGCAAATACAATGGGTGAGTGAGTTCAAATCACTGACAGTCTCACACAGTGTAAACAAAACCTAGTGTAAATGTAACTCTTTGAATCCCGAGTCACACACTACTGCTTCTCTACCTTCTTCCCTCTTAATTACTCAGGCGCCACTCCATTTTCTTAACACTCCCTACATTTTGTATGCTTGCTTCCTTAAGAAAATCTCTGCCTCTCTGAAAGTTGCCTAGGACTGAAAACAAACGCCAACCACGCGTTCCCCTGCATATCTAATGTGGTCAAACTTCTTCAAAAGTGCAACGGTAGATCCACCTGGTCGATTCTCCCAGAATTCAAGCGATTCAAGTTTCTACCGAAAATATTTCCTTAGGCTTAGTGGCAACCCCTGCACCCCCCCTCCCACCCCCCCACCTGGACTGGAGTTTATTGTAGATAAACTCCAAGCGTTTGGCCTCGAAAGCAAATGAGGTTTGGCTCTGGTTGCAATTCCGGTTGGGGCTCGCTGGCAGTAGTTCCTGGCGGCCTGTGTCAGCCAGCAGCATGTCAGCCAATGCACAGGGCTGGTACCTGCTTTGATAACAGATGTCCGCAGGTTCTGCCTTCACACCTTTGACCACCTAGCAGTGCACAGAGGCAGGGCTCCCCTCCCTGTGCTCTGATGCACTGTCTACACTGCCTGTGGAGTGGACCCTCAGTAAAATGCATATACCACCACTTCAAGGTGTTGTAATGCTGGCTGTGCCGATGTACGCCAGTATTGCCATATTCTAATTCATGTCATGTTTTAAACTTCAAAGGTACAGTACTAAAAGTATTTCCTTGTACTCTGCCTTTTCAGGTTCACAATCCACGAAAAGAGGATGCCACAAGCCAGCGGTTTTCAAGTCTATCTGACTGAAATGCTCTGAATGAAAGGCTCTGCTCCTGCTAAATTAGGTTTTAGCAAAGAAAAAAAAGCCAATCAATACATGATCTCACAATGAGGCGCTCATATGAAAGTGGAGCTGCCAAAAGGAAAAAAGTAGAAAGAAAAGAGAAGCATGGTAATCAACAAAAACTGTCTTCCTTTTTCTCTGTACAGCCAAAACCATCTAGTAGTGATACTTCTAGTGAGGAGCAACCACAAAGCGAAAGTGCGTACACTGAGGCTCATGCTGAGTCCATAGAAGAGTCCACTGAGGGGTTATTTGCTGCTCCCACTTCACCTAGCAGTGGACATCTGCAAATAGTGGCTAAGCAACATTCCCCTGCACCAGGAGGAGCAGATGACGACAACCAGCCTGCAGAAATATTGGAAACTGCATCAGTGAGCAGTAGTGGTCATCTACAAATAGTGGCTGAGCAGCATTCCCCTGCACCATGAGGAGAAGATGACAACCAGCCTGCAGAAATATTGGAAACTGCATCAGTGAGCTTCACATGTTCTTCCACAGATCCCGCACTATAGGATCCTATCACAAACGAATTGCGGTACTATTGGATTAAAAAAGGTTTGGCAGCCTGTCAAAACCTCAACAGCAATTTTTCCAAGTCAACCCGTGTTTATGTACTTGGTGACAAAAGAATAAAAAGATGCTTAACACAAGAATTATTTAAGCGAAAAATGCGGAATGGCGAACTTGTAAACCGCGAATGGTTGCTATACTCCCCATCACAAGGTTCAGTTTACTGCTTTGTCTGCCGTTTGTTTTCTAGAACCGATTCCGCATTCAGTACAACTGGTTTTAATGACTGGAAGCATGCATCTTCCCGCATTCATGAACATGAACATGCTCCTGAACATGAAAGTTGCAATGTAATACTTTGGAAACGTCAAAAGGAAACTGGCCGCATTGACTCAGCATTAGCTGAACAGTTAAAACATGGACAAACCTACTGGCAGGATGTGCTTAAAAGAGTTGTAGCAGTTGTAAAGTTCATGTCATCGCGGGGTCTAGCATTCCGAGGAGAAAATCAGATTATAGGGTCACAGCACAATGGACATTATTTAGGGATTTTGGAGCTGATCAGCCAATTTGATCCCTTCCTGGACGAACACATCAAAAAATATGGAAATGCTGGTAAGGGAAATCCATCCTATCTGTCAGCAAATATTTGTGAAGAATTCATCACACTGATGAGCAGAAAGGTTTTCTCTGCTATTATTTCAGAACTGAGAAAAGCAAAGTATTATTCACTTAGCGTCGACTCCACTCCAGATGTGTGTCACATCGACCAGTTGACTTTTACGGTGCGATATGTAAAGGATGATGCTCCAAAGGAGAGATTTCTGGAGTTTCTCCCAATTCATGGCCATGGAGCAGAGTACCTTGCAGATGTTGTTGTCCAGTTCTTGAAAGGGGCAGGGATCCCCATATCAGATTGCCGTGGCCAATCATACGATAATGCATCCAATATGGCAGGACAGTACTCAGGCTTGCAGGCAAGGATAAAAGAGATCAACAAATTTGCTGTTTATGTTCCCTGTGCAGGACATTCCTTGAATCTAGTTGGTGTCAAGGCTGCTGAGTGCAACATGCAGGTAGTATCTTATTTTGACTTTGTTCAACATTTGTACACATTTATTTCTGCTTCTACTCATCGCTGGAATGTGTTGGTGTCTTCTGTAGGTCCAGCTCACAAGATTGTGAAGCGCTTGTCTGACACTAGATGGTCAGCTCATGCAGATGCAGTTAATGCTCTGTGTGATGGCTATGAAAGAATTCAAGCTGCTCTTCACTGAGTAGTGATAACACACAAACAAAAGACACCACACACGATGCACTAAGTCTTCTTAAAAAAATGGAGAAGCTGGAAACCATTTTTCTAACCATTGTTTGGAATGACATTCTGTTACGTTTCAATGAAACAAGCAAAACTGTTCAGAAAGAAGGTATCAACCTCTCTGTTGCAGTTAATATCATCCAGTCATTGAAGTTGTATGTACAAGAAATAAGAGACAAATTTAATGAATATGAAGTCAAGGCAAAGGCAAAAGCGCCAGAGGCAGATTACAGTGACCAAGGTAAATGTGTCAAACAGCGAAGCTCTCATCTAACTGGCTTTGAAGGAGCTGCTAGTGACACAGTCCTTCAAGGACGGCAGAAGTTTCACATAGAAACATACTTGCCAATCATGGACTCAATAATTAATGGGTTAACAAGACGAGGTGACGCATACAAAGATATCAGCAATAGATTTGGATTCCTCGTGAACCTGAGAGACATGGATGGAAAAGAAATGAGTGAACATTGTATAAAGCTGGCCTCTTACTACCACCAAGATCTTGAGAAATCCAACCTAATTTCTGAATGCCAACAATTTAAGCATTATACATTTGAAAAGAAAGAAACCATGTCACTTTCGTGTATTTACAAGATAATAAACAATGATAAGTTTGGCACTGCATTTCCAAATCTAGAAATTGCATTAAGAATATTCCTCTCTATGATGGTGACAAATTGCAGTGGGGAGCGTTCATTTTCAAAATTGAAGTTGATAAAAAGTGAGCTACGAAATCGTATGCTTCAAGCCAGGCTGAATTAGTTGGCCCTGTTAAGCATTGAATCTGAAATGGTTCAAGAGATAGAATTTTCAGACATAATTAAGGATTTTGCAATACGCAAATCTAGAAGGAAACACATAGTTTGATGTGGGTGGTGTAGAAAGCATATCCTCACTGTCATCTCATTCTTTCTAGGATTACTTGAATTTGTTTGCTGTGCGGGCATGAACTGAAATGCCAAGTGAATTTTGATGTTTTGTTACATGCTTTTGTCATGCTTTTGTCATTTCTGTACTGCCTTATTTATTTCATGTTTTTCCAAGTGCTTTGGACACATTCATGCAGGCAAAAAATTTCATGTTGAACTGTTAGGTTTTCATTTTTTTAATAAATGCTTGCTTAAAATCCTTTTCCTTTATTTTCTTACAAAATATATTATTCGAAACAAAAACAAAGTAAAATGTCCTTAATATAGCATCCTATTGGGGAAACAGATCACAGATGTATAATGTTTATATTTTATTAACAACTAGATAATCCATTTAAAGCTTAGAGGAGTATCTGTTGAATTAGACTCGAGATATGGAGGGGGCATGGGTGTCGTGTCGCGGGGGCGACATGGGTTTGGAGGGGGGTGGGAGTAGGACATGGGTTTTGGGGGGCAACATCGGTTATGGGGGGGTGGGGGGCCCAAGGCTATCTGTGCCCCGGGCCCCCAAAACTGTTAAAATGGCCCTGTTTGCAGCTATAGTCATTTCCTTGCAGCAGGAGTTTTATTTAAAGTATAGATACATTTATCCTTGACCTGGCTCAGAGAGTAAAAAGTCTGTTTGAGCTGCTGCGCCTCGATACATTTTGGCAAGAAATAAACACGTGTTCCCTTGCGAGTGAAAAGGAAGTTGCTGGTTGATTTCTTTCAAATCTACTTGACAGGACCTGTCATTCAATAATTATGCCCAGTTTTTCAAGGGACAATGAATTATCCTGGGCCTGGCAGGACCCTTTCCATCACAGTGGTTTCAGAATGTACCGATGGAAATAACATAACACACCATTTTGAAAGAGTGAAAAAGGGTTTCATTTTGAAGGGGAATTTTTGTCTTTTGAGGCAAAGTATTGCTGCCTTTTCACTTGATTCCATATATATGTCTCAGAACACACTGGCATACTTTTTCAGTGTTTCCCATTGTTCCATCTTGTCTGAAGTGTACTAGGCAGGATGGTGCAGCCAACTTTTGTTGCTGCCAAAACGCAGTTTTGAGGTCCTGGTGCGCACAGGAGCCAGCACAGCCTGGTTGCTGTTTCTTGCGCAACTGCAGCTTAGTTATGTGACGCAATGCGGTTGAGTGGGTCAATATATTCCACAACACTAACTGGGGAACCCTCATGAGCAGTAAGCAGGGTAATATAATTTTTGGCCCCATGGTTGCAACTCCCAGAAAAGAGTTGTTCAACGTCATCTTTTCCACCAGTATATCATCTACCATAGAAACAGAGACCAACCAACCCCATTTCAGTGGGTCAAAACCACAATGTTAGTATCAGCTGAGAAGTCATGAACCCCACAGCCATCTAAACCCCAGAATGGGGGTTACCTTCCATCTATTAACCTAGCAGGACAGTCTTCCAGTAAGCGAATCTGTGGAGGGGAAAAGCTACAATAATGTTTGTCCCTGAGAGTGTCTGATTCCTGGTAGAGACAAGATTATCATCTCTAAAGATGTACGTGTAAACCTCCCCATTAATGTTGCCATCTATATTATGCCTCCTGGAGACAGTGGCCGAAAGAGAGAACAGAAATGACTACCTCTGCTGTTCACTAGAGAGGAAATTAAGTTTTCCCTCTTACACTTCTCATCAAGCCCACTGAAGATTGAAAGGGGAGAATTTATGGACAACTTGATATATGAGAGTCTATGGGAATTTTTGTCCAAACAGACCTATATAGGGAAAGAGGAAGATCACCCTGAGAATCAACTTTGGGAGACAAAGGACCCCATATATTTATTTATATCACTCAAAGGGGAGGCTGAGCTAGACTCTAACTTTGATTATGATGAGGCCAAGGATGAGTCCTTGTGGGAAAATGACAACCCTCCCAGTGCAATAACACCTTTGAAAGTTCCTTCCGTTTGAGAATAGCAAGCCCCAAAAATCTACAGCTCAAAGCCTCAATTCGTCACACAAGGGTGACAATACTATGGGACTTGGAGTTAAAATACCCAAAAAATACCAAAAAAACCAGGGGAGGACACCCAACCAACTCTCTAGTTCAGCATAACACTAGTTACATCCCCTGCAAGGGAAAGCATGAGCCACCATAGCTTCACAATAACATCATTACCCTCCATACGGGAACCTCTGTATAATACAGGGAAGGGATTGAGAAAGGAAAACCAGACTTTCCCTATGAACACTATGTATACACAAGTACAACTGCCCACATTGCAGGGAAAAGCTCCCAATCTGTGCTTCCCAACCAAAATGAGACCCTTAAAATCCTACCCAATAAAATTTCACCGCGACATAGCTTTCAGTGAGGTCAGGAGGAGAAGGGAGAACCATCTGTTCTGGTAAAACCTTCTCATAAGTCCCAGGAGGTAAAGACACCAGCAAGACCCAGAGTTAGTGAACAGTATACCAACCCTCTTTTAGTAGGAGATGAAGATGGAGGCGTACCATCCTCTAGACCCCGTCTCATACCCAGGACAGACCATGTTTCTTGTGTGGAGACTCTGGTCATCTTGCAAGGCATTGTCCCGAAAATAGGATGGATTTTCTGACCATACACTCTCTAAAATAACGCAACCTGGAATGCTGGTGAATGCTGGTGATGCAGAGTTAAAAATACCAAAAAGAGTACATGGAGAACAATTACCAATCTGAGGGCATGGCTATCCTATAAACATATGATAACATTTGTAAGCTATTTATGGTAATCAGCTGTTTCCTTCTAGCTGGGGTCTTGAACCCCTTAACAGGTAGACAAGTAATTTGTCATCCCTTAGATGGTGGCGTAGCACACAATTTGCAGGCTCCCCTGCGAGCCACGCTAAGCCCCCCCAGATTACGACAAAGATGTAAAAATGTGTTTTAATGCATTATACAGCACACTTTCTGAGAAAAATTGGCTAAAAAGACAGAACGTTTGTAATTGGTTTGTGGGGTAACGCCAATCCAGAAATCCAGTACATGCAAGTCACCAACAGTGCACAGGAACATTAATGCTTTAATTAGTTTAATGATTTGCTATTAAACATGTCATGACACAATGAAAACATGTTGCACTGGCTGCAAAATGAATGTAGA
This sequence comes from Ambystoma mexicanum, assembly GCF_040938575.1. Classification (NCBI taxonomy): domain Eukaryota; kingdom Metazoa; phylum Chordata; class Amphibia; order Caudata; family Ambystomatidae; genus Ambystoma; species Ambystoma mexicanum. Next base: position 245,675,291 of record NC_090936.1, read on the forward strand.
CCAGCCTAGATACGTAATAACATATTACAGTAAAACAAGGCCACATTTAGACATACTTAGACTGGTTGCATCAAAATGCCAGTCGTAGCAATAACACCTACCATGTTTATTTTATCAAAGATGCCCAGAAAAATATACAATTCCACTGTAAGAAACGGCTAGATTTGCATCATCCAAATGCCAGTCTAGTCTGGTAATTACACTTAGCAGGAATGCTTTATCAGAAATGCCCAGTAAAAAAATAACAACCCAAATTAAGAAATTACTAGAATGACTGCACTAAAATGCCTCTATAACCACTAATACCACATATCATGCTTGCTTAGCCTTGGCATGGATGACCATTACGATTTATCGTACAATCCACACCCCATGCCACCCCCACACATCCCCTCTCTCTCCCACCCCTGACCCAACCCCCAAAATCATCTTCTTAGCCCAGAATTACCTTCTTCCTTGTCTGAGTGCTTACTTATGAGGCACCTTACCTCATAAGTAAGTACTGGGATGAGGAAGAGTGGGACCAGGCGTAATGAAGATTACACGTAACTAAGCCAGGCATTACCTCCATGTCCCTGAACCTCATCCCAGCACTTGTGTATGAGGCGAAGTGCATCATACACAAGTACTGAGATGAGTAAAATAGGGCTAGGAGTAATGAAGATTACCAATAAGTAATCAAGGCATTAAACACAAGCAGTGGTGCAACACCATTGAGCGGATTGGGCTTCAGCCCCTCCCCTGAAATATTGGATTATGTTGACTCGACCTGGCTGACCTACAGAGCTGTTGCCGGACAGAACAGGACACAGATGTTAAATGACACCTGGGTTTCACTGTAAACGGCAATTACTAACGTAAAACATTTCACTGTTAGTACCTGCATTTAAATGCAAAAATGTTTAGGCAATTGAAAACGTGATGTGAGTTTTGTACTTGCATGCCAGGGGAGTGATTGGAAGGGTGGAGAGGGGGCAGGAGACCACACATTCTCAGAGCAGTCCATAAGTGGGTGCTTTCAGACTTCATCGAGAGAGTTCACTGCTTGTAATATTGAAGCTGCACTAGAATAGTCTCATTAGAATGTATAGAGAAGTTAGATGCCCCCACAAGCACACACGCCATTCACCATGCATATGCACGCACACCCAGCCACCCATACATTTAAGTGTGTACCCTTTCACCATACAGGCACATCCAGGCAGCCACCCATACATTTCAGTGTCCACCATTTCACTGTACAGGAACTCCCAGAAAGCCACACATATATTTAAGTGTCCACCCTTTCACCAGAGAGGCACACCCATGCAGCCACCCATCCATTTAAGTGAGCACCATTTCACCATACACTCACACATGCACACCCAGCCACCCATACATTTAAGTGTGCACCCTTTTACCATACACTTACAAAGGCAGACCCAGGCAACCACCCACACATCACGCACTCACTCATTCATGCACATTACATTATATACTTATATATACCCACATTTACATGCAAGCACACACATTTAAAGAAAGTACATGTTCTTACCTTTAATCCGTTGGTCCAGGGAACCAGGCCACTGCAGCAGCCAGGAATGCTTGTCCCCTTCATCTGCAGAGGATGTAGAGGTGTCCATGTCATGGGGTGGAGGGGAGCCGTATTAAAAAAATAAATGTTTTTATTTCCGTTTAAGGACCGCACCGTAACGGAAATAAGATGTTTAGGAAGGCAGAGTCATTTTAAAAAGAAACTCCTTCTTTTTGAAGTCATAGGGCTCCCCCCACCCCATGCCCCCGAGGCCTCTATCCTGGATGCGTCCATGTCATGGGATGGGTGGAGCCCTCGGACTTCAAAAAGAAATAGTTTCTTTTTTAGTCACTCTGCCTTCGTAAAGAAGTTATTTACTTTACGCTGTAAGGCCTAGTGACTTCAACAGTGTTTTTTTGGCTTTGTTAAGTCTGAGGGGCCCCCTCCCAGGACATGTGGCAGGGCTAATGCCCTTAGAGGAAGCCATTATATCAGAACCCAGTGGAGATGTGGGAAGAAGGAAATTTCTGATAATGGTGAACTGATGAGAAGGTATTCAGGGAGGGAGAAAATTAAGTGGTAGGAAGGGAGAGAAATGACACAAGCCAAAATTAAACTGACTTACAAAGAGAACGACTCCAGTAGGTGCAGAGGAGCACTCATACATGAGTACCTATTTGCTGTTCCTTTGACATTGCTGTAAAATAACTGAAAGATGTACAAACATGTATATAACCAAGGGATCTGCATCCTGTGTCTCAAAGCATCTGGAGTGCCACAATTTGAAGACCCCTGGTGTAGCTTCTGTTAGGCAGAAAGACCACGTTTGATACCCACCTGTACTTTCTTCTGACCTTTAGATGAAGAACGGTGGTCTGGAGGGTTGCCCAGAGCAGTACCAGAGGTTAAGATTAATTCTAAACCTTCCAGCCATCACCTCTGTGCATCTACTGATCTGCTTTTCTGGGAAGCCACCTTTTGCAGACAGTTTCCTAGCAAGTGCAAAGTATTTGTGTGTTCATTCCTTGAAGGCACTTTCCCTTGACCATTTAAGGTTTTGGCAAGGTGCCCCAATTACAGGCATTTGCTGCACTGTTCCTGATGAAGAGTTTCTACTGCATAGGGCACCAAACACAGTTTGGCAACTTCCTTGATTTAAAAGACAATTGTGTTCCTAAAGCACTTAGAACAATTGGGCACATGTTTCCATTGGTTCGTATTGTATGAGTTTCTATAGCTGTCTTTCTCTCACGCTTGCCTGTCCCTTTCTGAATCTGGCGTGCCAAGCCCTTTCCACGGCCACCCGTGGCTTTATCCCTGTGTATTTCATTTTGAATGAACATATTTCTTGAGTTCAATAATGTAGCCTTTTACTGAATATGTATGCTCTGCATTCTCCTGAAGAAAGTCTCTCTGCTAAGTCTAGCTATCGGAACAGGAAGTAGCTTGGTCTTGGTAACTTTAGATGACAGCTTGGAAACATCCTATTGGTCGGCACTACCATTAGATGTTTGGTGCTCCAGACCTCGGTTCTATCAGCATTGCTGGTTAGCATCGGCATGTTCCCCCCAGCCTTTATGATCCGCAAGTCAGCTGCTTGATGAGGAGGCCCAGAAACATATTGACTGCAATGGAGACTAAGACCACCGGAGCTCTACTGTGGGGTGCATGGAGCAGGTGTGAGGGAGGCTCATCTACCTCGTTGCATGCTAATGCACAGGTGTGGTGTGTTGAGGTGAAGTTCCACTGTGGATGTGCGAATTCTCTATTTACCCACAGTGCTGTAGGAGAAGGGGTTCCATGTAATAATGTTGCCACAAAAATCTTGCCATGCAAAAATATCGCTGAAAAATGGCTGTTTTTTGTGGCGACAGTATTGCATGGAACATGCGGGGGACACCCCTGCAACCCCCAAACTTTTTTTTTTCTTCAATTTTTTTTTGTTGCCCCTGTCCCCATATATATGGTCACCCATATAATATTGCTGCGACCTTTTCCCGGCGATATTATTTACGGCGACCATATATATGGGGATAATATTACCTGATACCGGAGAAGGTACACAATGTCTGCTGGGTGCCTGGGACGAAGCTCCTTCTTCATCCTCACACTGGCTTATAATAATACTATTCCTACAAAAGGAGAAGGGGGGGCCAGGAACTCACTCTTTGCCATCAGCAGGTGAGGTCGGTGTCCAGTAATGTTCGCGAATAGAAAACACAGAATTACTTTTTACCAACTCCATAACAACGAAAAAATACCGATTATTTGATTAAACTGTATATGGGGGTGGGGTAAAGGGGTAAAAAGGGGTGGGAAGGGGTTGGGGAGGGTTTAAAAGCACAGGGAACCACGGGATCTGGGGGAAATGTCTTCTTAATGTAAATTATGGGGAAATGGGTGAGAAAGGGCACATTTTAATGCATACCGGACCAATACCATAGAGGAAAATCTGAAACTGAGACAACTGTAAAGTGACATTTGTAAACCATCCTTGCAAGGCATTTCGTGGAATGTCATTGGCATTGGAATGAGGCATTGTTTTCCAGTGGAGGAGTTACCGACTACACTCAAGTTATGGGCTCGAGACGAGGCTGAGGGCGCATAATGACGATATGATATGACATGATATTTTATTTGTTTCGTGCTCATAAACAAGTGTTTCAGACCACGACGACATAAGGGAGGGGGACAAGGGAGGACAAAACAACAATCTCACTAGGCCCAGTGACATTGAGAACACGCAAGTGCAGGGGAAAGGGAAGGGGGAAAGTGCAAGGGAGAGGGGAGAGGTGGAAATACTGAGCAAGGGATAAAAAACAACAACTGGTAGTGCAGCCAACAAGGTGGCAAGTGCGAGGTTTGAAGCGCAGACAAGCGGTGTCTGATAAGTGCAGGTAAGGGGACTGTAGGGTTACAGAAACAGACCCAAGTGCGCGGGTTGCCCGGTGGCAGTGCGGGTGTGACGATAAGGGATGATGAGACATATTATGTTACAGCCTTCTGTCCTTGCGCCGTAGTGGTATTATAACATGTCCAAATCACAAACACAAAAGGATTTGATGTATTGCAGTACCTGGTTTCCTGCTAGTGGTGCAGGCAGCTTCTACTTCCACCTCCTTGGCTCTCCAGTGATCTGCACTGTGAGCTGTGTAGTCCGAGCAGCGCAGCAGCCGAGCTGCTGCTGAGCACCTTGAGCCCAGTGGTCCACCCACAATGTCCTCCACCGGCCGCAGAAGCACCTCCAAATCAAACCTCAGTGCCACACCGGCAACTGCGTGCACACTTTAGCTGAATGCCAGGCAGCATCCCTTGCCCTGACGACTGCTGCCTGTGGGGTCTGCTACCTCTACAGTGATGCTGATTGACTTTGCCAAGGGGAAGGTGGAAGCCGTTGGAGCAAAGCAGGAAGAAGGCATTACACCACAGGGCTTTCTGCTTGGCCGGGCCCACCAAGAACGAAAATCCTGGGCCTAAGTTTAGTTTAGTTTAGTTTAGTTTATTTATTTGTAACGCGCACCTAACCCTGAGGTAACTGGGCGCTTGAGCTTATACATAGTTGCAGATATATACATATGATACGGAAAGCAGTGCTAGCCCACCAAGGTTTACAGGTTTAGTAGGCTAGCATAACAGAACAAGTAAGTGCAGAGAGTTATCACCGGTGGATACAGTTTAGTCGACAGGGAGCAGAGATATTGAAAACAGTGGGACTGCATTGTAACGAGGAGGATAAACCACCGGCATGATTAACATTTCCTATCAAGGAGCCAGTTCTTAACTTTAGCTCTGAACGACCAGAAGGAATGTTCGGAACTCATCGTAGGTGGGAGGGAATTCCAGCATTTGGGGGCTAAGACTGGGAAGCTGGTTCCACCTGCCATTTTAACTTTGTATCTTGGTATAGTGAGGCAGTGGAGCAGACAGCTCTGGTTGGCCTGGTTGATTAGTTTCTGGAGAATTTGTCCGATAGTACCGAGAGAAATGGTCATGCCTGGCTGAATTCACCAACCCGAATATTCTAAAACGTGTGATAATGCACATTAGTACCCTAAGGAGTGGTGTGGCGTAGTCTCTTTCTCTTGTCTGCCGGCTCTATTTTCTGATAGGGCTTGGGGTTTCAGCCAAGTCACAGTGCTCCCCAGGACCTACCTGTGTGCACCATTGTCCACTACTGACCTGCCTCTCCGTTCCCCACTGCACCACACCACACCACTACATTCCCAGTGCAGCCTTGAGTCCTCATAGGCTACACACATAGCTACTTCCTCTTCTGGCCTGATGGCCTGCCTCTTACTGCGTGCGTCAAAGGCTCTGTTGATACACTGGCGGCACCACTGCAGCCCATTTCTCCACCCCCTATGTGATCCCTCTGACCTGCTGTGGCAAATGCAGACTTTACCAGGCACACACAAAGCTTTATATCCCGCTTGCTTGAGCTTAACTGGCACATAATGGCCGTGAGTCCTTGTTAACACCTCGCTATGCTTGGACATTAAGTTGGGATTCTAGCACATTACCATCCAGTTCAGCTCATCAGGAGCTATACAGCTTAATTATCAAATTAATTCAGTTTCAGGTCTCCACTCAACCAATCAAAATTATTGTAATGCAGTCTATAATCTCTATCTTGGTCACCAATTTAGAACATTCTGCCTTGAGCAGCAGTCTGACAAGCAGCACAGAAACAATTGCCTCAAATCAGTAAGGGAGAGAGGAACAACTGCAGCTCAATACCCCACACTAACAAACATTAATGAACCATAAACTATGTCACTTTTTTGTTGCTTGTTTCAGGTTTATTACTTTAGCATTACAAGATATTTGTGCATGCTATTTTAGCCCCTCCATTTAAAAACACATTCCTTTTAGATGCACAACTCCAGGCGCTAGTAGCCTTTTTAGGCCTCAGGAGGGGTCCTTTTAACTTGCGATAATTAACCTTCCCCAATGCATAGACCTCATCTTCACCTCGAACAATCTCTTGGGAGAGGGTCATTATCTGACAATAATAAAGCATCCCGCAGTCTTTATGGCTTAATTAGCAAATGGAGGTAACCGTTGACTTCCTCTCAGCCAATCAGAATGCTCGGAATGCAGTGAATAACTACTAGTAATCACTGCCTTGCAAGCTATGTGATTTCAGAAGCAGGCAATGCAACATCCGAAAGCATTAATGGGACACAGAACACGAATGACCACCACAAGCACAAACATTTGAAACATATCTCTTGCCTGACAACCATGGTCCACAACCATGGTCCACTTAGGTTGAAACATAACAACATTCTGTTTCCAAAGCCGTACAGACTGTGCAACCTAGCACAGAACCCACACTCCAGGCATGTACCCATCAATAAATCAGCTTCTCTGGGCAGATTTGTTTTCACTCCGTAGAGAATATGCAACGTGACACCCTGAAGTGCCCATAAAGTAAGCAAAAGCCGTACCACCTGAAAACATGCTTTTAGTTTCCCATGGAGAAATCCTTCACTTTCATATTAATGACATGAATTAAATGAATGACATCCCTATTGGGTACTTGGAGCAAACTTGGCCCCATTTTCAAAAAGGGTATCTGAGGTCTTCCTCCTTATTACCGGCCAATTATATGCACCGGTAATAATAATTCGTCTTGAGTATTGGGTCAAAGAAGAATACATTTTAATGTGTTTTCAGACAGGATTCCACCAAGGTTGACCAGATCTTTAGGTTATATTTAATTATTCAGACATTTGAGCACAGTATAACTGGACACTTTATTTTATATTTATAGACCCGCAAACACCAATTGAAGCCATCCCCGTGAACAGTTGTGGAGAACATTAAAAATGCCAAGGGTCCCCCTGGACCTGATTAGACCAATAGACCATTTGTACAGTAATATCTTGGTCCACTGTGGAGAAGGCGGTGACACCACTAGACCATTTGCCATGTGGAGGGTGTTAGCTCCATTAATATTTTACCGAAACATCAATGACATATCCATAGGATGCTACGGTCCTCGGGGATAAGACTAATATAATTCTCATCACTGATGCTGATGATTTTCAAAACCCCTGCAGGAATACCGAAGCAATTGACAAGATTCCCCAAAAGGAAAGGCTTGATGATTAACACAAGGGAAGATAAGAGTATGGCCTGCCATTGAATTAAAGAAATTAAACTTAAGATCAGGTGAATGACATGTATGCCTTTACGACTGTTTGGGGATAATATTTGCAGACAAAACGCGCATTAGCACCACAAGTGTCCAAAGGTGACATGACAACATTGTCTAGGAGGGGAGGTGCTACGTGCAGCTTTGAGGTTCATTTTGGAGGGCAAGCAGCAACCCCGGCCATAGCGGTACATCATGCTGATGGCCCTTCCAGAAGCAGTGTATGGAACGAAATATGGAGTTTAGCATATTCTCATGGGCTAGAAACTGAAGAAACCTACCATTTAAAGCACTGTTGACATTGCTAAGTTGCACCCCAAACATCCCATTACGAACTTAACTGGGCAATCATGAATGTTGCAGGCAGCTGGACTTCATATTCTTATGAACTGGATTAAATGCTGGATCTTCTGTGCACTTTTCGTCTTTAAGCAAACCTTAGATGATTGGATGTCTTTACCAGGAGCAAAACCATTACCATGATTAAAGTACATACAAATTGGCAGTAAAGCTCATCAGTAAATAGATTTTAAGTATTTATTCGACAGATTACATTATATAAGTAGGAAAACTGTGCTAGAGGTACATGCTTTTTCAGGAATGGTTGCTGAATGCAATATTGTTGAATAGTAGCTTGAGCAGCGTAACAGATAGATATCTAAAAATTACATTTGATCTAGAAGCCGACATCTATTCGGATCAGACCATGTATCAAAAGATGAGGTTCGGGTTATACCCGTAGCACATTACACCTCCAGATGAAAAGGACACTCAGGAAATCAATTTGATCAATTTACCCTATGGTCATGGATATTTGTCACACTCAAGAATTGCTAAGCCAATCAATCTAGGGCAAATTGGTTCAAATCAATTTTCAAAGCACGGACTATTAAACAAGTGAAAGAGGCTTTGTGTTTATGTTTATATGGTTGAGACAGCTTTGCACTCACAGAAGTAGTATATTTCTTAGTGAGGTCTTGTGAGGAGTGTAGGGTTGTAGGACAGTTGGAATGATCTGTGTAAAGTATTACATAACTGTTATTTGCAGGTTTATCTAAGCAATAATATATTGTGGTGTTGGATTTAGTAATATATTGTGTATGAACTAAATTCACTTGTTTTAATTATTTTAATGATGATTGAAATGCAGAATAATTAAATTATTTACTTTTTATTTATGATTTCTATTTATTTTATGTTAAATTGTATTGATGCTGTTTGATGCACACAATAGTATAACAGAATTTAACATTAAACCAAATGCATGACCATTTTAAAAACACTCCTAACTAAACCAAATCTACAATTAAAATGCTTAGCAAGTAAACTCAACCTTATTTTTTAGGTATTAGCCTGCTTGTTCGAAAAACATTTGACCTTTTAATGTTGACCAAATTATTTTGATCGATTTCTTGGTTGGTTTAATTAAATATATATATGGGGTGGGGTAAGGGAAATAGGGGGGAAGTTGCAGGGGGTCTGCCCCTGCATTTTCGAGCAGAAAACTAGCAAAAAGAAATTAGGTCAAATGTTAAAAGGTCAAATATTTTGGACCAAGTAGACCCAAGCCATTTTTTTTAATATACTAAAAAATAAGACAGTATTTAGTTCACAAACACTTTTTTCTCTTTTTTACTTAACTTACCATTAAACTAAGGTGATTCCTAAGTACCACAATGTCAATACCTATATTGCTATTAGCACTATTTGTTAATAGCCTTAAAGACCTGTGGGATGTATTTACCCATGCATCCGAGCCCTACCTCAAAACTGTGCAGTACTGACATGAAAACATCATGATGGCCAGAGCTTCCCAGAAAATGCACAGGGAAATGCATGAAGAATAGGCTGCCACTCATTTTTGCCGATGTTATGGGCACAGAAGGAAACTGCCTAAAACCACCATGGGACTACCCACACAGTAGTCTGAAACCATTGGGAGTGGCAATGCTGATTGCCAAAAGCAAACCCATAACTGTTGGGAATTCATTTTCTTAAATCCCAAAAAGGGGTGCAGTACCAGTACTCACCACTATCCAAAAGCCGGCGTTTTAAAACCACCAGATTTTGTAGAAAACTGAATAAATGAACCCAAAACATGCCAAAGAAAGACTTACTGAGAGGTGGATACAATGTAAAGTTATATTCTGAAGTGACGTGAAGGTTTATAACAAGACTGGCTGAGCTGTGGATTTCAGCAGTTTAAGTAAATTTGGACTGAAAGACACTAAAAAAATCTAAATGTTTAAATTGACTGAGTGACCTACTTTTGAGTGTCACATAGGTTGCAATTGTTTAAATGTCATAGTTTTAAACTTAGAATCAGCCTTCTAGCTGCATATGTGAAAATGTTTAGTTTTATTTGAATGCAGAAACTGGGGAACAGAAATGACATGTAGCTAAAAACTGGCTTAAAGAGATTCCAATTTGCCTGGCAACTACCCCCATCAGGAGTGAAACTTGAGTCACAGCTGTGTTCCCAGGCCTAGCTGCCCTTTTGCTGCTCACACCAAAAGGGATATGACACTTCCCTGATTGAATTACCTGGGCTCTGCAGGAAATTGAACAAAGCCCTGTCTTGACTCAGGCAAATGTTTTATGGCGGGAGTCGTAAATGGAGATTTCTCCTGGAAGCACAGGGGAGGGGCACTGCCTGTGAGAGCAAGCTGGCTGGGCAGAACTGGAAAAACCAGAAATTCAACCTTGTGCTGGAGGAAAACCACACCCCTTTGGGGCCAGAACATAACTCTAAAAAGATGAATAACTCATAGAGCGGACATGTGAAAATTGTATAAATGACACCATAATTCTTGTGATTTTTCTGCCCACATTTTAAGAGGTTTTTCGAACCGATGGCATGTTCAGGGGAGTTTTAGCAGTTAAGAGGATATTACTCAAAATATGTGCATGTGAAAAATCTGACACTTCATCAACTAATGTCCATACTCCTTGCGCACATGTGTGTAAATTTGGGTCAATGTCCGGAATTGCAAAATCAGTTAAAAAGTGCAAATATTGCCATTTCTGAATGCAAGCTCACAGGAAGAGCAGAGTTTGGACAGGGTATACCTCCTGTGATATGTGAGGGGTGCATATGATTTTAAAACAATATGTACCTCTGCAAATATGTATTTGGTTCAAATCTAGATTTGTGTGTAAGTTGACAGGAGGAGTGGACTTTCTGCAGGCTGTAAAATGACATCACTCTGACACAATTTAGCTCCCCCAATCAGGGGAGAAATGAAAGCTTGGCCAATGATAAGTGGAGAGGGGCTGGCTAGTGATGCTGCTCACACACACCCATTTTAAAAACACATAAAAGCAGAGAGACAGGACAGATAGGGACTTTCAAATCCATTTGCAGCTGGAAGCTCTGCCGGGAAAATCCATACTTTACCTCCATCAATCTCCAGAGAAAGCTGTGCAGAAAGATCCAGACTTTAAATCCCTCAATCTTCAGAATCCAGAGAGAGAGCAGACCCAGATCACTGTGAAGTGCAGAGACCAGAGTCCCGTCTAAAACCTGACCAGATTCATGGCGAGGCCCATTTCACTCAAGAATATAGTGTGAGTACCTAGAAAACTGTGCAGAACCAATCTCCTAGTTAAAATAATATAATTCAATCTAGCTTAATCTAAGTAGAACTGTCTCCTAACTGTCACCTGTCATTTGCATAGCTGTCACCTGTCATTTTCTAGTTGCAAGCTGCACTTGTCTTTTTGAACTTTAAAATTTCAAATCTGAAAAACAACCTTTATTTAATCGCTCATATCTCCGTGACCGTTTGTGCTAGAGACTTGCAGTAACTTTCATCTGGAAGCTGAGATCCTAGGCTTTCCTAGGACCCCAAAACGATATTGCTAGCCCTTGTAGTTCCTCTGTAATCGTACCAGACGCATTCGCGAATTTTGCCGCGATTTGAAAATTTCTCCACTTGCAAAAAGATAGCTGCTTTTGCTTTCCTCTGAAAAAAATCGTTTGCCTCATAAAAACTATCCCTGCATCACTGCTAGAGTGAGCCTGAGCTAATATTAACTAGATATCACTCACCCTGAACCTCCTAGAGGGAATTAAAAGCATTTTAGTATATTTTTTTTCTTCATTGCCAGCATATTTAAAAGCATTTGGGCCTGTGTTTTCAACTTCTGTAGTCTAAGTTGCTGGGGTGAACTGAATCACATTTGATTGCATTTCTGAGAACTGTGTGCTTCCCTCCATTTCCTTGCATTGCATAAAAGGGGGGGGGGTGAATTGTCCAAGAAAGTGATTACATTGTCTTTTGCTGAAATCCTATCAAGTTATTTTCTGTACTGCATTTCATTCCACATTGCATCCATTTGAAACCATAAAAGTATTGTTGCTATCTTATCCATTTCATGTCAACTCCTTAGTGATTATCAAGAAGTGTGCTAGTGCCAGATTCTCTGTTGTTAATCTTTATCATATCAGATTAAGTGTGCTATTCAATTATTAATTTATTCTAAAGTGTGATATATATACCTATTGTTTAAACTATCAATTAAACCTTTTAACTTGCAAAACAGAACTACTTCTTGGCTCAGTGGGGTCAGGAGGATTCCAAGAGAGGGGTGTTATATAGGGGTAGTCATCCAGAACGCATGAACTGGACATAAAGATATATCAATAAGGGTTTTCATTCAGTATTCTAGACTAGGCGTTGACTTGGCTGTAGTGCTGAATTGAATCCTCTTACAGACCTCGAGAAGGGGTCACTACCACTTGACTTCTATCTCAGTCTATAAGACTATATTGAGCCAGTAAGAGTGGTTGCAACTTGAATTTAAAGAGCCCTTTGCCTGGCGGTTGAGGTTTTTTCCCACAATTCCTCTATAGGACACTGAGGTAAAATGGGACCCTTCATCCATGCATGTTGGCCACATCCTGTTTGGAGTTATGCACCCATGGATGTGATCATTCCTGGCCAGCTCACTCATGTGCAAATGGGGATTTTCTTTCGGTGCACGCATGCCTTTATATCAAAATATTGTATACAGCTAAAAACTGTCCCCCTAAAATTGATGAGGCCCCCTTGTTCTGTGTTAGCGTATGCAGATGACCTGGTAATTTTGGATAATACCATAACTGGGCTCCAACGATCTGTGACAGCATTATGGGAATATGTTAATAGCAATGGCCTAACCATCAATTTAGAGAAAACTAAGGTGTTGAGATATACTAGCAAAAGAGTAACTCATGTCAGCCTTATGGTGGGTAAAATAAATATACTATATGCTCCCTCATACCGATATCTGGGGGTTGAGTTCGAACCCAGCGGCGACTATGTTGCATGCAAACAAACATCCACTATCAGAGCATCGCAAGTAACTGCTCTGATTTCTAGCTTTACCAGCAAGCAGGGCGGTTTTACATTATGGGGCAAGTGCCATTTATACATACAAGTGTTTATCCCAATGATAATATATGGTCTAGAGGCCCTTCTGACTTTTGATTTGAAATGGCGTCAGGTCATTGAAGGGAAATTTTGGCGACAGATCCTTGGTTTACCCTGTGTTCATATGGCCCGCATAAGGCTAGAATTAGGATTACCAGCCCTAAAAGCGATAGTCCTAAAAAAAGAGGGCAGGGTTCTATTTGAAGATGATCAGTGGAACAACAAACCCACTTTTGATGGCAGTCCACCAGGAACGACTTAAAAACCACACCACCTGCCCACTACATGAGTCCATGACAACATTTCTAATGGAAATAGGCTGGGCTTGTAGAGGAGTTAGATACTCACAAGAAATGCAGAATGCTCTTGGGAAACATGTTGAGTTATTGGATTGGCTGGAGAACCTTGCTCACCTCAGTATGTTAAAGAGTTATCAGTTTGTGCAGTACAGGCTATACACCTTTATGAAGCCACAGGCGTACCTGAACCTATGTCCATCCAAAAGACTCAGACGCTTCATCGTCTTATTTAGAATGGAACAACTACCAACAAGGATGGTCATGGGGAGCAGAGAAAAGATTCCTTTTAAAGAGCGAGTCTGTCGCCTATGTAAAGCATCAGTAACATTGGAGACAGCCATACATTTGCTGGCTGAATGTCAAATTATGCCCAATACAATCCAGTTTTATATTGGTATGTATGTACATAATCAGGAAACCATTGGGGAACTGTCCTTTTGGCATCACTGCACCAACACCGATAGTATGTGCCTGTTAATTGCCCTCTACAATATCTGGCTAAACATCGAAGCCAGGTTGGGCCCAATGATATGAGAAACAGGAAAAGTTGTGATAACATGCTCCATGTTAAACGGATGGTGGGCCCTTTTGGGGAGAATAACTATAAATATAACCCTTATCCTCATTTATATCCAGAGGCCTTCTGAGAAAAAGATTGAAGATGACATCGTATGTCCACCCAATTATTTTAAGTACTGTGAAACTATTTGTCTACATGTAAAAGAGTCATTGGGAAGAGTAGAATTGAGAATGTTTAATGTTTAATTTAAATGCATTGCATTGAGATTTTATGAAGAATGATGGTTAAACGGTTTTTATGTTTATTATTGTTATTTGAGTGTTAGGATATGATGGATATTATGATATTATTCTGTTTTGTATTTGTACAATATGTGTAAAGTGTATTCTGTAAACTAAATCACATTAAATATTAAATTAAATTGTATATTGAATGCCCATAGCTCGAATATTTTCTATTGAACACTTTTATAGTGAATGCCCTTTTTTTCTTTTGGAAGAGGTCCCTCCAAACACCCATTTCGAACCTCTAAAAGCCCACCAGACCGTTTCCCAAAAATATTTAACCATTTACTGTATCCCTAAATGCATTAACGTTTAAAGGTTTGCAATATAAAAAATTCAATATATGGGCATCCAATATAAAAAATTTGATTAAAAAACTGCATACCGCCAGTAACCAGTGCCTGCAGTGAACACACAGTGCTTCATTTTCGGAATGTGCTGTAAGTACAGGTGGGTCATTCTACAAAGGTCCCTTATTGTGTTCCTCTCTGCACTCATGTCCTATCCCAATCCTGCCCCCTTGTCGCAATATTTTAGCCTTATATCCTTTCATCCTTCCTCTGCCGCCTTACCTTTTGCTTCCTCTCCTTGCTTTTCCTTCCACTCTCTCCCAACCTATATCCATTCCCCTCACCACTATGCAAGTTCACTTCTTCTTTCCCTTTCTTGCTCCCCACTCCATCACTCTTCCCCCCTCATATTCTCGGGAGTCTCGGGAGGATAGCTCATGGGCAACCTGCTCGCCTTGGAAGCAAAACGACATGGAGCACCAGAGGTTCGATCCCCGGGTATGTGCTTAGAAACCTCTGTGTATTAAGCGTGTTTATAAATAACCTATCTTATCATAGTCTACTCATCTCCTTCTGCCCCTTTCCTGTTGCGTTTATCCTCCTTTCCTCTTCTCACCTCTTCTTCACCATCTCCTTACCCACTGTCTACTATGCAGAGCTGGTGTTCCTCTTCTTTCCCTACCTCGTCATTTCCTGACATGTGTGACGAACTCAATAAAATATAAGATAAGGTCGTCGCCTGAGCGTTGCATAACACTTGAATAAAACACAACAAACACACGCTATGTTAAGACAAAGGTTAAACAAAGTGAAAATTAAATTAACGGTCGATACAAATATTGCTCCAAAACAACAGGAAAGACTGAATGATGTTGATATGAACCTGAAAAAGCCGAACACAGGGAACCGAACACAGAGGGAGAAGGCAGGCTACTTTGTTGTGGGGGATAATTTACAACTCTGAAAAGCAATTATGAAGAAGTTATGAAAAGCAAATCTGTGAAACTAGAAACTAGAAGAAAAAAAACAAGCAAATCTGTTCAGAAGGAAATTGTTTTCTGCATTACAGACACACATTAAATGTGATAAAAACACTTTTTGAAGGTTAGAAAGATAGCAATACAAAATTACCAGTGTATTAAAAAGATTATTGTTCTCAGGAAAACTGCTCTGACTACACCCTGGGAAATTACAGTGATCTTTTTACATTGTTTTGCATAATTTGATTCCTTTTTCGAGGTACTTACAAGGGCGCTCTCAGGCTTGCTCTCTTCCGCGAGCACCATCACGAAAATGCCAGAAAAACCACCACTGCACACACTTAAACCTGAAAAAATGACACCACAGTCCATATAATTAGTTTTGATTTCACAAACTAGCTGATGTTAGAAAATCCTTTTATCCTTCTAGCGATAGGCCAGAAATCCTGCAAAGCACATGAAAACATGACACATATGTAACCATTCTTTAATGTAACACATGCAAATAAACTTGTGTCAGCTTCAAAGTACCTTTAAATAACATGTCGGAAGGGGGAAACGCTAACTTGTCACTTCCGGAATTCGAACCAGTACAGTTCAACGTGAACGTGAAACTCTTTAGATATCTGAGCAGAGACAGACTAGCACAATGAAGTCATTTCATATTTTGTGACTATTAGACTCTGGAAAGGACCACTACCATTTACACATGCGTGCAACCACTCCTATCAGTGCAATTTAGATTTTTTTTAGTGACGGTTTGTCACGTAAATCCGGGCAGTCGCGTATTTAAAGGCCTAAAGTAAGTACACTGCTCCAATAAGAAAATTGGAAAGGCATCCCTGTAGATTCTGCTAGTTTTTCAAGGTGCAAAACTGAGGCAGAAAACCAGAGCAGATTCCAGCATATCTGGCTACATGAAAATTCATTGGCTTTAAGGCTGTAAAATGTGGCTGCGGACTCTCAAGTGGGTACCGTCCCAAAGAACAGGGCGATGGGCCGTGTTCATTCTCGCAGAGGGGCGCCTATGACTAAAATTTGATTGTTTCAAGGGCCTTATGTCTAGCCAACCTAAGTTTCCCAGGGTCATCCAGACGTGGACCCCTTGCTCACTGTGCTCAGAGAGGCACAGCTCCACCTCACTGTTGAGGCCCAACAAGGCTGAAACACGTGTCTGGAGTTGCTGTTGGTACTCTTGTTCAGAAGGGAATTGCCATAGCATTTCAGTGCTGGACTGCCCATGTGGGTGGGACAAAGGCTAATATGCAAATGAATATTTCCCATCTGTGAAAGGTACAGTGAGCTCAAATGTGGCTGAAGACTCTCGAGTGGGTACCTTCCCAAAGAACAGGCCAGTGGGCCGTGTTCGTTCTTGCAGATGGGCACCTATGACTAAAATGTGCCTATTCTGGATTAGTTGAAGGGGGCAAAGGGAGGAAAGAGGCAGGTTGAGGAAGAGGCTATTTCAGTAGTCAAGCCTAGAGAAAACCAGGGCTCTTGAGACCTTGAGCTTTGTGGGGGAAGGTGAGGAAAGGTAGAATGCCCCTTAGGAGATGAAGCTGAAAATTGGACTTCTTGGCAAGTTCTTGGATGTGCGGAGAGAAAGAGAGAGAGAGAGAGAGAGGAGTCAAAGATGATCCCAAGGTTTTTGCCTCACAAGTGAGTGAGGTGAGAGGATCCAAGAAGTCTGTCTAGAGAGTGGGGGGAAACAAGGAGTAGGCATCCCATTGCGAAGGATTTCTGTCTTCCTAGCATTAGGGCAGATATCATTGGCAGAGAACCATGCCTGAATAGCAGTCAGGCATTCGGGTAGGAGGGAGGAGGAGGAGGTAGCGGAAGGCATCTTGAAAGAGAGCTGTGGGTTGTCTGCATAACAATGGAAATGAGCAGAGAAAGTGGAGTACAGGTGTGCCAGAGGGGTCAGGTAGATGTTGAAAAGCCATGGCGATACGATAGAGCCCTGAGGGACGCCACAGTTAGAGAGTAAGTTGGAAGAGAGAAAAGAACCCATTTACACTTGAGAAGGTGTGTTAGAAAGGAAGGAGGTCAGACATGTCAGTACCCTGTCCATGATGCCTAGGGTATTATGGAGGCGGTTTATGAGGATGGAGTGGTTAACTGTGTGAAAAGCAGAAGAAAGATCGAGGAGGATCAATTCCAAGGGAGTGTTAGAGTCCAGGTTAGAGAGTAGGTCTTTATGGGTGTTCTGGAGAGCAGTTTCCATTCCTCTGGCTGACCTGAAACCGTACTTGTGGTAATGGAGGCAGCAAACCAGTTCGGTGTGGAGGGTCAGTTGGGGAATGAACAGCTTCTCCAGGAGTTTGCCCAGAAACGGGGTGATAGAGATAGGGCGATAGTTAGCCGGACAAGAAGGGTCAGCCGATGGCTCTTTTAGGAGAAGGTGCACAAGAGAGTGCTTAAGGGGTTGAGGGGAGGAATCTGTGGCAAATGAGTGGTTGCAGAGGTCAGCCATGGCTGGAACGAGACAGGAAATGTTGTCCTTCATTGTTCTGGAGGAGCAGGGGAGCATCTGTTCACTTTGTTAGAGTGGACAACTCTAGAGATCTCATCTGGCGCAATGGGAGAGAGAGAGAGGAGAGTATGGGGGCCAAGGGGGACAAGGGTGGTGAGAGAAGGTTGAAGGTGGCGGGTGCAGATGACAGAGAGGACAGGGTGTGGAGTGTTTTGGAGGAAATGTGGGCAGTCAGTGCAGAGCATAGGGCCTGGGGGAGGAGGAGAGGGGGAGACTGCTGTAGGCGTGATGGTGCATCTGCTCAGGTGCCGACTCCAGATCCAGGGACGCCTGAAATGCCAGCAGATTACGAGACTGGGCAGGACTGGGCAGGAGTCCTTTTAGCGTTTCAGCTGTACAGCCTGTTTGTGTCCTCCAGGCCATGCCCCCATCACTGTTGAGTGCATTTCTGCCCAGGGACACAACGTAGCTTCGCGTTGCTGCTCTCATTCTGTGGTCGTGCTCTGTAAGTCCGATCCTAGATCAGTTTCTTACGCCTATGCTACGCTCTATCTATCTCTGTATCTGAGCGACCTAAATCAACCCATTTCCCTCTCTCCTCTCGCAGCAATTCTTTGCTTTTTAATCTTCGGTAGACAGCGAACAGCACAGAGCGGTTCATCAGGAAGTTCACTTACCCGCTGGTAGGCAATTCATTCAAGCTCAGCGTGTAGGGCAGAATCCTAGTACAGTATAAAATTATCCACACATACTCCTGACTATCTATATAGTAGGCTTTGTATCCATATGCAGGCTTTTATTCTTGGAACTGCATCTCCCAGAAAACCGCTACATTGCTTTCCCGTTTTCTCCAATATAGCGCACCAGCCCCAAACACGGTATGTATCGAAAACACAGAGACGGATTCAGATTGTTGCTCCACACAACCCACTTCTCTGTCTCACCTTTCTGATGGCTTTCTGTTAAGGGCACACTGTGTTGGTACAGCGCAGAACAACTCTTCATCTCCTGCTGTTCTCACTGAGGAGCTGGCGAAAGCTCCATAGTATAGGTAGTATAAGGCTTTCCTTCCCTATTGGATTTGAATAGTATAAGAAGATAAGTCCTCTCATCAGAACCAGATTGATAACCATTCTTACCTTGTAGCTGGATCCTCAGAACAGCTGCGAAGGAACCTCCACGCGCTCAAATCTAGCGCTCAAACTCCCCGTCAGGACCCACAACCTGCACCGGATGCCGGAATCTTCGTTCCCTAGCAGCCCAGCTCAGGGTTTTCTTTCCCAAGAGGGGTTCCCTGGAAACCTCTTTTTGTTCTGATCTCGCTCCTGAGCGAACTCAGAGAGGTGACATTACATCAAACCATGCCATTTGGACCAGGTTAGTGAGATCCTATATCCTGATTGCTGTTTACATTTCATATTAACTATTACCTGATCCAGGCATAGCAGTAGGATGGGCAGGTTCCTTGCTGATTTCAAAGAGTTCAGCCGTGTTGTTGGTGGCTCCAGAGATGCAGGCTTGGGCATGAACCCTCTTCTTGGAGCAGATGTAGAGGGGGCATTGCCTTTTGTCAGGGAATGAGCTAGAAGTCTGCCACTTCCGCTCTGCAGCTTTGCACTTGTTTAAAAGCTGCCACTTCGGAGTCATACTAAGAGTTGCCAGGGACGTCATTTCACCAAAATGCCAGTGGCAGTGGAAGTGACATCACACAACCCTTGACCTCTGATCACATCACAGGAAGTGATGTCATTTAACCTCACCCCAAAGTGACATTACAGGAAGCGATAGACCACGCCCTTTCACCCCTTGACAAAACAGGAAGTGGCATCATATAGCATTGTTTCTAAGTACATTACGAAAAATATGGTTATGATATCACTGTAAAGTGATATACATTTCATACAAGAATGGATCAACATATGTATCGTTAATATCAGTGCGTATAGGCCCATATTACCAAATTACTGTGAATGCAAGCAGACGTCCAAGGCCAAATGATAATGGTGTGTTATTATATAGCACTTACGCTTAATCGCTTCATATAGAACAAATGTACATACAATATCACCCAACCTGTGTTGCTACTCATTTATCAACCTCAGCAGGATGAAAGGCTGAGTTCACCTTGCTGGGAGTCAAATCTGCAACCTGCAGATCACACACACATTGCAGCAGCGAGCGGCTATAGCTACCAGAAAACCAGCCACTCCAGAAACAAAGAGCCCCATGCTGCTGGCCACAGCCCAGGAGCCTCCATTTACAAAAAAATATATTGCTTTTTTTAGGGGTAGCAAGGGAGACCTCAGGGGTCTCAGTTGTGACCCCTGATGTCCCCTAAATGGCATCCCTGAGAGTTGCATTTGGAGGCAGGCTCCATGCGTATCCTCATGACAGGGGCAAGGATGTCCATGGTGTTAGAGAGATGGAGGTTAGTTAGACGAGAGTCAGAAGGAGAGTCCAATGAAGGGGCGGAGGAGGGTTGAAGGAGGAGGCAAATGCATTGACTGACACAAGCTTCATCGGTCGAATGATGGAGAAGGAGACTGGCCGTGCAGGCGGTGGAGTCTGGGGACAAGGGAAGTCAAGGACGGAAGAGAGGAGAGAGTAGTCAGAGCAGGAGAGAGGGGTTGTGAGACGGTTGGAGAGAGGGCTGTCTGTTGAAATGAGAGCATCCAAGGTGTGCCCGGCAGAGTGGGTTGGGCCAGAGGGAAGGATAGTGAAGGAAAGAGTGTTGCAGAGGTCGCAGGAAGAGAACTGAGGCCACATCATAGGAGTTGAGAGGGATGTTAAATTCCCAAAGGAAGATACATTTGGGGAGGAGGCAAGAAGAGAGGAGAACAGGTTGGCCCGTTCTGAGAGGACGAGGGAGGTCAGTCTGGGTGTCTGTAGATGGTAGCCAGAATGAGAGAGAAGGTAGGCGAGACAGACAGCCTGCAGACTACGCTTTCAAAAGATGAGTAGGTTTGAGTGGGGATGATGGATGCAGGAACCCACTCAGGGAAGATCAGAGCCACTCCACCACCAGAGCAGGAGGACCTGGAATTGGACAGGATCTTGTAGTCCTTAGGGAAAAAGGTTGTCAAATGCAGTGACAGAGCTGGCCTTGAACCCCATCTCAGTGAGAGCAAGGACTTCAAGGTCAAGGTCTTAAAGGAGGTGACAGATGTCAGAGGATTGTTTGATAGCAGAGCGAGAACTGAGGGTAGCTAAGTGAAGCTGACTGCCCCCTTTAAAATATTTGCGGGGGCACAGGTACGGGGTGCAACCACAGGGGAGGTTAGAGGGGGGATGAGGGAAAGACGGGTGGAAGGGGAGTGTGGGAATTTGGAGAGAGAAATAAGACACATGCCAAGAAGGAGGAGATTGGGCTGAGAGCCCTGGGCCATGATAGTTGATAGTGCCATTATGATGGACATTAATCGTGCATTTGGAAGATGCAAAGTGAGCCAAGAGCACTTCCCATCCATCTGGTGCTTCCAGTAATGGGAGAGGAGGAGAAAGGGGAGAAGCAAGACACCATATGAGGGGTTCAAAGGTTAGAAGATGGAACAACAAAAAGAATTTCAGTGATAGTCTGTCTGGAGGAAGCATTGATGTAGGTATTTGCGATGCGCATAGCAGGGTTGGATCTCAAGAGTGCCTTTTTTTTTAGTTACTTCCTTCCAGACTTTGTGAGAGAGGGAGGATAGGAGATGAAGAAGAAGTTAGAAAAGATAGGGGAGACAGAGAGCACATTAACAAGTTGGTAAGCACACCTAAGTTCGATTCTAGCAGAAACCACTCAAACGCAGTACAAAACGGTGGGTGCACAGTTGGACTCACACCTAAATTCAAATCTAGAACAAAGCACTCAAAAACAGTGCAAAATAGTAGGCACACAGCTGGAAACACACCTAAATTCGATTTTAGCAGAAAGCACCAGAAAGCAGTACAAAATGCTGGTGGGTGCACAGTTGGAAACACACCTAAATTCAAATATGGCAGAAGGCACTCAAAAGCAACAAAAAGGTGGGTGCACATTAGGAAGCACATCATAGAATCGAAAGAGTAATATATTATTTGATTTCCTTTTTTCTTTTGAAAGCAGGGCATTTAGCAAGCAGCAGAGAAGCAATTAGTACAAGGCACATCACAATGCAGAGTACTATTGGTGCTGAGATTGGAGGTTACAGGTTTAGGGAGGTAGGGCAAGGAGCAGGCAGCGATTTGAGTAGTCATAGTGCCAGGAAGGTGGGTGTACCAATGAGATCCATAATTGCTTGCCAGTGCAAGTAAAGTCAGGATTATGTTCTTAGACAGAGCGTGCAGGGGACCAAGTCTGTATGAATCCGAGTAGCTGCAGGGAGAGGTGCTCCCTCCAGCTAGAGACAGACCAGACAGGGGCCTTTGTGTGGGCCTTAGTGAGAGGGCCTGCGTTCGCCTGCCTGCTCTCTTTGATTGGGCCTTGATGAGGGACGACTGACCAATCACTGAGATTGTAGGAGTGCAGGCCAGGTACTCTAAAGCAGGCCTCAAACGGCAGCCATGTTGCAAAGGAGATGTGGCACCCCGGCCCAAAAATGCAGTGTTGCTGCGATATTTGAAGGCACATCTGGAAATGTGCAACATGAAGAGCGCTCGCCGCTCTGAATTCAAGCAAACACCAAATCACTGCACACAATGCCCATCAGGGCTTACCTCATGCCCAGGAAGAAAGAGCTGCTCCTGCAGCCTCGTGGAAGGTACAAAAGGGCCTTAGGTATC
Organism: Ambystoma mexicanum; assembly: GCF_040938575.1. NCBI lineage: Eukaryota > Metazoa > Chordata > Amphibia > Caudata > Ambystomatidae > Ambystoma > Ambystoma mexicanum. The sequence goes on from NC_090936.1 coordinate 245,697,970, forward strand.
TCCATCATGCTAGCAGGCCAAATGGAAGGAGAGGGAGGATAAACATTTATGAGCAGTAATTCTTGCCCATCTAGTAATTTCAGATGAAGTTCCACTCTATCTTTATTCTGGGAAATTGGCATAAGAACCTTCACTTTCAATGAGACCTCTACCCAGACAAGTAGGCCCCCATTTGGTCTCCCTTCCCGCCCTTTACTTGCTTGAACACTATAGTTGGCAAACCACTGTATATCTGACGTTTATCTCGTCCACTTTTCACTTGCAGGAGTATGATCTTATGGGATCTTACAAACTCCATCCAATCATTGTCTGACAGAGTTTTAGTGTGACGAATCCCAGTGTATTGTCACTGCTTCTATGGGGGAAGCCCCTTCCGCTGGAGCCAGGAAGGTGAGGCTGTTACCCGATAGTTCAACTGTTGGCGGTACCCAGGTGGAACTCATGGGGAGGGAAACCCTTTGTGGGACTAGTGACTAGAACCTGGAATCCAAATAATCCTTCGGTATCCCTTTGGTATGCCTTCTCTCCTCATACCGCACTCAGACCCCTTGAGTTCCCCATACCTCTATGTGTTATAGTAGAGTAGACGTTCTAATTTACAATACTGGGACAAGGAAGTCGGAGGCTTACCCAAGCTTATTACAATATCCCACTGAGACGAAGATAGCACAAGCAGGCAAAAGCCCACCGCAGAACCAACACATGCGGTACAGTTTTCAAGAGGCATCCTGAACCATAAAAATGGAAGAAGGACTGAATAAAGCATCAAGCCAGCCCTTCAGGAACACAGCCCGAGATGCCTGTTCCGTGGCAGGAGACCCGAAATCTGGAAGCCGGGACGCAGAAAGATGTAACTTTCCAAGAGGTCCAAGCAAGGCTGACCTGGCCAGTGGCAGAGCGAAAAGAAGCCTGACCAGCGAAAGCAGACTGAGAATGGAAACATGAGCAGCCAGAGACAGGAGGCAGAGTCTGGAGCTGTGGAGCCACGAGAAACAGAATGTTGAGTGTAGCAGCAACACAGACACTCCGCTCCACCTCCATAGAAGACTGGAAATGGCCCAAGACTTTCCAAAAGCAGGGAAAGGATCAGACCGGTTATCGGCGCACTGAGTTAGCTGAAGGAATTGAAAAGTCTCATAAATATATCCAAAGAGCAAACGCAGATGACAGAAGAATTATACAATTTGATAGTTAGTGAAACGGCTCTGATAAGAGACTGGAGAGCTACATTTTTGTTTCACAGGCAGAGGAAGAGGATTCCTCCAGATGATTTGGGGAAATGTGTTTTGCTTATGAGTTGGAGCAAGAGCCAAAGAAGAGGTTCCATGCAGAAAGTTAGGGATCTGTGTTTTCTTTAAATTAGTTTGAACATTTAAGCAGTGGACACTGGATCTACATATTCTTTCACAATAACTATACTTTGGAGTCTACATCCAAAATGAGAGGGGTCTCTTTCTGGATTAATGATACATCCAGTTTTCCTTAGTTGGTTTGAAATTGTAAGGGACGGAAATAGGTTTAGACACAGGACAGTGGACACTTTACAGACATCCTGACTGGTATTTTATGATTGAGCAACGTCCTCGTTTTGACCTTAGCCAGTGAGTTATTTATTCTGGAGTGTGTCTTGCGTTTCCTTGTGTGGGGCACTAACTTTGGAGACCTTCACCAGATGTACCAGATTTTCCCTACGAGCCTCCTGAAAGGTAGCCTTAGTATGTAGGTTTGAGTGCCAAGATGATTCATTTGCCCTGGGTCTTCCCATAGGAGCTAATCTTTCTCCGTGGTAAAATATCTCTGGGTTTGTTACCCCCACCCCGCCTCCTCCTGTCCCTTGGTGTTGGGATAATCTCTTATTCTACCACTGGGAATTGATGCTGAATACAGATCAATCACTCTTTCAATATTTCCTGTTGGAGGGCAGAGTCTGTTTGGGAACATTAGGTTCTGGGTTCCTCCATCCTCTATCCCACTACCGCTTTTATCTAAGTCAGAAGCATGAGTATTTTGGTTTACTTTCATTACCAGTACTTTAAGTTCCTTGCAAACAGATACCAGGGCTTCCCTTAGGTCCTTTTTTCCAGCACAATTGTGTGTAGCACTCACACGGTTCACCCTTCTCTTGTCTCTCCAAAGCAGTGTCCCTGGGCTTCTCTGGTTCTATCCCCATTTGGCACCCCTGATCCCCAACTAATTCACTACATGATTGCCCACTTGCTGTCCCCATTCCTACCCTAAGTGACCCTGTAAAACATTTGCATCCAATGTCTCACTTAATGTTCCTGCCAAGTGCTAGGAACCGGTTTGTGAATGTAATTTCAAGAGGATAGGCCTCCTTCTTCCTTTTTTTGGCCATCCTCCTCTATTATAGTTCAGTGCCTTTCTGCTGGTACGTCATAGTTTTCCCTGCCATTTTTCATGGATCTTTCGGGACTTCAAATTCGACTAATGTTTTTCCAATGTCTAATGACGCCAGCGTTGTTACTCTACTATTGTTATCTGTTTTAGTTGTATTATTCTGAGGTGGTACCTTCCTCCCTTTTATCCCCTCCTGCTCAGATCTTGTAGTTTCCACTACTTCTTGAGAGTTGTCCGGGTCAATGGGTAGTTGTTCTCCAGTCAGATGTGCAATACAGTTCCTTGCACTTGATTTTACCTTACGCAGAGCCATAGCACTGCTTTTAGTGCGGTCTAGGTCTTTAAAGAGGTCTGCAATTTCACTGATTAACACATTAATGTCGTCCATAGGTTTGCTGTGTTTCGCTGATCTTTTTGCCAGCTTTAGTGTAAGGGGATGTCTGTCAATGCTTTTCTCTTCACCATTCTTTGGTAGCTCTCTCTTTCCACTAATAGGCAGTCCTTCTAATCCCTGCAAATACTGTGTTGCTATAGCAAAGTGCTGCTGCTGTTTAGTCTATGATACATTGAATTACAGGATTCTTATTCGATCAATAGTGCTAGGATTTATAATCTAGGCATTCTCATCTTAACCTCCCCCTTGAAGTGCAATGGTGATTTTCCCAACTGTTGTCTCCAAGTCAATATCCTTTGGATGATGGGTACCAATAATGTGTGCTCAGACATCCAAGGTTGTCATACATGATGCCTGTATCCTAACTCATCTGGGGTTCTGAAACCTAGTATACTAATTTTGTAGGTGAGAGATTTTTACTTTTTGACTCATCATGTTTAGGTGTTTGTACACATTACACATTAAATGCAAAACATAGAGTGAATAATGTGGTTCTGCTTGAAATCGAATGTCTCTACACTGGCCATGTCCAGTCCTGTCACAGAGGCTAAGATTCTGTCAACAAATGGTGCATTCCTCTTGAGCACGAGCAGATTGTGCTAGAGGATGCAGTGTATCTGCATTGCCCGGACACTTCCTTGCACCTGGAATTGCTCTGTTTGACAGCCGGGCTGGGGAGATGGGCAGAGCGGGAGAGAGTAGGGAAGCTTGAATATTGTGTTGCTGTGCTCTGTGCAGGCCACATGCTTCCTCAGATGTGCCTTCAATGATGAGATACCCCAGAAAGCTTGTGGAGCAAAGGCTGAGTGAGGAGCGCATTGACATGGGTCTGAGGAAGCCGGTGGAGAAAGTGCAGAGTAGAGACACTGGAGCAGAGGATTCCTGCTGTCCATGTGCTCCCATAAAGTAGAGACTACTCGAAATGTTGCACCTTACTACAGTCTTGGGTGTAGCCCCATTTATTGTCAGCAATGCAGTGGAACAAACTGGGGGGAAACAAAAGAAGGCCCTACCTGCTCTCATGATTACACATCAGAATGTGCAATGTACCTTCATGACCAACCCACTGCCCATGCCTTAAAACAGCTGGATAAGGAGGAGATAACAGGGGGCGCTGCAGGCAAGGGTCAACGTGGTTTAAGAGCCCCCTCTTGCTGATGTAAGCGGGAGATAAGCATAATGACCCTCGTGTCCATCTACCTCAAGCAAGCATGTCACAGCATTCTGTGTTGTGTGTATTTTTTTCAAGGTCACAATGTCCCATAGGAAGCACAGAATATAGGATTTGAAAGACGGTAATTTTCCTTCGTGATTGACGGAGCCCTCTGCACATACACAGCAGTAGCTGGCAATGAGAAGGGCACTTCAAGCCTTTGAAAAACAAAAACAGTAGCGTCCTGGAATAAAGGTATTTAAATTCCCAGAGTTTTAGAATACCAGTAGTGTAATTCAGTTCTTGACCTCTCAAGCATATTGTGCCTTTTTGTATGTACACTTCTGTTTGCTACCAGTGCTTGTGGTGTGAGGGATTGTTAGCCACTGTCCGTGTCTGAATCACCTGCTGAGGACTATGGGTTGAGACAAACCAAGAGAGGTCACCACAACCCAAATGAGCGTAAACCAGTGAAAAGGGGAATTCATGGAACAAGTAGTATCTTGCAGGTCAAAGGCAAAACAATGAAAGCAGGAAGATCAGGATTTCAGACTGATGGACGCATAAACCAAAAGTAGCGGATACAGGATTAAACCAAAGCATAGAGGTTTCTCTATGTGGCAACGGGAGAGCTGGTGGACTACCTGCATCGTATGCAAATACTGAGGCCGTCATTACGACCCTGCCGTTGGACCATGGTGCCAATAGCACCATGGTCCATGCCGGTAACTTACCGTCTCCGCCATGGCGGAATGGGCAATTACCGCCGCATTCCGAGGTTGGCGAGGCGGTAATTCCCCATGCCGCCATGGCCCTTCCCCATTCCCATTTTTGCCCCATAGGGCTCAATGGGAATGGGGAAGGCGCTAAGTACGGTGCCGCAAGTTGCGGCACCGTACTTAGCACCAAAGTCCCTTTGCGGGTTGGTTTTTAACGCCTGCAAAAAGCAGGCATTAAAATCGCCAACCCGCAAAGGGACCTCATAATCAGGCGTTAAGGGTTTAACGGCACCGCCACCTTTTACGGCGCCGTTAGCCCCTTAACGCCAGGATTGTAATGAGGGCCTGAGTCTTCAATAGCACAGTGCCATGCTCTAGGCACATGGTGTCGTAGACCAATGAGATGCTAAAGATGAAGCTGGGGGAGAAGAACATGGCATAGAGAAGGGCACATCAAAGAGTTCAGAAATACCGGGAGACCCAAGCCAAGTTTCCCACTTTGGAGTTCTAAGGCTGCATCGTATGCCCATAGGGACACATTTGGTGCTATTATGCAGCAGTGTGGCGGCAAAGCAAAAACCGGCATAGGTGGGGTCTGGGTTGATAGTATTGCCAGAGAGAGGCTTTCCACTCAGTTAACAATCTATCATGAGCAGAAATAATGTATTTAATGATCTATTCATTATTGATCCATTATCTGACATACAATAATTACATATCTGCATTCCCCAAGCCTTGAAACTAGGTCAAACACAACTTGACCTCCATGACTCTCAATAGGATAGTGATACACACAGTTTCCTTGTATGGTGTACAAACATGACTTTGTACACCTTATGTAAACATGGTGTAAACATGACTTTGAAAACTTTTTCCAGTTTGATAAGAAACTTTTAAAACAAATTAGGGCCCTGCCATGGGCCACTGTGGCGCCCATGGCGGTCAATCTATATGCATTGGAATTTGAAGAACTATTTATTTTTACTGGTGAGAATCCTTTTGCCACTAACATTTCCATGTGGAAATGCTACATAGATGATGGTTTTATTATCCTGAAGGGGTCGAACTCCACTGCAAAAGAATTCATCAGCTGGCTGAATAGCAAGAACCCAGCCTTGATGTTCACTAGTGACATCGTCTCAGGATGTCCCTTTCCTGGACATAAAGATCTATTCAGAAGATAACGTCCTAAAAGTAGCCCCCTGTGTTGAAAGCTCAGCTAGAACTAGAATTGCTCAGTTACAACAACTTCGATCCCCGCTGTTAAAGGGACAACCTACCGTATGGGTAGTTTTTGCACCTGCACTGGAAGAGCACTGAAAGATCCGCCTTCGAGGAACATTCTCCCCAAATGTTACACCATTATGTGGATAGGAATCACCCAAAGAAACTGATGAGAAAATGCAAAAAACAGCATCTAATAACAAGCACAGGGGACTTTTAAAGCATTCTTCGAGGGAGGTTAATAGCGATTGTTTGGTTTGTGTGAATACCTACTCTAATATGTCTGTTAAAACCAAAAAGGTAATCCTTAAGCATTGGAGTATTCTTGAACATGGATCATCTAATCTGGCAAAACCAATGTTTGCATACAAGCATAGCCATAATTTAAGAGATCAATTGGTGCACATCGACTTCAGTTGATTGGTCACTCCGAATAATTCATCTTTGACAGAGATGTGGGGTCCACCATGTCCATTTAGTAATTTCCCACGTAGTAGGTGCTCGGCGTGCACACAGACCAAATGCAGCACCGAATTTGGTTTAGGTTTAACAGCACCACGCAAACACGAGTAATTTACAAATTGTAACACCTGTAAGGTTGTGTATGTCAATGTTTCTCTGTGCAGGAATGACAATGTGAACCTTGAAGAGCAGGATCTGTGAACCTCGTAGCTACATTAGGAACAACAACAACTCGGCACCACTGGAGAATCATTTTAATGAAATGGGTCACAAAGAGACTGATTCTATGTGGCCCATCCTGACGCTCATAGCAGGGGGACGAAAAACTGAAAGAATGCTATTTCACCTGGATGAAAAACTTATTTTCAAGACACGTTCCCACAAAGTGGGTCTTAATGAGGATCTAGTGTGGGTCTGACTACTTGGAAAAGCCTTCTTTTGGACCTATGCTCAGATTATTCATGTTTTAAACCATCAAATGTTATTTTATTTAATGCAAATGATTCAGTGTGGGGTCAAATGTTTGGAGTTGTGCTCCAGTTCATTTTATTTGGATAAACAGTTTATTTTCATTGTTATTATTTCAAATAGTGTTGTTTAATTAGCTCTTTCATGGTGACCATGTTGCTCCTATATGGTATAATTCACATCTGCACACGTTCATGGTCTACATGGAACAATAGGCAGATCAAATTGCATTGCATCCTTTGTAAGTACTTCAGTTTTTATGGGATACTGCTTTGTTCCATCATACTATTTTTCCAAGTTATTTTCCCAATATAGTGACCATATTATGTTTTTGTCACAGCTCATATGGTAGGGTGTTGACATGCACAGGTTTAATTTAATTCCTATGGTAGGTGAGTGTTGTTAAGACGGATTTCTGAACTCTGTCCTGGAGGGGCAGAGGTTCAGAAGGCCAGCCTAGTTTCTTGGAACAGCGTAACCTCTGGACAAGCCAGACCAATCAGGGTAGCGATGGCGGCGGTCAAGACTAGGTCTCAAGAGGGGAGAGGGTGACTGAAAGCCTGCAATGAGCACACAAAGCAAGGACACTTACAAATTACTCCAAACAGGTGTTATATTAAAAATATATACACATTTATTACAAGGCCTTTGTAACATTGACCGTAGCGAGAAATCACAATAAAACTCCAGTAAACCAACACATACCAAACCAATACAATATATATACAAATACAAACGAGTCTAACGAGTGAGACGCATGAAATGTGTAGACCACCTAGATGGGGAGGAAAACAGGCAGTGCGAATAATAATTAGACCCAGTCCGCCTTCAGAGGCACCTAACTAAAAGGAAGTCCAAGCCCTACGAAGAGTGGAGCCCTGTGCTCAAAATTACCTGCACACGCTGGTGCCAACGGGCAAAAAGGGGAGTCTCTTCGAGGGAATCAGGCAGTTTAGTTCGGTGAACAAATGAAGATGAACAAAGCTCTGCGACTCAAGTGCAGCCTCCACTGTGGGCAGAAGCAGAGCGCGAGTACGGAAAGGCGTGCTGTTAGAGACAGCGGGGAAAAGCTATGGGCTCCTGCAGGAGGGCGACCAGTTCCTAGCGATGCTACTCACCGGTCCCCGATGCAAGCAGACCCAGGCTTCTCCGCGTCAGTTTCAGTGCTGGAAGGTTCAGATAGGAGCAGGGGACGTCTCGTCGTTGTGTAGATTCCGCAGCAGCAGAAGTTGAGTTGAGGACGTCCCAAACGCAGTGAACCCGCACAGTGTGTTACCACAGCAGGGCAACGGAGCGGCCGTGTGTATTTCAGCCAAATGTACACTACTCACTTCAGACCTGGGAATGCCAAGTGTACGAATCTTGTGGGAGTGACAAGGACTCGTAATACAACACAACCTGACGGCGGTTACAGAGCAAGACTCCTGGGTAGGCTGGTCAGTCTGCTGGATGGCCCAGAGACACTTCTGAAGGCTTACGTGCAGGAGATGGTGAAGATGCCAAGAATAGTCGTTCCCACTATTCCAAGGGTCGAAGTACCAGTACAGGCCTTCTCGTTCGATCAGAGGTAGAAAGGGTTTCACCAAGCGACAGCAGTGCAGAGGAGCAGTCCTTCAGCGGGTCACCAGTGATTCCTCGGTTCAGCCTCGTGGTTGCAGGATACTTGGCTCCTGTATTCCTTTGTTCGTGAGAACTCAGGAAATCGACATGGTAGTGGTGTTTCCAACCCCCTCTTATCCACGGTTCCCTTCGCACCAAAACGGAGGGGACCCAATGGGAGATCTGCTCACAAAACACTCACACCATACGTGGACCTATCACGGACCACGGAGGTCCCAGGCATTCACACCACCCTAGACTTTCTGGCACCCAGGATGTGTATTGGGACCAGACATCCCAGCCCACACCCTGGAGGCACACACAAGGCCTGTAGAAGCCTGTGAAAGCATCTGTGTTTCGCGGGAAAGTACATGCCTAAATAAGGAAGGCCCGGGTCGGCTCGACCTGGGGAAGGTGAAGGGGGCAAGAGGGTCAGCGGACAGGACAACGAGCCTCGTGGTCTGGACATTTTGGGAGCCAGGCCACCATTTTGGGCTAAGCGCGAGAAAATGCGCTTAAACACCAAAAGGAGCTCAAAAATACAAAGAAACGATCGCTGCCACCAGTCCCGTCCGTGATTCACTTGCACCGTTCGATAACAATCCCAAGAGAGTATCTAGGGCCTGTAGTAGACTAGAGACCCAAGAGAGCAGTAACTTACCTTACAGTGCCCTCTTGTGCCATATTGCGCGAAAGCTGCAACATGAGAAAGAAACTACGGAAAACAACGTTTCCCGGTACTGACTGTCTTAAGGGCATGTCAGTTTCCCCGTAACAACGGAGCGAAAGCCCAAAGGGGTGCGGCAGAAGGCTGCACTTCTCTGGCAAAGTCTAGATCCTGGTAAAAACAACAGCAAAAAGTTTAGGGGTTGCCACATGGAAAGAAAATTACCCACAATTAAGAAATCTTTCCTAACACTCGCCCCTCCCAGACTATGGACAGGGGGAACTAATCCACCCCTGGATGAGTCTCGTGTTCAGGTCGGTTAAACATTCTGGATAACCCATCGGGCATTGCTATGTTGTACACCTGGCCTATGCTCAATAGTGAAGTCAAAGCCTTGTAGACTTATGGACCACCTAAGCAACTTAGGATTCTCTCCCTTCATGTTCATTAGCCACTTTAAGGGCTTATGGTCAGTTTTCACAGTGAAGTGGGTCCCATAGAGGTAGGGCCTCAGCTTCCGGAGGGCCCACACAACAGAGAAACATTCTTTCTCTAATTTGGACCATCTGAGCTCTCTGTCCTTAAACTGGCGACTAATGAAACCAATAGGGTGTTCCTTACCCTTCTCATCTACTTGCGATAGTACTGCTCCTATCCCAGTGTCAGAGGCGTCCGTCTGCACAATTAAGAAATCTTTCCTAACACTCACCCCTCCCAGACTATGGACAGGGGGAACTAATCCACCCCTGGATGAGTCTCATGTTCAGGTCGGTTAAATATTCTAGATAACCCATCGGGCATTGCTATGTTGTACACCTGGCCTATGCTCAATAGTGAAGTCGAAGCCTTGTAGACTTATGGACCACCTAAGCAACTTAGGATTCTCTCCTTTCATGTTCATTAGCCACTTTAAGGGCTTATGGTCAGTTTGCACAGTGAAGTGGGTCCCATAGAGGTAGGGCCTCAGCTTCCGTAGGGCCCACACAACAGAGAAACATTCTTTCTCCAATGTGGACCATCTGAGCTCTCTGTCCTTAAACTGGCGACTAATAAAACCAATAGGGTGTTCCTAACCCTTCTCATCTACTTGCGATAGTACTGCTCCTATCCCAGTGTCAGAGGCGTCCGTCTACACAATAAAAGGTCTTTGATAATCAGGGGCCCTGAGGACAGGGGCCTGGCACAAGGAGTCTTTTAAGCCATTGAAGGCCTTCTCACACTCGTCGGTCCAAGTTACCTTCTTGGGTTTCTTCGGAGTGGTGAGGGCAGTCAGAGGGGCAGCTATGGTGCCATAGTCTGCCACGAAGTTGCGGTAATACCCCGTGAGTCCTAAGAAGGCTCTCACTTGGGTCTGCGTAGTGGGGGTAGGCCAGTCTTGTACTGCTTGTACCTTACTGGGAAGAGGCTGTGTCCTCCCTCCACCTACTTCATGTCCAAGGTAAACCACTGAGCCTTGTCCAATCTGGCATTTACTAGCCTTTATGGTCAAGTGTGCTTTCTGAAGAGCCTGGAGCACAATCCCGAGGTGTTTCACATGGTCTTCCCAGGTGGCACTGAAAACTGCTATATCGTCCAGATATGCAAGACAGAATTCGTCCAACCCATTCAACACATGATTCACAAGCCTCTGGAAAGTGGCAGGTGCATTTTTCAACCCGAACGGCATTACCCTGAATTGGTAAAGGCCGTCTGGAGTAGAAAACGCTGTTTTCTCCTTGGCATGTTCTGCTAAAGCTATTTGCCAATAGCCAGCCGTGAGGTCAAACGTGCTGAGGTACTTGGAGGCACCCAAAGTATCCACCAGCTCATCTGTTCGAGGCAAGGGGTGTGCATCTGTCTTGGTGACAGCATTCAGAGCCCTGTAATCCACGCAGAACCTCAATTCAGAAGTGCCTGCCTTTGGAACCAAAACCACAGAGCTGGACCAAGGACTACTAGAGGGTTCAATCACCCCAAGGTCTAACATCTTGTTGACCTCGGTCTTAATGTAAGACCGTACTTTGTCTGACATCCTGTATCCCCTACTTTTGGTAGGTACACTGTCTCCTGTGTCTATGTTATGTTTGCACCAAGGTGTCAAACCAGGCGACTGTGAAAACAGGAGGGAAAACTGCCTAAGCAAACTTTTCACCTCAGCCTGCTGATAAGAAGTCAGGTGAGGGGCCACTCGGACACCCTCAAAGGAGCTATAAAATATATATAATCTGAAGGACCGCTTTGGAACAGGTCGGGGAAGGTCGGGGAGAGGTTCAGACTCCTCTTCCTCAACATCTGAAGCCAGTAGCAGTGCTGCGATTTCGACTCTTGGGATGAAAGCCTTCAGCCTATTTACGTGAAACACTTGGAGCCTGTCCAGGCCTTCCAAGGTACACTAAATAGTTAACCTCACCCAGGGGCTCCACCACTGTGTAAGGGCCTGACCATTTGTCCTGTAAAGCTCGAGGCCTTATGGGATTCATGATCAGGACTTGATGACCAGGTGTAAAGTTGATGAGGGAAGCTTTCTGGTCGTACCAATGTTTCACCAGCGCTTGTCCTGCCTTCAATTTATCACTAGCCAAGCCCATCAGAAGTACCATCCGTTTTCTGAGCCCCAGCACATAATCTACTACGTTGGTAGTAACAGGGGGAGTAGGCATCTCCCATCCCTCTTTGATTATGGCTAAGGGTTCCCCGTACAGGATGACCGAACAGAAGTTCGAAGGGGCTGAAGCCAACACCCTCCTGTGGTACCTCTCGGTAGGCAAACAGTAAGCATGGTAAAAGAAGATCCCATTTTCTTCTCTGAGGTTCTTCCAGAGCCCCAATCATGCTCTTTAACGTTCTGTTGAAACGTTCCACCAGACGATTGGTCTGGGGGTGGTATGCAGAAGAGAACTTGTAGGTGACCCCACATTCTTTCCACATAGCCTGCATATACTTTGACATAAAGTTGCTGCCTCTGTCAGACACAACTTCTTTAGGGAAGCCAACTCTAGTAAATATGCCAAGTAACGCTTTTGCAACTGACTTGGCAGTTACAGTTTTCAATGGGATGGCCTCAGGATATCTGGTAGCATAGTCGACTAGCACCAAGATAAACCTATTGCCTGAGGATGTCTGCAGGTCAAGGGGACCAACAATGTCGATCCCTACCCTTTCAAATGGTATTCCCACTACTAGGAGTGGTACCAATGGAACTTGGATTGTTGAGCCTCTCTTACCAGATAACTGGCAGGAGGCACAACTCCTGCAGTGACTTTCTACTTGCACCCCCATCTTGGGCCAGTAGAAGTGCATGGATAACCTTTGCTTGGTCCTCTTAATACCAAGGTGACCACCAAGGGGTACTTCATGCGCCAACTGCAGGAGGAAGGGTCTTACAGCAAGGGGAACCACCAACCTCCGTAGACTCTGTGGGCTCACTATACAGGAGTCCACCTTCCCAATAAATCCGATGCGTCCCAGGAGGTTCACCCTCAAGCTGGAATGCAGGTCTGTCTACTTAGGCCTTCCAGAGATGGGCACTCACGTTGGCCTTTACTGAATTCTTCCCTGTCAGGACCACCTTCTACTAACAAGTCTTTTAGTTCAGGATGGTCGTTGGGGTCAAATACTTCAGGCATCGCCATCTCCTCATCAGGCCCGGGCGATTGACCAACTTCCTCCACCGCAGTGGTAGGTGAGCTCGGGGGAATGTTCTCTTTCCCTCGTCTTGACTTGCTTACTCCTTTCGCCTTGGGTTTCCCCTTCGGCTGGGGCGGCATATTGGTCTTGGCCAATGCTGCCCGTGTTTGAGACCGTGTGCAGGGTCTGTCGGCAGTGTCTCCTACGAGCCCTAAAGCCCTGAGATCATTGCCTAACAAGACCTTTCCTGGGACGTTTATCTGAATGCTCACTGGAATCCTGACTGCTGTACCATTTAAAGTAAGATTTACAGGTATTACTGGGAACATGCGAGGTGGGCCATCAGCCAACTTAGTGGGCATCAGAGTAGCTCTGGTAACTTCCTCTGAGTCTACCAAGGTAGAATCCACTACAGTTCGACTGCACCCACTATCCCTAAGAGCTGGAGTATCCACTCTATTGATCAGCACACTGTCTTTAAAGTAGTGCTTGGTATTATCTGGAATCCTAGCATAAGCCTCTGCGTCTTTAGGCTCCCAGGAACCCAGGGAAACTAAAACTACCTCAGCTTCTATCCCGCTGGGGAAGGAGTCTGAGGAGAAGGATGCTCCTGTAATCTCTTCTTCCTCGTAGGAGGAGAATGCCAGATTAGCGGAGTGGACCCCCAAAGGTTTAACCTTACACCGTGGATCCCCCTTCACGTGGTCAGTTGCTCCACAAGCAAAACAAGATCCATTGGGTCTGTTTACAGAGGGAGGCTTATTGTAACCAGAGATCTGTTTCGGAGGCTGACCTCCACTACCCTGTGAGTTCTCTTGTGTCTTACCCTTATTTTTTTTTTGTGGCCCTTTTGAGAAGAAGATTTATCAGATTCTCCACCCTCCTTATCTTTGGACTTTTTCCCTTCCTCCTGCTTACCAGGATGAGTTTTGTCCTAATGGGACACTCGATGTGACACCCATAAATCTGCGGCAATGGCCAGCTTCTTAGGATCTATCTCCTTCGAATCGGCCAAATGCCGCTTAAGCTCCGGGGAAGAAGACGCAAAAATATGTTCCAGCATGACAAGACTTATCATGCCTTCAAAGGTAGAAACCTTATAACCTTCGACCCAGCCAGTCAAGTTTTTTAAGGATTCGGTTACATAAGATACCCAAGTACCACCTTCTTTTTTCTTATACTCTCTGAATCGTTTTAAATATTGGGCAGGAGTCTTTCCAAACTTTAAAATGAGAGTTTGCTTTAACATTGCGAAATCCGCTCGCTCAACCTTCGACATTTCCATAATGGCATTACAGCCAGAATGGGGCAGTCTGCTGAGTAACCAGGCAATCTTATCAGCATTGTCAACTTGTTGAACTTCACATGCATACTCAAACGTATTCAGCCAGTCCATAATGTCATTCTTTTCTCATACACACTGAGCAGATCTTTTGGAAACTGTGGATGAGAGGAGGCCCTAGACCCATGTCCCGGACCCTTGGATCCATTTGCAACCTGAAGCTTGGCCAGTTCCAACTGGTGATCCCTGTCTTTCTGTTTTTCTGCCTGTTCGATTTTTAGCTTGACCCTATTGAACTCAAGCTCTTCCTGTAGTTTGGCCATATTGAACTCAAGCTCCTTCTGCCTAAACAGCAGCTCTTGCTTCTTGAATTCAAGCATGGCCTCCCCATCGACACTGGCAGAGGAAACATTAGACATCTCATCCTCCCTTTCCTCGTGGTCGCGGTGGACCAGTGCAGCAGCAGAACCCTCGGTTCTACCAGTGAGAGCAGCCCCACCTTCTTCCGCACTGTCCTCAGAAGTTATAGCGTCAAGCTGCGCTTCTTGCCACGCCACAATTCTTTGGATCATATCCAATTTGGTGCCTTGAGAGGAGACACCTCTCTCCGCACACATCTTTTTCAATGTTTCGGATTTAGAAGCATTTAGAGTTAACAAGGTATTTGTTTCCATACTGTTAGATAGGACTATGGCCTTTTAAAAGTTATACTACGACAATTCACTACGTGTCCTGGTAGGAATAACTTGAAATGCCTTCGCTCGTGCGCAACACTGGATACCTTCAGTCGTATCCCACCGCTGTACACCAATTTGTTAAGACGGATTTCTGAACTCTGTCCTGGAGGCGCAGAGGTTCAGAAGGCCAGCCTAGTTTCTTGGAACAGGGTAACCTCTGGACAAGCTAGACCAATCAAGGTAGCGATCGCGGCGGTCAAGACTAGGTCTCAAGAGGGGTGAGGGTGACTGAAAGGCCGCAATGAGCACACAAAGCAAGGACACTTACAAATTACTCCAAGCAGGTGCTATATATAAAATATATACACATTTATTACAAGGCCTTTGTAACATTGACCATAGCGAGAAATCACAATAAAACTCCAGTAAACCAACACATACCAAACCAATACAATATATATATACAAATACAAACGAGTCTAACGAGTGAGATGCACCTAATGTGTAGACCACCTAGATGGGGAGGAAAACAGGCAGTGCGAATAATAATTCGACCCAGTCCGCCTTCAGAGGCACCTAACTAAAAGGAAGTCCAAGCCCTACGAAGAGTGGAGCCTTGTGCTCAAAAGTACCTGCACACGCTGGTGCCAACAGGCAAAAAGGGGAGTCTCTTCGAGCGAATCAGGCAGCTTAGTTTGGTGAACAAATGAAGATGAACAGAGCTCTGCGACTCAAGCGCAGCCTCCACTGTGGGCAGAAGCAGAGCGCGAGTACGGAAAGGCGTGCTGTTAGACACAGCGGGGAAAAGCTATGGGCTCCTGCAGGAGGGCGACCAGTTCCTAGCGATGCTACTCACCGGTCCCCGATGCAAGCAGACCCAGGCTTCTCCACGTCAGTTTCAGTGCTGGCAGGTTCAGATAGGAGCAGGGGACGTCTCGTCGTTCTGTAGATTCCGCAGCAGCAGAAGTTGAGTTGAGGACGTTCCAAACGCAGTGAACCCGCACAGTGTGTTACCACAGCAGGGCAACGGAGCGGCCGTGTGTATTTCAGCCAAATGTACACTACTCACTTCAGACCTGGGAATGCCAAGTGTACGAATCGTGTGAGAGTGACAAGGACTACAACACAACCTGACGGCGGTTACAGAGCAAGACTCCTGGGTAGGCTGGTCAGTCTGCTGGATGGCCCAGAGACACTTCCGAAGGCTTACGTGCAGGAGATGGTGAAGATGCCGAGAATAGTTGTTCCCACTATTCCAAGGGTCGAAGTACCAGTACAGGCCTTCTCGTTCGATCAGAGGTAGAAAGGGTTTCACCAAGCGACAGCAGTGCAGAGGAGCAGTCCTTCAGCGGGTGACCAGCGATTCCTCAGTTCAGCCTCGTGGTTGCAGGATACTTGGCTCCTGTATTCCTTTGTTCGTGAGAACTCAGGAGATCGACGTGGTAGTGGTGTTTCCAGCCCCCTCTTATCCACGGTTCCCTTCGCGCCAAAACGGAGAGGACCCAATGGGAGATCTGCTCACAAAACACTCACACCATACGTGGACCTATCACGGACCACGGAGGTCCCAGGCATTCACACCAACCTAGACTCTCTGGCACCCAGGATGTGTATTGGGACCAGACATCCCAGCCCACATCCTGGAGGCAGACACAAGGCCTGTAGAAGCCCGCGGAAGCATCTGTGTTTCGCGGGAAAGTACATGCCCAAATAACAAAGGCCCCGGGTCGGCTCGACCTGGGGAAGGTGAAGGGGGCAAGACGGTCAGAGGACAGGACAACGAGCCTCGTGGTCTGGCCATTTTGGGAGCCAGGCCACCATTTTGGGCTAAGCGCGAGAAAACGCGCTTAAACGCCAAAAGGAGCACAAAAATACAAAGAAATGATCGCTGCCACCAGTCCCGTCCGTGATTCACTTGCACTGTTCGATAACAATCCCAAGAGAGTATCTAGGGCCTGTAGTAGACTAGAGACCCAAGAGAGCAGTAACTTAGCCTACAGTGCCCTCTTGTGCCATGTTGCGCGAAAGCTGCAACATGATAAAGAAACTATGGAAAACAACGTTTCCCGGTACTGACTGTCTTAAGGGCATGTCAGTTTCCCCGTAAGAATGGAGCGAAAGCCTAGAGGGGTGCGGCAGAAGCCTGCACTTCTCTGGCAAAGTCTAGATCCTGGTAAAAACAACAGCAACATTTTAGGGGTTGCCGCATGGAAGGAAAATTACCCACAATTAAGAAATCTTTCCTAACAAGTGTCTCATAATTTCATTTTGGGGTTTTACCTTTCCTTTGTCCGTGCTCATTTTTCACTAACAGGGTGCACACTGTCTGTTTTCTCATAGGTGGTCTGGCCTACTCATAAGGTGGTGGATATGTAATGCTGCAACAGAATATACATCATATTATTTTGAATGATTTTCCTCAATGGTAGAGGTCTGTAAGAGACAATATTTTGTTCTTGCCCGTTAAACTAGCAATTAGTTGGTGGTTTCTCGGATAATATGTAATCTAATAAACTCCTTGGATGGTTTTCTTTTTTAGGTACTGTGCAAAACCAAAGGATGTCTCACTGATTAGTCCCTTGGGGTCTATCATCCAGGTGGCCGGGGCACAGCCATCGCTATTGGATCCAGACCCCGGGGATGGACCAGTGTGGGAGGGTCACATGGATGATGGTTTCCTGGGGAGTGGAAGTGGGGCTCCTGGTGGAGAGACGTGGCACCGTGTACCCATTTCCCTGTAGAACATCCTCATTCCATGCACTATCTAGGAACTGTATCCCCTCCTTCCTACACACACTCTGCTGCATGGACAAATCGCTTCAGGGAAAGACAGACTCACACACAACCAGTCCGTTTGACATGTCCCAACATCAGGGTCAGCCAGAGTCAGGTACTTAACCTTAATGACTCGCAACTGAATCCTGTTAACTTTCCCCACTGGGATACAAGGCAGAAGATGAGAGCATCCGGAGAGCAAGGCGAGAAGGGCAACCAAAGCGAGCAAGACCAGCAGAAGGGCAGGAAATCCTGAGAAGGTGACACTAATATGGAAGCAGAGCAGATGGAACCAGGAGGTGAACGAAAGGCCATGGTCCTACCAGCTTCGAGATGAAAATCACTACAGAATCCCAAAGGGGCACCTCCCTGCCACTGCAGAAGTTCACGGCGTCACCTGCTTCATGAAAGCCTTGACTGAACTGAAGATCTTGAGAAACTGTTTCAGCCACTGCCAGTGAGTGAGAAGGGAGACCGGCTTGTAATGATAAATGAAAAGGACATTAACGTTTGAAGTGCCCCTTAGGTAGTCGGGAAACCGTTAGCGAAAGCACATCGTAGCAAGAATGAAGAATGCCGAGATTGTGCATGTAAGAGAAGCCGCAAAGGAAAATAACAAAGAAAGGAGGCAAATAGTCAAAGTGGTCATACGAGGTGAAAGTCAAGGGTACAAGCTCCCCTCTTACAGTTGAAAGTCTTTGACAAGAAGTGAAAGGAAGTGCAGATACTGGAAGGCCTCGGGAGAGGAGGCTGCTATAAACCTTTGAACTGTATCCAGTATTGTGGGTTGTGTGTAGGATGGCAAGAGAAGAAAGAGAAGCTTGATTGTGAAAAGTAAATGCACTTGCTACAATATAACAGAATGTCCCAGTGAGACGCGATCGCCTATCAGAAGTCTCTGTATCGAACTGGCAAGTACGTAAAAGTGAAAGCATGAAAGATTGCAAAGAAACAAGTGTGATGCTGGCGGTTTGAAGGCTCGCCCCCGATCGAGGGAAGCCAGAACTGCCTACAGAGGAAGGTCTGAGCCCAGAGGAGGGGGGACCTGAGTGAACCAGTGAAACTGAACCAAATGTTTGTTTAAAAAGACATTAAGAGTTTCTAAATGCTATATGCTAGAAGAACTGGTAAAGTTACCTGAACTGTGATTAAGGCTACAGTGAACCAAACAGAGGGAAGACAATTAAAAGCAAGGGAAAGTGAATCCCGTATTTTGATCAAGTGACTGAACCGTGGTGTAAGTATTAAGGTGAACCCAATGAAGGGATATCACGAGAAAGCCACAGAAGAGGGGAATCCTGCATGGTGAGAGCTTGGGAAATGTCTTGTGCTGCCAGGCAAAAGATGTTGATTCAAGGGATCCTGCCTTTTTGGAAGAAACGGATTCCTGATGCCTATAGATTCAAGGGGTACTCACAGTCATGCCACTGTTCCGCCTTGTCACGTGATGCAATGTGAGGCAGGGAGTGTATTAGTTCAGCAGTCCTGAACTACCAAAACCCTTTTGTAAATTTCAGTTTGCATTACACTCTTTTGTTATGTATATCATTGTCCCAAACTCGTTAGTTATATCGATTAAGGTTTTGGCAATAGGTTTAGTATTACAGGTTTGTTTTGACACGACACCACTCAGACAGCGTTTTCTTTACTTTTATGGTTGCCGCTTGCACCCATCTTAGATTTAGGTTTAGATTAGGTGTTTTTCTAACCTATATACTGTTCAATAAACGCCCTTGGATTGTACTCCTTGTGTCTGTCATACCTCTGATAACCATGCCTTCCTTACAGTAGCCTATTACCTATTTACACCACACAAAGGATTGAGTCAGACAGAGGTAGCCATTTTACCAGCGAAGTAATGACTAAGATGTGGGAGATACTGGGGGTTAAAAGGAAGCTACATATTGCTTACCGGCCAGCCTCTTCTGGTGCAGTGGAGAGATACAACAGAACCATTGTGAGCATCTTAAAAAAGTTTGTGGCAGATTCTGGGCCAAGTTGGGATATCCGACTACCTAAGGTCCGAATGGCCATCAGATCTACCCCTTCATCTGCAACTAAAATGTCACCATTTGAGTTGATGACCGGACGCAAGATGGTGCTTCCCCAGCATTTGCTCTACAGGACCCTAGAGCAGACACTGATAAATGCCTCCACAACTCATGAGTATGCGGGGAATTTAAGGAAACACCTTCTCAATGCTTTTGCCTATGCTCAGCGGAATCTAGAAAGATCAGCTGAGAGTATGAAAACGCACTATGATTTGAAAACCACCAGGAAGGAATATGATGCGGGAGACCGGGTCTATCTATACAATTTCCAAAGGAACCAGGCCAAAAGGCGAAAAGTTTTGCCTACATGGAAGGGACCCTTTGAAATTATAGACAAGATCTCCCCTGTAGCGTATAAGATCCACATCCCCAAAGGTAGTCTGGCGGAATGGGAAGACAAGTGGGTACATAAAAATCAGCTAAAGTGTTGCCATCCCAGGCACACTCTGCAGCAACTGGAGGAGTCCTCTGCAATACCAGAGGTGACCGCTCCAGATTAATTCAGTTCCCATCCTAAAATATCCCACATATAGTCTCTAAAATATTATGATTGTAAAAAAAAAATGTTTCATGATGATATCTTGTTTCTCAAAATAAGAATGCTATGATCTATTCTCGTGATTTATAAAATGTATATGTCGCCCCACTATATCAATAGTGGTGGAAAAATGTCTATGAATAGGTATTGGCGCTTTTGCTTTGTCGTCCTATGAGAGATGAAACCACGGAGACTGACCAAGGTGGCGACCTGGGGACCGGGAGCGAAGATCCGAGGGGCCCAGGGTACCGCCCAATCCTCCCATCAAGACCAGCAAGGAGAACTGATTGATCGACTGGAGGGAGGAAAAGATGCTGAACTGTGCCATCTACAGAATTGGAAGAAGATGAGGCGAACATCCCAGATCTTGCGAGTTCCATCAGTGAAAGATCAGAATGGCCATCGCAAGAAGGGGGGGGCTTGTGGGATGTTTTTACCCATGCAGCCAAGCCCTACCATAAAACTGTGCAGTACTGGCATTGAAAACATCATGATGGCCAGAACTCCCCAGAGAGTGCACAGGGAAAACATGAAGAATAGGCTGCCACCCATTTTTGCCTATGTTGTGAGCACAGGAGGGCACTCCCTAAAACCACCATTGGGCTACACAAACAGTAGCCTGAAACCATTGGAAATGGCAATGCTGATTGCCAAAAGCAACTCAGAATTGTGGGGAATTCATTTTATTAATGTCAAAAGGGATGCAATACTGGTGCTCACCACTATCAGAAAGCCGGTGTTTTAAAACCACCAGAATTTTGTGTAAAACTGAACAAATGAACCCAAACCAGGCCAAGGAAAGACTTGCTAAGAGGTGGATACAATGTAAAACTATATTCTGAAATGACTTGAAGGAAGTAATTATTTAATGTATATATAAAAAAAATTGCTGTGGATGTCATCAGCTTGAGTGAATTTGGGGGTAAAGCCACTAAAATCGAAATGTTTAAATTATATGAGTGACCTACTTTTGAGTGTCACATAGTTTGCAACTGTTAAATGTCAGGGTTTTAAACTTAGAATCAGCATTATAGCTGCATGTGTAAAAATTGTAAGTTTGATTTATACTGGGAACTAAAGTGACATTTAGCTAAACTCTGACCACCAGCTACCCCCGACAGGAGTTGAGACTTGCACAACTGCATTCCCAGGCCTGGCTGCCTCCTGCTGCCCCTGCCAAAAGGAGATCACATGGCCCTGTTGATTAAAGGGGAGTGGCACCTGGGGACTGCAGGGAACTGAACAATGGGCCTTCTTTGGCTCAGGCAATTGTTAAATTAGGGGGGTCGTAAAATGGCTTCCTCTTGGAAGGAAATGGGAGGGGCAGTGCCTCTGCTAGCAAGCTGAGCTTGGGGGAAGTGGACAAACCAGAAACTCCACCATGTGCTTCGGGGAAACCACACCCCTTTGGGCCAGAGCATAATTTTAAAAAAAGATGGATAATTCATAGTACGGACTTGTCAGAATTATATAAGTAATATCATTATTCTTGTGATTTTTCTGTGCACGTTTTAAGAGGTGTTAGGACCCTGTGGTGCATTCTGGGGGGTTGCTAGCGGAAAATAGGGTCTTACTCCAAATGTCTGCATGTTAAAAATCTGACACTTCATCAATTAATGTCCATACCTCTTGCGCACATTTGTGTAATTTTTGGTAAATGTCCGATATTGGTAAACTGACCAAAAAGCACAAAATGTTGTCATTTCTGAATCCCAGCTCGCAGGAACATGGGGCTTGAACAGAGACCTGTCTTAATTCATCTGTAATATGTACATGTAATGTCAACCACTTGGTACATAGATAAATATGTATTTGGGTCAGAAATAGATTTGTGTGCAATTTGACAAGGGGTGGTTCCTCTGACCATAAAACCTACAGCATCACTCTGACACTCCATTTCTTTCCCCCAATCAAGGGAGAGAGGAAAGCTTGGCCAATGATAAGTGAGAGGGGCAGGCTTAGCTAGGCCCAGGCACACACCCATTTTCAAAACACATAAAAGGAACATTGAAACCCAGGTAGAGACATTCACTTTCCACTTTCTTGCGGGACGCTTTGCCGGGAGACTTCAGACTTCACATCCAGAGATCCAGACTTCAAATCCATCAATCTCCAGAACCTGTAGCAGAAATTAACTCCAGAATTTGTAGCAGAGAGGCCTGAATCCACAAGCTGAATCCTCTTCAGCAGGCCTCAAAACCAACCAAACTATTCAACAGCCGGGCGAGCTGTTTGAATTTTTTGCCAAGAACTTTTGCAAGAACCTGTAGCAGTATCCAGAAAGCAGTGCTGTATCCGGAACCAGAGAGAACCACAAACCAGACATTTGTGAGCAGAACCGGTGCTTGACAGACCCAGAGAGCAGAGCTGACCCAGATAGCCGGGACTTCAGAACCACCCGCCGGAAGTCCCGTCCAACCTGACCAGACCTTGACGGCTTATTTCAAAAATATAGTGTGAGTACTCACTGTGCCAAAACCAATCTCTTAGTTTAAAATAATCTAATCCAAACTATTTTAACCTATTTAGAACTACCTCATAGGAATCGTGTGTGTCATTCTGTCCTTTTTAAAGCTGAAAACTGTCACCTGTCATTTTGAACTTTGAACTTTGAAATCCGAAAAACTACCTTCACAAAATCGTCCGTATCTCTGGAACTGTTGCTAGGAGAGAAACTTTTATCTTGAAGCTAAGATTCTAGGCTTTCCAACGAACCTAGAACCGACTTGCTACTCCTTATAGGGCCTCTGTAATTATGCTCAACGCACGCGATTAAATTTGCCGCGATTTGACATTTTGCACAATTTCAGCCACGTGTAAAAATCAGCAGCTCCTTGCTTTCCTTTGCTAAAATTCGTTTTAACCTGCTAGTTACTCATAGAGCATTGCTAAAGTGAGCCTGAACTAATATAAACTAGATATCACCCACCCCGAAACTCTAGAGGGAATTAAAAGCATTTTTAGCACCTTTCTCACTTCATTGTCATCACATTCAAAGCATTTTGGGCCTGTGTTTCAAACTTCTACCTGTTTTTCTCTAAGCTTGCTAGGGGGGAACTGAATTATATTGTTTGCATTCCTGAGAACTGTATGCTCTCCTTTTCATCTCCTTACATTGCATAGGGGGGGGGGGATGAATTGTTCAAGAAAAAGTGATCATATTATCTTTTGGTTGAAATCATCTCAAGGTTATTTCTGTGTTGTATTCTGTCTCACCTTGCCTTTCCTTGAACCATTTAAAGCATTCTCTGCCACCTTATTCTTCTTTTCCTTTTCATAAGTAACCAAGAACTGTGCTACTGTAGGATTACCTATTGCTGATTACTGCTCATATTCCCAAGTGTGCTATCCATTATCAATTTATTTATAGAAGTGTGATATATATATATATATATTGTTTAATTTTTCAAATAAACCTTTTAAATTTGCAAAACAAATCTACTTCTTGGCTCAGTGGGGTCAGGGGGATTCTAAGCGAGGGGTGTTATCAAGGGTTCATCATCCAGATTATAACTTGCCATAAAAATATATAAATAAGGGCTTCCCTTGGGCATCCCAGACAAGGCACTGACTTACTGGGATTGCTTGATTGGAGAAACTTACACAGCCTAGTCACTGTAAGGCTTCCACAATTTGTCTTCTACAATATTTAAATGCTCACTCTCACGTATCTACTCCGGGGGTCCAGAATTAAATCCTCCTCTACATGACCCACAATTAGACCTGGCAATGTCCATAGTCATTTTTGAACTTTTTCCAACTGCCTCAACTGAACAAAACCCTGGTTGAATAAGAGGTACCTAAGCATAACAGCTGTAAAACAGCTAGGTTCTGGCACCCCCTCCCAGACGTGTTCACTCCTTCCTTCTTCTTTAATCAAAATGTTACTTTCAGTCACTCGCTACCAAAAGCCTAGAGGTTCACATTTATCATAACCTGAGTATAGGCACACAAGTCGCAAGTAATTGTTGTAGTTAGTGAAGCAGAAAGAAGGCATTGTTTTCTGCTTCACTAAATACAATGAAGGCATGCCCTAAAACGCACAACATCCATGCAGCTGAGACCATCACCCTGATCAACTCCAAGATGCATTATACCAATGCCATCTCTTCTGATCTCCCAGACTAATAGCCCAACTACCAGCAAGATACCCAAACCACCACTAGAAGCAGATCCACTGCTGGCCTTAAACACATTAGAGTTTGTCCAACATCTTTATGGATCTTCCTTGACCCCCCCATCTGAGTAAGGATCAGTTTAACAATATGTATTGTATTAACTCGCAGCTATTTAAGATTTGTAAAATGTGTATACAATGTTTTAATGAACTTTTTTTAAAAAAACAAGATGAAGTGAAATATTTAGCAATGATAGGAAGGCCTTCCTTCAGCCAATAGGAGAGGAAATGAGGAAGAAAGGAAAAAGAGAGCTGACCAACAAGCCACTTGATTGGCATCATGCCCATTGCAACTTCTTTGGTTTTAAATCCCATATAAGAAAACATTAGGCAGCCCTTTCTTTGCATGAATAAGATAAGGGCCAAGAATATCATAGACAAGTGAACCAGAAGAGATAAAAGGAAGAAACTGATGGACATTTTGGTCTTTTAGGGGAATTTGAGTCCATGTCCATGCTTCTTATAAAGAGGCATACACGCTCAATGACAAAAGGTCCCCTTTTAAGTTTGTTCATTTTATAGTTTTCACACTATCCTGATGTCTGTCCTTCTTTTCCAATCCGCTTATCAATTCTTCCTGCAGGACGAGGTTTTCCATCAGAGCATTGTTTAACCTTCGTCTTGATGTGCACAGTTCTTTGTAGGGCTATGAGATAAATTCCATGATGCATTAGAGTGTGGCTAAACATACTATAGGGACTCCTATAATCCATAGCAACCATGTGCTGTGTGATGCTTGGTGTGGCTCTCATTACACCATGAGCGCCCTCTTGGAATATTAGAGCATGCCTGAAAAAGACAGAGGCCCTCATTACGACCCTGGCGGAAAGGGGTTTACGCCGGCGTAACCCATGGCGTACCTCTCCGCCCGACTACGAGTTCCCGTAGCGCCATGGTGATTTTTACGCCTGCTTTTTGCAGGCGTAAAAATCCATGGCGCTACGGGACTTGTCGTTAATTACGCCACCGTAATTTACGGTGGCGAAATTAACGCCTTCCCCACTCCCATTATACCCTATGGGGCAAAAATAGGAATGGGGAAGGGTAAATGGGGATTGGGGACTTACCGCCCCGCCAAGGTCGGAATGGGGCGGTAAGTCCGCCAACCCCCATGGCGGAGTTGGCAGCTTTGCGCCATGGACCATGGTGCAAATTGCACCATGGTCCTCCGCCAGGGTCGTAATGAGGCCCAGAGAGAGAGAGAGAGAGAGAGAGAGAGGGAGAGGGAGAGAGAGAGAGAGAGAGAGAGAGAGAGAGAGAGAGAGAGAGAGAGAGAGAGAGAGAGAGAGAGAGAGAGAGAGAGAGAGAGAGAGAGAACACTCTGCACCATTATCAGCTGAGACCCAGCAACATGTTTTGTGATATGTGCCCAAAAGGTCCGCCTTCCTGGCAACATTGAGAACCCCACCTCAGTAGAATGCCTTGTGTTTCAGTCATTTCATACATTGCCCTTTGCCCTGTCTAGTTATGACCATTTTGATCTCTTATCCGTCGTGGGGCGGGCACAGCACTGTACTGTGACACTGTAAACGCCTCGATAAAATGCACCAAAAGGAAGACTGTCAACTAATTAGAGTTTATGAGACAGTTCATTTCAAAAAGCCCGTATTCATCAATAAATGACCTTTTGGCCACAAAAAACGAAAATGGAAAGATTGTTTTTTATTTTATTTTAAAGCATTTTAGTATTGCCTGTACTATTAAAGTTTGAGTTAGACGTTATCTCAGTGGTGAGCTGTTTACAACACTTGGTACTTTGGACTTCAAAACTATTGCTAGTTTTAATAATCACTGTGAGAATGAGCATCCGGTTTCTCTGGTCTGCGTGCCATATATATTGGTGTCTGGATTCGAGCCTTGATTGCACCAGATGTTTTATACTGCAGAAAGATGCCAGCAACAGCTACAGAGAAACATTTTAGAACATTACAATAATTCTGAAATATGGTAAATATTAGTGTGGTGCTGTGTTGAGACCTTACATATATGAGGACAGCTGTCCGAGTACAGGACAGGGAATTCCACTACTCAGAACGCGTTAATAGTTGCGTTAAAATGCGCGTTGCCAGCAGTGCTAAATAAGATACAGTTGACTGGCTAAAATAGGAGTCTGTGTCAACCAATATTTACACTTAAAATGGTGTATCCACAACTTTAAGACATTAACACAAGGGATGCATAAAATTAAAAGGCATGACAAAGCCACTCAGGTTATTTCCTGTGAATTGCGAGCTATGGATTGGAATACTAACATCACATTGGTTTGCTTAACCGGATTGCATGTCTTTAGAGTGAAATTACTTGTAAAAGCAATTTTGAGCTAATGTTAATGAGCCCTGAAGAAGAGCAATGCTCGCAACACGTGCAGGCTCAACTAAGATAATGGTCTTTTTTGGCCATACTAATGATTTATAATAAATCAGGTTTACCTAAAACAAAGGTAATTTAGGACCGATTATTCTGGGGATGGCGCTTTGGGAACTAAGTCACTTTTTGTATGTTTTGATTATATTACTTAGGAGCTAGGATAGGGGGAGGAGATCAGTGGAAGGCATGCAGTGAAAGAAAATGTAGGAGTGTCATGAACGTACTCCCGCCACAGTCCCGGAGTCAGGCTCCTCCCCGGCTACCGCCTCCACGGCGATTCCTGGGCCATCTTGCATCTTCACCGCCATGCCCATGGGGGTTACTGGGACACCGTGGGTCTCCCACTCGGCCTTCCCGGTGCGTGGCACTTTCTGCAGCATGTCTGGGCTGCACCTGCTAGGCGATGAGAGTGACATGATTGGAGGTTGCCTTGGCACCTCCTAGACACCCGTCAAGCATGACATCCTCCTGCTCACGTGACCAGCACCATGTCACGTTACAACACAACCAGGAAGTAGCCCATAAAAGGCCCGACCAGCCTTTCCTCAGTACTTCTCGGCATTCCTTTGAGTAGGGTTTTGGGTGTTTGTTTCCTTGATTCCTGTTTTTTTGTGGCTTTTGACCTTGGCTCTGTTTACTGGATTATCTTGGATTTTTCCCTGGATTTTGGGTGACCTGTGATTTTTCTTCTGGTTTTTTACCTTGTTTTTTCCATTGGATTGCTACTGGCTTTCCCTTGTGCTTTGGCGACCTGGACTTACTTCTGGCTACAGAAGTTACTTGGACTTTGTTTTTTTTTCATCTGCATTGCTTCCCTGGAACTTGCTATTGGAACATTGATTGTGAACATTCTGCATTCTGTGCACTCATCTCCCTAGGGGAGGTTTTGCCACTCCTGGATGTTTCCCTTCCCTCCTTTTGATCTTCTATTGGTGCCCTATTAGGTAGGTTACAATACCTGTCTCCCTTCATTGTTGTCCTGCAGATAATTGTATCCTAATATTGTCTTTTCCTTTCTAGCTCCCTGGGGATCCGGTGCTGCAGTCCCAGTCCACCTGTGGCCCCAATAACTGGTTAGGGAGTTGTTTTAACTTCTCTCACTGGTGCTTGGGGACAGAGGTATTTAATCCACTCGGGAGATCACATCTTGACAGGGAGGCAGCAGGGAAAAGATATGGTGAAACAGCAGATTGGGCAGAGAGGAGGAGGGCAGATTCAATGGCCCATATGCTGGCATCATAAACTGAGGTGAGGTCTCATGCTCCGCTCTAGGGACCACAATATTATGGGCATTCACCTTTGGGTATGTAGTGTCGTCATATCCCGAATGTGCCATGAAATCTCCAGATATTTCCACAGTATGTCTGGTTGATATCTCATGTACATTATAATGACATCGCATATACACTTGATCCTACCTCGTGCTGCCTTTCCACAATACTGAATGGGACTAGTTCAGTATGCAATTGAAAATAATCTTCTGAGACCTGTGCAAGACAACAATAGCACATGAACCCACCACTCCTTTCCTCCCCAAACTTCATTGCATAAACCTTGTTCTCCTGCTCTTTGAGACCCGTCATATTTCAGCTAATGTATGCCCCATGGGAGTGAACTTTTCTTCGAGCATTTTCTTTCCTTCCCCTGTGTCTTCCTTCCTACTTGCATGGCACACACGTGTTGGTTTAGGCAGCCTTCCCCCTGGACCCAATGTTATTCCAATTTAGAAAAGCATGCACTTTGCCTCAAATTTCTGGGGCATACCCATACACATTGGCTTTACACATGTTACGACACGCCATGGGCAATCAAGGGCTTCTGAAGGGATTTCTTCAAAACTGAGAAATTGCTCCCAAGGAACATTTGGGAATGTGTTTTCCCTTTCCCCGGGTATCCCAAACTGGTGACTGGTTTAAAGTTCTCACCAGCACTGATGGGGACTTGTGCAGTCAACACACTAAGAATTCTCTGTCCTAAAAAGAAATACAATGCTATCCTCTCGGGAGGATGGCTCAACAACAACGTGCTCGCCTTGGAAACAAGACGACACAGAGCCACACAGATTCGATCTCTGGGTCCGCGCTTAGAAACCTCTGGGTGTTAAGCGCGTTATAAATAATCTATCATATCATATTGTTGAACTTCTCCAGAATAGAGAATCATGATTGACCAACAAAGAATGATGGGATGAGGAGGCCATGCTGGTACTTAAAGTTGTGTCTGCAGATCACACACACATTTAGGGAGGAGCAGTAAAGGGTACCGATCTGGTTGATAAAGGATTTATGCGTGGTACATGATATGCTTATTGCACTATGACAAATTGACTTCTGCCCTGCAGGAGTACCACAATGAGCACAGGCTTAAGTGCCCACTCAGCCCTCACATTTCTACAATCCAAGAGCCAACACAATCATAAAGGTAAAACAGGCACAGTTAAGAGATGTGCATCCTAACCTTTTGTGGTAACATGGGCCGAGGTAAGGCTGTGCTCTCAAGAGGGGTGTGAATGTGGTTCAGTAGCAACCCATGCAGCGAAGTATAACAGTCCAAAAAAGGAATATCAAATCAAGGTTGTACACTAATATACATATTTACATTGAACATTTCATTTATTTAACACACCATGTGCAATAATAACTAACTACAACAAAAACCCACCTCTAAGGAAAGAACACTGAATAAGCTAGGATGCAGCACTCCGAGTACTGAGGGGTGTAAGGCAAGTAATAACTGCTATGTTCTTTAAATTATATGTTCTCGGGAGCAAAATGGATAAAAGCAACATAACCAGTCTCTAGGGCACAGAAACAGACCAAGAGGGGGCAATTAGCAGTCAATAGTACCATTTTGCAGTTCTTTGCAGTACAACAGTGCCAAATCAGACTTCTTGGAGCTGTGCCAGAAATTCAAAGATAGGCATTTATATGTGTCTAATGGTTGTTGGCAACAGCTCCAATCAGTTCAACAGCAAAAACAGCAAAAACACCAGGATCTCATCTGTCCTGACTCTGAGGGTGCTTTGAGTCCAAATCCAGGGGCCCAGGGACATCACAAAGCCCTTTCCTGTGCTTCAAAACATGTGGGAGGCTGGCAAACAAATGCAGAGGTTTTTAAACACAGTGACATCCTAGATACTGCTGTGGCTGGCAGAGAGGCGGTCTTGCTCCAGCAGCAGGTCACTCCTCAGGTTGCTGTGAGTCCCACTCTAGGGACTCAAGGACACAATGGGTCCTTGTCCTCTGGCTCTCAAACAAAGGGAAGGCTGGCACACAACTGCAGGGGTCTGTGCAGTAGCGCTATTTGGGCATGTTTATGCACAGAATGGGATTACCATAATAAACAATCTTGGCCCCAAATAACCAGACAGACTCAAAGAATATGGCAAAGTACTACTTTATTATCAGTTCAATAAAGTAGAGAAATCTGGTGAACAACACATTGCAGTCCATACACTCATAGTTTCATTTCAGGCACACAGAGGCTTTATACCTCGATATACCCCAACTATGAGGTCATCCTACACGACAAATAATAAAACCTATCGGACAGAGGGATTGGTTAGGGGGACTTATCTACTTATAGAGTCTATAAGTGTTATTTACTTTATTGGCTGCCCCTTCATTGGCAGGCAAGCCTTGACCTTCCGTCTAACTACGTATAATACAGATTCTAGCAGTTAACAGTAGCGGACTGCCACATGCAACATTGTATGCTCATTGTTGCATAGGTCCTCAGGATAGGTTGGCATCCTCTCCCAACCTTGGACACTCGGATCACTAGCAGCACATAGGCAAAGCAAAACCCGGGTACAGAGAACAACGTCAGACTACCGCCCACTTGCTCAATTAGTCTACCATCTCTTATCAGCCAAGGCTTCTCCTTTGTACTTTACCTTGTTGGATGTTTTCTTCTCAGGAACTTTAAGGGGAGTTAAGGTGCATTGTTATATTCGGACAGGGCTTTCTAAATAGACCTTGTTTTCTGGTCTTGTACCATGTGTGAAGACACCATGATTTTGTCCATTTTGCCTTTTAATTAGTACTATTTGATTAAATTATGTTAGGTGTCATTACGCTCTTCGGCCTCTAGAGACTTGGTTGCTTCGTCTCACATATGATGTTCTGCATCTTTTATTGTCAATACTTGGCATTCGCAAATGTTTCCGACATTTACTTAATCTAAGAGAAATATGTCCTACGTACATAGCATATCCTCGTTAACTCCCCTTTTTTCCATCCAGTTACTTCTTGCTCTGTCATCTTATTCTTAAAGGCATGGTCTAGTAAAAAAAATGTATTTAAAAAATAGATAGGCAACATAAAAAAAAAAATACTAGCATTCTCTTTTTTAAAACTTCCTCTGTAAAATTTTGAGCTATTCAAGCTCAGAATTTGCAAAAGCAAGCACATGGGCGCATCCATTTTGTGAAATGGATGCCCTCCTGTGCTGGCTTTTGCTTTTGCGGCACTAATGAAGGAAAAGCCAGCCAGCTGTAGTAAACAAAAGCTATTGCTGGGTGGCTTTCCCTTCATTAGTGCTGTACGTGGAGGACGGGGACCGGAGACCAGAGCAGGAAAGCTGCAGCTGAATCTCGGTAAGTGCTATTTATTTAAAAAAAAATAAGCACTAGCTGGGTTTTTTTTATCTACGTTTTCCGGGCTGGAGGAGCCCGGAAAACTTAGAAATAAAACCGCAGCTTTAAAAACGTTGTATTTATGTTTGAGGTCGCTTTTGAAGCGACCGCAAACATAAATACAACGTTATTGTGTTGGAAAACGCTGCAGTTTTTCTTTCCAAGTTTCTCAGGCTCCTCCGGCTCGCAGCGTTTTTCCAAAACAACCGAGAGGACAAGACAAATGATCCTGCTAGGCCTTGTGTCATTCAGATCGTGCAAGTGCAGTAGCGCAAAGTGCAGGGGAAGGGTAATGGGGGAAGTGCAAAGGGGGAAGGGGAAAGTGCGATCAGGGCAACATTTTTCAGAGTAAGTGCAGCCAGGACAGTGAGGCTCTGGGTAAGTGCAAGGAGGCAGAGGACTGTAAAGGTCACATTTACAGCCCTTAGAGCGTGACAGGCCCGGAGGCAGTGCGGGGGACAGGTCAGAGGAACCAGGTACCCATTGAGACTCTGAGGGTAACCAAGTAAACTGTAGGTTTAGAAGACAGGTAGGTCCGCAGGGGAGAGAGGGAGAGAAAGCAGAGGAGAAAAGGAAGGTTTTGAGCTGCTTCCAGAACTTCAGGTGGTCTGGTTCAATTTTGAGAGCGACAGGGATGCTATTCCAGTTTGAGGTACCTGCAGAGGAAAGTGATCTGCCCCCTACTCTCATCCTGGAAAAGAGTCTGACCCTCAGAGAGTTAGAGGCAGCAGAGTGAAGGGCTCGAGAAGGAAGGTATTTAGGAAGAGAGTGTTAAATGTAGTGTAACGCCCAGCCCCAGAGAGCCTTGTGGGCGATGCAGAGGGTCTTGAACTTGATCCATGCAGCCACCGGGAGCCAATCAAGAGATTTCCGGTTGTGGAGAGATACAGTTGCTGTGCTTGAGACCACAGATAAGTCTTGTAGTCCCGTTCTGGATTAGTTGCAGAGGGCAGAAAGTAGAGGGAGGCAGACAGAGAAAGTGGCTTTTACAGTAGTCCAACCTAGAAAGAACCAGGGCTCTGGAGAAAATGAGCTTCTGGGGGAACGTGAGAAGAGGAAGAGTACTTCTGGGGAGTTCCAGCAGGTAGTGGGCCTTTTTGGAAAGGTCTGGGATGTGAGGAGAGAAGTAGAGAGTGGAGTCGAAGATGACACCAAGGTTTTATGTCTCACAGGAAGGCAAAGGAAGAGGGCCCATGGAGGGCGGACAGAGTGAGAGAGGGAAAGTGGGAGCAGGGATCCCGATGAGAAGTATCTCTGTCTTACTGGTGTTAAGGCAGAGATCATTAGAGGTGCACCAATCCTGAATCACAGATAGGTAGTTTGGGATGTGCGAGAGAGGAGAGGAGGTTGTAGGGAGCAGGAAAGAGATCTGCATGTCATGCGCATAACACTGAAAGCTAGATCAGAAGGTGGGGATTAGGTGGGGCAGAGGGGCCACATAGAAATTGAAAAGCCAGATTGAGAGGTTAGGGTCCTGGGGAACACCACATGTGGAGAGAGAGTTGGTGGAGAGAAAGGACCCAAGTTGGACTTGAGAGGGTCAGTCCAAGAGGAAAGCGGTCAGTCACTCTAGGGCCTGATCTGTGATGCCCAGGGTCTCAGGGAATCAGTTGATCAGGATGGTGTGATTGACCGTGTCGAAAGCAGGGGAGACGTCAAGGAGGATGAGGACAGAGGTGATGCTGGTGTCGAGATTGGAGAGCAGATCTTCACGGGTGTTCAGGAGAGCAGTTTCCGTGCCTCTGGCTGCTCGGAAGCCAGACTGGTGGCCATGGTTATAGCCAACAGTTTCAGTGTGGAGAGTAAGTTGGGAGATGGTCAGCTTTTTCAGATGTTTGCCCAGGAAAGGAGTGATACAGATCGGGCGATAGTTAGCCAGACAGGTAGGATTGGCAGAATGTTTTTAAGGAGGGGATGCACAAAGGAGTTCTTGAGGAGAGAGGGGAAAGCACCAGTGGCGAAAGGGTAATTGCAGAAATCGGCCAAGGCTGGACTGAGGGTGCCAATGTGGTCCTTAATAGTTCTGTAGGAGCGGGGGGGGCATCTGTTTGGACGACACATTCATAGGTCAGACTTTTCTAGAAACATCATTGGGTGTTATCAGAGAGAAAGAGGATAAAGGAGGAAGAGAGGGAGGGGGACCGAGAGCGGGAGAGGAGAGTGAGGACAGGATGTCCTGAGTTTTAGGGCCTTGGAGGGAACAGGAGAGGTGGAGACTACACAAAGATTGGCCAGCTCCTTGCAGATTTGAAAGAGTTTGGCCATGTTGTTAGAGCCTGTCGAGATGCAGGCTTGGATGTGGACTGTCTTCTTGGACAGGACAGAGAGTCTGTATTGGCTTTGGAGCATGCAGCGGGCTAGTTTGTCAGAGGATACACCCAAAGCCCTCCACTTCCTTTCAGCCACTCTGCACTTGTGTTTTAAGGGTGGGAAAGTCGGAGTCATACCAAGAGTTGTACATGGAGGTAGGCTACAGATGGATTCTCAAGGCAGGGGCAAGGATGCCCAGAGTGTTGGAAATGGCAAGATGCTGATTAGAGAAGGCTGTGGCAGAGTGGAGTCAGCCGCAAGTGTAGGAAGAGCAGAGAAGGTGGACACAAAGGCATCAAATGACACATGCTTCATGGGACGAATGACCTAGAAGGTAGGTGGCAGTGCTGGAGTGGGCTTAGCATGGGGGACAGATAGTTGCAGGTGAGAGGAAACAAGAAAGTGATCAGTCTGAGAGAGGGGAGTAGTGAGAGGGCTAGAGGGAGGGATATCTGAGGAGATGAGAACATGCAAAGTGTGTCCCATAATGTGTGTCTGACCAGAGGGTAGAATGGAGAGAGAGATAGAGAGTGAGAGAGAGAGAGAGAGAGAGAGAGAGTTGCAAGGGTTGTGGAAGAGCCCTGTGGAGAGATTAGAAACATACAGGTGGATTGTGAGGTCTCTGAGGAGGATAAGTTGAGAAGTAGAGGCAAGGAGAGATGTGGAGAGGTCAGACCACTCTGAGAGGAAGAGGACAGTATGGCCAGGTGAGCTATAGATGGTGGCCACAGTCAGAGAGAGACCATGAGAGATAAAGAGCCTGTCGGCCAGGCATTCAAAGGATCATTAGGCCTGCGTAGGAATGACAGAGGCAGGGACCAACTCCGGAAAGATGAGAGCTACTCCCCCACCGGGTCGGTTGGTTCTAGGCACAGAGAGAATCTTGGAGGAGAGTGTCAAAACTTGTGACAGAGGTGGCTGTGAACCATGTCTTAGTACGAGCAAGGACATCCAGGTCAAGCTCTTCGTGGAAATGGCAGATGTCAGAGGAGTGTTTGACAGTGGAGCGAAAGTTGAGAGTGGCAACGTGGAGCAGGTTGCCACATTTGAAAGACTTCCGGGAAGGGGTACAGGCTTAAGGTACACCTGGCGGAAGTGCTAGAGGTGCCCAAAAGTGGGCAGAGGTGATAGCAGGTGGTGGCAAGGTAGCCAGCGATGAGTAGGAAGGTGCTATAGAGGAGGCGAAGGAAGGCAGTCGCAGAGGGGCCAGAGAGGTGCTAGTATAAGTAGCAAAGAAGAAAGGAAGTAAATAAGACGTGGCAGACACCTATCAAAAAGGAGGAAATGGGGCTGAGGGCCCTGGACTAAGACAGTGCCATTCAAGCAAACATAAAGACATTTGGTGCAGTCGCCTTAATGACCCAGGGACCCCACTCTGCTGTGGCAGACTCACCAGCTTCCTGTAGTGTTCTAGGGCTTGCTCGCGCATACATGGTGTACTTTCGCCACCTGCTTGCCACTCCGCCCAGTTCTGACGTCTCTTCTGGCTTCCATAAGGCCCTGCTCCTGCACACTGGTTTTCCGATAAGTACAACACTGGTTCTCTTGGCTGCTGCATGCCCAGTGACCCTCTTCTGGTTCCTGGCATCTTCACAGCCAACATGGCTCACACCATGTTTCTTGTCTTCTCTGCTTTTGAGCTCCCTTGCTCTGCATGCCGGTTTGTGCTTCCTCCATTTGCATCCCGGCTCGCCCCTTCATCCTCTGTCCACATTCACTGAAGCAGTCACCCCGTCTCCCGAGCTTCATCTTAGCATGCGGTTCACAGTTTAAAGGTCCTCCGTGCATGTATCTTGCTCCGACAACTAGCACGCTTAATACACTTTCAGCTTTGTGTTGATAAAGTCATCTTCCTCGTCTCAGTACTGAAGGGATTATGGGACTTGCAATCCTCAAAAAGTAAGTGAGGTTTTGGAAGTTTATGAGTATTGAAGTTCTTTGATGATTTTCAATGAACATCCCTTGAAGAGTCTTTCTAAAGAATGTC
Organism: Ambystoma mexicanum; assembly: GCF_040938575.1. Taxonomy (NCBI): domain Eukaryota; kingdom Metazoa; phylum Chordata; class Amphibia; order Caudata; family Ambystomatidae; genus Ambystoma; species Ambystoma mexicanum. Next base: position 245,733,420 of record NC_090936.1, read on the forward strand.
AAGGAAAGAATCAGTTCTACATGAAGGGAAATGAGAACAGAAAAAGGCTCTCTTAGATTTCTTGGAGCTCTTAGACAAGGTATTCTCAGTGCTGTTAGTTTTCAGATCACAAATGAGAGGTGGATTTATAGGGTACTGGGAAAAGATTCTTTTACTTTCCCTTACCAGGGGAACAGACACATGGCAATAAGTCAATAAAGCTTGGGACATTATGGGGTCTTCCTAATGGAAAAGGGGGCTATCACATCTCATCTGATGAAGTCAGGATATCCCCCCATCAGTTGTCTCCCCCCATGTGATCCTCACTCATATAGCTGCCCTCAGGGTCAGGATCATGTAGCGCTACCGTCCCTAGCCACATGAGAGTAGATCAACACCGGGAAAAAAATGATGTCTCTATCGGATTCATTAAATACCCTACCCCTTAAGACTGGGCTTCCCCTATAAGGGACACTTTTTAGATTATGACCTGATGCCTCCCATGGGTGAATGGCTTTTCCTTTAACTTTGGTCTTCTGTCCCAAAATGGGGTGTTCTAATACCAATCCTTCTTTTACCCTGGTGTTAATGGGGGAATACAAATCTTGAGAGTTATTGACACTCTCTAAAGGGTTCCTAACCTTAAGAAAACAAGGGTTTTGTCACTAGTGGTGTAGATGGTTCCTTTAGGTGGGGAGTCCAGCCTTTTCCATTCTGATTCTCATTTGAGCCACCTGTGATACCCATTGGTCGAATTGGGGAACATCACTCCCTATAACTAATTGGGCTGGTAGGTTGGGAATTATAGACACCACACAATCAATGTTACCTCTAATAATGTATCTCTAAGTGCGGAATTGGTTGTCTTTCGTGCAAACATAATCTTGTGTGCTCAACTCACTAATGAGGTAAGTCACTTTGTGAGCATGCACAGTTAGTGAGCTATCATCCCCGAAGAAAGTTTGGAAGGGAATTTCCACACCCAACCACTGTAATCCTTTATGAAGAAGGGTATAAGGTGCATCCTAAACACTTTTCCCAAACATATAGGCTAAAAAAAACCAAATATTTCATATGTGATTATAAAGAGTGTTCATCAACCAGTCCAAGACTCCAATGTCTGCCACAGAATCTAGCAAAAGTACTCATATGCGGAGAAAAATAAGTGTACAAAAAAGCATTGTATGCTCAGTATAAACAGTTGGTGTAGTTGTGGCTATTCATTTGTTGGCACTGCTCAGAGACTATGCAGAATTTTGTTTGTCATTGGGAAAAACCCTAATATATATTACAAAAAAAAATGTCACTTGTCATAACTGATGTGGCTGTCAAAAACTTCATACAGGATACAATGTTTGCAGAAGGAATAAGGACAACTAAATGGAATGTGTCGGAAAACATGTCAGTAGGAGTTCATGTGCCACTTTAATGAAGCAATTCAAGAGCCAGGAGAACGTGCCTCTCATAATTAGTGTAAGGATGATAACTAAATCAGAATAACTGCTCCACAGAATATTAGGATCAGAAATCCTTGTTCCTCTGCTAACCATCAACATTATATTGTTATGTGAATAGAGCTGTGACAACACAAAATCAGTCTTTCAGCTAAGAGGCATATATACACCATCAGTATTTGCTCCATAAAAACAGGAAAATATGTTCAACAAAGATGCAAAACAATGAACATAAAGGATTCTACCACCTGCTTCTTCCCACAAAGCTCCATTGATATTTTCTAATCGGGGACCACCAGCATAGCAGTTGCATAGGAAGGAACTCTAATAATATTACTGCCCAATCACGAGGCATTTTAAGGGGAACAAACGTTTAAGAAGCATTACGTATCCATAGTGGCAAAGCTAGTTACTTTATTACACCCTGAAAAATCATTTGATTGCAAGTAGGGAGTAAAATCTTCTCAGATCCCTGCTTGTAACTCTGACATAGGAAGAGAAAATGACAGGGCACATAATACAGCCTATAGTGTTGCCCACCCTTCCTCACCACAGCCTACACAAAATTCAACAAGAACCTTACTGAGGTTTCTTATGGGGTCGTTGAAGAACAATACATGTATTTGCAGTTTAAGTTAATAGTAGCAACACTCAGAGATACATCAGATTGACTGCCTTCTTCTGTAAATAGAGACCCCCCTTCTGCAATTCACTGTTATCACTTAAACTGATGCATGGGGATGCTCAAGGTAATAAAAGCAGAACACATGATTATATTGGAAAGCCCTCAACAGCTGAGCAGAAAGAAACAGAAGGTGCCATCCAATTTGGGTTTGAAAGTTGCTGATTTCTTCTTCATCTTCCTGTGCCCTCCCTTCCAGACCCCCTTCCGATCGTACCTCTCCTCGGCTCCTGGGCTAGCCTTCAATACTGGTTGACAGGGCTTTGCAAAAAGTGAGGAATTGTAGCAGTAAAACACTCACTGTGATATTTGCATAATCACAATACTTTGCAAGCAAAACATATTTACAGCCTCACCATGATATTATGTGCAGTTTAACAAAATGTTACAATTCTGCATGTACACAATTATTTTGCAGTGTATGCAAGAATGTTAACAACATACTTTGCCCTAATATTGTTCTGCAGGATTATACAAGTGCTCAGTGAAACCGTTTTTTTTATAGCAGCGTTATAGCAGCGAGTTACCATATCATTTGTCATGGTCTTTGCTCAATGCAAGTCTGAAAACTTGGAAAGGATGCAGATTGTGTGAAAAGTATTCTGGCTGCCTGAATATCCGTTGTTCTAATACTATGTACGTGTAATGCCAGGCATAGTCCATACTCATTATCCCTTGCAGGCCAAGTAAATGATATTGCAATCTTCTTCTCCACCTATAGGCTAATATTAGCAGTGCTAAAGTAGGAGACACTGAGCATGACATTTTCCTACTCTTAAAAGGAAAATTAGTAGTATAAGTAGCAAACAAGTATAGGAATCATGGGTGGGGGAGGGAAGGTTCTTTGATTATGTGCGCAGGCATATCTTAGTAAAATCGTATGTTCAAAGAGCGTCTTTTTCATGCTCCTCTTGTGGTCCTGTAGCATGCTGGTGCGATAGCACAGCACGTAGAGCGCTCGCTTTGACATCTGTGCAGAACCTGCTAATGCAGATTTGAATCCTGGCAGGGCCAAACTCAGCCTTTCATCCTTCCGAGGTCGATAAATGAGCACCATACACCGTGGGTAATAATAAGAAGCGCTCAGCTTCCTGAGGGTTCGTAGCGCTACATAAATGCTAAATTATTATTATTATGGTGTATTCTCTATTTTAGGTTTTTAAGGCCACGCTTGCTTAGTAGGGTAATGTAAATAGGCTGGACCAGAATATCAAGACTAGTTAGTACAATGTAGCTTTATTTTGAGAGAAAGCAAATGTCAGGTAACTGCTGTGGCTTGTACCATATTAATTCTTGAGAAGGTGGAAATTGTCTGTGTGCGCTGCTAAAATTCTTCTGAGCGGCACCCAGAAGGAAGCTGGGCAAGCGCACAATGCGCACAGGTTAGAGGGAACACTGAACACAATATAATTCTCTTCCAAAGATGGTGATTGGGATTTGTGCTTGTTGGTGTGCCTCACCATGGCCATGGACATAGTCTACTCTTTCTTTCCCAATTCTCTTTCATCCATGGGGCAGTAACTCTGCTCTTATTGCACACCCCTTACTCCCAGTGTCCAATTGGGCCCAAATAGTCTTTCCCTCTGGGATAGCAGGGACTCTGTAGGTGGTTTTGCACCCATTGTAAAGAAAGATGTGTTGTTTTCTTTTATTCTTATTTTTCCCTTTTGGGAGGGTTTCTTTGGGTTCTCGTCCAGACCAGCCAGAATCTCACCAGGGGGTGCAGAGAGAATATTTGCATAAGAACATTCAGTCCTTGTTTTTTTACCTGGATCAGCCTGACTGGGATCCTCCAACAGTGGTGTGGTTGGGAAATCCATTTTATTCAAAGGGCAACACTTCATTGGATGACCCGGTTTCATACAAGAGAGACATAATAGCTGATCTAAGGCAGGAGGTAAGGTAAGTATAGATGGCATATTTTTGGTTCCATCCTCTATCATTGTGGCTCTAGACCAGGGGTCATTTCCTTTAGGTGATGGGAGTTTAGAGAATGATATTTCCTCAAAGAAAAATCTATCCCTCTGTGATGAATCATATGGATCCCACACTGAAACCCTGGATAAAGTATCGTCCTGGGTGGACAAGGAAAGGCAGAATCTTCCTGATCCTGGCCTTTGGGGTTGTGTACTGTGCGAGGATCACCCAGGAGGAGAAAAGGGCCAGGAGAGTGGGGCATACCTATGGGAAGAGATACAGTATTTAACCTCTTTCCGGGAGGACATCCAACCACTCCCACAATATGGAATGCTTGTTGCCATCATATTTTTATTGTCCTCCCTAGTTCCCAAAAACCTAATAAGAGGAAGTTGTATAATAAGGGAAGTTTTTAAAGTAAATAACCACATTACTCTTCTCAAACCTGCCTTATGATTGACTCTGGTAATAACCATTTGTTAACATTGAAGCAAGTAGGAATCAAATTCAAAATGTCGAAAACCTAAGCAAAACTAACTCTTTCATTTGGAACTTCAGGTCCCATAATTCCCTCAGTACTGAAACAAGGAAGAGGGATACAGAGGAATAAAAATGTAGAAGTGGTCAGCAATGTCCTACACCTGAGGGAGAGTGGAAGGCATAAAAGCCCCCTTGAGGTGCAGTACTAGAGAAAGAGAAGAAGCAGAAGCAGTTTGTGAAGGAGAAGCATGGACCATGTATGCTGTAGAAGAGAGGAGTAGAGAAGCTGGAAGACGCCAGGACCGTTGTACAACCTGAGAGTGTCTGTGCCTCTTTCATCCAAAACTGCAGAGTTCGCGCAGCGGTACGAGTGTGCAAGAAAAGCTTAACCCAGAAGACTATGGGGGTCATTACGAGGTAGGCGGTAAGGGGTTAACGGCGCCGGTAAAGGTGCCAGAGCCGTCAAGCCCTTACCGCCCCATTATGAGTTCTCCTCGCGGGACCCTGTAAGGACATCTGGTAAAACCATTCTTTGGGGGCTCGAATGGGAATGGGGATGTTCAGGGTCTGGGTTACTTGAATGAGGAATTACTGCGCCCTCCAAGGTCAGAATGGCCCGGTAATTCCTCATTCATGGAACCCGGACCCGGGACCCGGTAAGGGGGTAGCCATGCCGCTCATAGCGGCATGGTTACCTCCTACCGTGTAATGACCCCCTATGACATGCAGAGCTGTAGCAGCGGAAGGCAGGTGTACTGTGAGCAGTCAAGAGATCTCAGGTGTCAGGGTTACACCAGAGACTCTCGGGAGTCAGGGCAACTCCAAACCAAAGTGGCTGAAGCGGCGGTGACCGAAGGGAGATGGTGCGCCTGGTTGGAGGGAGCCACAAGTGCAGCAGACCTGTGAACGTGGAGAGGAACACCAGGAAGCGACTTACCTGCTGAATCTAAGGCATGCGAATGACTGCGGGGAGCGCTGGTTCAGGCCGTGAGTTCAGAGCAGGGGGGATCACTTGTGAACGAGTTACAGGTAGACTAAGCAACGTTTCCAATGCCGAACTGTGGTTAACGTATCAAGTGAAACTAATTAGCACTACAAATACCGAGCAGTTACAAAATACAGAGGCGAGCTAATAATGCTTTACGAATACTGAACCATTGTACCTTTCAGAAAGCAAATTCATAAACCTTACGAATACCGAACTGTTGCAGACTTGGGAAAAAGGCTCACCTTAAACCAAACAAAGGTCCAGAAGTGAAAGTAGGAGTTGGGGCAAATATCCACAATCTGATGGGAAGGCAGTATTAGAAACCCAAAGATAATACCATTACCTAAGCCAAGAGACCTTAAGAACTCAATTCAATAAAGGTTGCCAAATACAAGAGGGGAATAGTAAGAAGCCCCCAAGTTGTTAAGGTTGCCATTCAGGTTAGGGAATACCTATGATTGTGGTTAATGTCGACTCATCAAAACAGCCATGATCAAAGCAGGAGAAGGCTTGATCCTGAACATTATTTTTGGTATTAATGCAGAAGGGATGTGAACCTTCTATCCCTTGGAAGCTGTTAACCTGCTTGTGATAAAGAAGGCTATTGAAGTTTTCACAATTCTGCTGAGAAAGTTACCATTAAAGCACTCATTTGTTTTGAGGCAAGCGAGTAGACCTATAGAGCAAGAGGTGATTGCCCGGAAGAGACCTGGTGAAGGGTTACGCCAGGTATTAAAAGGAGCAAGTGCTGACAAGAGGTCCTATTAGAAATGCTACATATATTCTTGAAGCAAGCCATTCTAACCAAACTGTTTGTCATTGCCTAAAATGTGAAGGAGTTCTCATTCCAGGAGGTGTGAGAGCTTGTGACTTTTCTTTTCAAGATACTTTGGGAGAACTCTCATTGCAGGAGCAGTTAGAGCTTTTGACTTTGGCAAGCTACCTCATTGAAATCACAGAACTTTGTGGTGAAGTTTGAATCCCTTATTTTTACCTTGAACTGTGAAAACACCCTTGTTTGAATCTGGCCAAGGGGAGTTCACCCAGTCCATGGCAAGAGACATTACTTACACTGTGAACCAGTTTATAAGTTGTCTACATTTGTGAAAACAAGTTGCCATATTACATCTTTTTATGTCGACTGTTGTATTATGGTGAGGGGAAGAGATCCCTTGGTTAGAGTGTTCCCTTTAAGTTTACAATAGGCAGTGAAATTGTCATGATGCCTACCCCCGGGCCTCAAGACTAAGGCCCTCAGCTCCGGGAGCAGGCATCCAGACATTTGTTTAAACCTCAGCAGCCCCGGCTAGGGGCTGTCTGGGTTCAGTCCTGGTGCCTTAGGCGCCAGACTCATCATAGAAATCAGTCCTGGCGTCATAGGCGCCAGGCTCATAGACTTTACTTACCTGATGCAGACCATGCTGCAAAAGAGTCCAAGCCTACATGAGGCCTGGATGGGACTATTTTGTTACAGGGACTATTTTTTACTCGGGCGTGGCTCTAGGGAACTTCTTACCTGGAACTACTTTGGAGGCTATTTAAACCACACCCGTGACACATGGTTCGCGTTATTCTGCATCCAGCAGCGTGACGCTCACCGTGCCTGCAGCCAGCATCCAGTCTTCTGCCACGCCCGCGTGCCTGCAGCCAGCATCCAGTCTTCTGCCATGCCCGCCTCGAATCCGGAGCTCCTAGAATAAAGAAGAAGAAAAGGACAAGGTTAGAAAAGGAACTTATTTCAAATTCCTCACCTAATTCCGGAACCATTTCATCTCCGGACCTGGAAAGTACATCAGTCCTGCACGCGTCGCTTCGCCAGCTCCAGCACGGCGCCATACTCACCAGTTCTCACAGCATCTTTCGATCTAGCACTGTCTACATCATTTCTTCGCCGTAATCCGGCACCTAGGGGACACAAGAAAAAACAAGGTGAGCCAAGGGAATCAACAAATACAACCTCTTACCCCCATAGACTTACCACCAGCAGTATTATTCCATAACTCTCCAAATTTTCATATGCCGCATCTGTAAACAGGGAGAAAAACAACACGTTAACGCATGCAATAGTTACCGGACAGCGTTGGGTAACACAGACTCTTACCTGAACGCCAGCAGCAGCTACGAGACCTTCTTCTCATGAACTCAGTTGCAACTTAAGGAAGGAAGGGGACAAGAGTGAACATCGGGCACATTGAACTCTTTGGACTTGATACTTACCAATCCGCCAGGGACTTCAGAGTCAATACTTACCGGAACTCTCCCAACGCCTTCAAACCAGTGAAGTAACTGGTATCTACGTGCCCCTGCAAGACACGCAGCAACATAAGCTGAGGTTACTAAGGGGATATCGGAGGTGATTAGTGGGGGAGAGCGAGAACAGTTGGGAGGCCATCATTAAAACCCACAGGTGGTTAATCCCAGTCTCCACTTGCAGGAGAATACTTCTTCGGGTCCAGCAGACAAGACTAGGCGGGCCAGTCCAGACAGTCCTCTCTGCACTACGCATCACGTTGAAGGAGACCGCAGCTATCCGGGTCCGATCGACACCCCTGTGGAGTCCAGGTGAGCGTAACAGAACGCAAAGCCTCTCTACAAATACCCACCCGGGTGTTATGGAAATCTCGGAAACCGACCAACTGGCCCAATTATTGGGGGAACTTAGGGCAGAAGTAAATGCCGTTCGCCAAGAGACTAATGCCCTCAGGAGAAAACTGATTGTCTCAAAGGAGCGCACGGATGATCTGGCTAGGCAACTTCTGCAAAACCAAGCTGGGCAAACGCCCTTACCTGGATATGGGGGAAACCCAAACCCCGTTTCATCAAGCAATCCAGTGCAAGTGGTTTTACCAGGAAATATTCCGTTAGCTCCACCCGAACGCTTTGCTGGGGACCCCAAAAGGTTTGCCGTGTTTATGAACCAATGCCGCTTGCACTTTTTATGCAGACCGGGAGCATTTCCAAATGATCAAGCCAAAGTAGCCTTTGTATTGTCATATCTTAGTGGCAGCGCAGCGGATTGGTCCATTCCATTAGTCAACCAGGATGATCCTCTTCTCCAGGATTTTCAGGGTTTTCAAAGGAGCATGGAAAAACTATTCGCCAGACACTCACAGGGTCAAGCCCTGGACAATGAACTTTTATCCTTACGACAAGGTAACCAAGATCTGCTAACCTATATTGCAACCTTCAATAGGTTAGTAGTGGAAACCGGGTGGCCGGAGGAAAAACGAATTACATTGTTTCATCGTGGACTTCGGGGAGAACTCAAAGATGTCTTGGCTCAAGTTGTGAACCCACCTCAGGATTGCACAGAATTTATAGACTTAGTGGTCCAGCTAGACCACCGACTTCAGAACCGAAAGACTGATCGAGCTAAATTCGAGAACCGGGTATTGGTTAAACCCAACGTTGCCCCCAAAGGAACAGATGCGTCTGAACCTATGCAGATCGGGGGGGGTTAAAGGATCCTTAACTCAAAAGGAAAGAGAAAGAAGACGACAGATGCAGTTGTGTCTGTACTGTGGAACCTCATGACATTTTCTACGGGATTGCCCTACAAAACCACTGAAGAAGGTGATAGGAGTTGCTGATAAAAGCCACATAGAGCCTGAATCGGGAAACGACCACGCCCGACAAGCGTAGAGGTCCGTTTGCCGAGCTTAAAGAAGGACACTCAGACCTCGCATCTGATCATCCCAATGGTCCTACTTGATCCCAGGCAGCCATCACGTATGCACGCAGTAAGGGCATACATAGATAGCGGGCCGTAGGAAACTATATGGACCACAAATTGGTGTCAAGGATGAATCTACCTCTTTGCAAAAAGACCACTTCGGATGTCATCACCACAGTTGATGGAACTGAGATTGCCTCGGGGCCTGTAACTCATTCCTCTACAGAGATGACACTGTTGAGTCAAGATGGGCATCGAGAGGCTATTGTGTTTGATCTAATCAAAGCTCCACAGTTCCAGATAATACTGGGGATGCCATGGTTGGAAACACATAATCCTTGTATAGATTGGCGAGAGAAGAGAATAACCTTCCCGGATTGTGCACACACCTATTACCCGGAGAAAACTTTAAACAAAGGCCTGGCTACAGTAGTTAACCCAATCGTGCAGTTACCTCAGGAATACCAAGTATTTCAGGATGTTTTTCAAAAAGAACAGACCAATACATTACCTCCTCACAGATCATACGATTGTCAAATCGACCTCCTACCTGGTGCACAACCCCCATGCAGTAGAATCTACGCCGTCACGGAACCTGAAAATCGTCACCTACGGCAATACTTGGACCAATACCTTGCTAATGGCTTTATTCGTCCTTCCAAGTCTCCTGCATCCTCAGCTTTATTCTTCGTGCCAAAAAAGGAAGGTGACCTTAGAACATGCATAGATTACCACGCATTAAATCAGATTACGGTAAAAAAAACGATACCCATTGCCTCTGATCCCCGAATTACTAGACCAAGTAAAGGATGCTTGTATCTACACTAAGTTAGATCTCCGAGGGGCATATCATCTGGTACGTGTCAAGAAAGGCGACGAATGGAAGACTGCCTTTCGCACCAAGTACGGATTATTCGAATATCAGGTGATGCCCTTCAGGTTGTGCAATGCACCAGCAGCCTTCCAGTATTTTATGAACGATGTCCTTCGTGAACTCATTGACGTCTGTGTCGTCGTATACATAGATGATATTCTAGTGTACTCCTCCTCAGAATCAGACCATGTTAAGCACGTGCGGGCAGTCCTTGAGAAACTACGCCAGCACAAGTTATATGCAAAATTGGAAAAATTTGTTTTTCATGCTACGGAAGTTGAATTTCTTGGATTTATCCTGACTCCAAAAGGAGTCCGAATGGACTCTCGAAAGGAGGACGCAATTCTCAAGTGGGCATCACCCAGTTCAGTCAAAGGGGTACAAAGCATGCTCAGATTTGCTAATTTCTACCGCAGATTCATTCCGGAATTCTCCCATGCTGTACACCCCATCACAGCACTTTTGCGAAAAAACAAACGCTTCTTGTGGACCGAAGAGGCTGAAAAGGCCTTCCAAGAGCTGAAAGCGAAATTCACATTAGCACCTGTCTTAAAGCATCCACGCCCTGAGCTTCCATACATAGTAGAAACTGATGCATCCAGTTTAGCCATGGGAGCTGTCCTGTCCCAGAAGGATCCTGAAACCGGTCAACTTCACCCAGTAGTGTTTTGGACCAGAAAGTTCTCAGCACCTGAGTTAAACTATGCGGTTACCGATAAAGAGCTATTAGCCATCAAATCCGCCTTTAAGGCTTAGCGGCACTATCTTCTTGGTGCCAGGCATACGATTACCGTAATCACTGATCACCGGAACCTGCAGTATTTAAAAACAGCCAAAGCCCAATCATCGCGACAACTTCGATGGGCATTGTTCTTTGCCGAATTCGATTTCGTGATCACTTATTGACCAGGCTACAAAAATGGCAAAGCAGATGCCTTATCCCGAATAGGGATGGGAGAAGCATATGCAAACCCGGAACCGGTGCCAATAATTCCCGAGCAAAGAATTCTTGGCATAACTACTCTACAGACACTAGAAGATATTCATTCAAAAATCCAACAACTCTTCGATCCAGCAACCCTGCAGGACTGGGTAAAGAAAGGCCCGGACTACTCAGTCGTCAATGACCTACCTTACTATCAAGGACAACTATTTCTACCACACAAGGAAATACAAGAACTAGTCATCTCCAATTACCATGACACCCTGATGGAAGGGCACCCAGGTATCGCAAAAACTGAAGCAAAAATTAAGAAACAGTTCTGGTGGCCCACTTGGCGAAAAGATGTAAAGTCATATGTGATGTCTTGTGGCATTTGCGCCCAAAACAAAAGCAATACGAAAAAACCTGCTGGCCTTTTACAAACTTTGGATTTTCCACCTACAGCATGGCACACCTTGTCTTTAGACTTTATTACAGATCTACCTCCATGTAATGGATTTAACACCATCCTAGTTATTGTGGATCTTTTTTCCAAGATGGCCCACATTATTCCTTTAAAGGGGTTACCTTCTGCTTCGATTCTGGCCAAGGAGTTCCTCAAAAACATTGTTCGAGGCTATCAACAAGTCACCATCCCCAGACCAATGGTCAGACGGAAAGGACCAACCAGACCCTTGAACAGTACCTACGCTGCATGCTACACCAGACCGAAAGCAATTGGAAAGATATTTTATGGATTTCCGAGTATGCATACAATAACTCTGTACATTCAGGAACCAGACAAAGCCCTTTTTATACCATATATGGACATCACCCTCGAACCTCAGAACTCGATTCGCCTCAGCACTTAGAAATGCCCACAGTTAGTAATTTGCACTCTACTATTACACAAGCCTTTACGGAAGCCACAGAACATTTGAAACAAGCAAAAGAGAAATACAAGAAAAATGCTGATCAACATAGAAGTGAAACTCCACAATACCAGATTGGGGATCAAGTTTGACTGGCTACAAAACATATACCTCTGAAGGGAACTCGGACTTTTAATCCTAGATATTTGGGACCTTACACCATTGAGGCCATTATCAACCCAGTGGCCGTCAAATTGGAATTACCCTCTAATATGCAAATTCATCCTGTCTTTCATGTTTCACTTCTAAAACCAGTTCAACCAGGGACAAGGTTAACCAAACCACCTGACCCCATCTTGATAGATGGAGAACCTGAATTTGAGGTAAAAAATATCCTGGACTCCAAGATGATTAAATCAAAACTTTTTTATTTGATCTATTGGAAGGGCTACGGACCACAAGAAAGATCATGGGAGCCTAGCGACCAAGTTCATGCACCTCGGTTGGTGAAAAGATTCCATTGGAACTTCCCAGACAAACCGGGGCCAGGGGGAAGAACAACTTTAGGAGGGGCCTTGGGGGGTCATGATGCCTACCCCCAGGCAGCAGGACCAAGGCCCTCAGCTCCTGGAGCAGGCATCCAGACATTTGTTTAAACCTCAGCAGCCCCGGCTAGGGGCTGTCTGGGTTCAGTCCTGGCGCCTTAGGCGCCAGGCTCATCATAGAAATCAGTCCTGGCGCCATAGGTGCCAGGCTCATAGACTTTACTTACCTGATGCAGACCATGCTGCAAAAGAGTCCAAGCCTACATGAGGCCTGGATGGGACTATTTTGTTACAGGGACTATTTTTTACTCGGGCGTGGCTCTAGGGAACTTCTTACCTGGAACTACTTTGGAGGCTATTTAAACCACACCCGAACAGCAGCACATGCTTTGTGTTATTCTGCATCCAGCAGCGTGACGCTCACCGTGCCTGAAGCCAGCATCCAGTCTTCTGCCACGCCCACGTGCCTGCAGCCAGCATCCAGTCTTCTGCCATGCCCGCCTCGAATCCGGAGCTCCTAGAATAAAGAAGAAGAAAAGGACAAGGTTAAAAAACAAATTTATTTCAAATTCCTCACCTAATTCCAGAACCATTTCATCTCCGGACCTGGAAAGTACATCAGTCCTGCATGCGTCGCTTTGCCAGCTCCAGCACAGCGCCATACTCACCAGTTCTCACAGCATCTTTCGATCTGGCACTGTCTCCATCATTTCTTCGCCGTAATCCGGCACCTAGGGGACACAAGAAAAAACAAGGTGAGCCAAGGGAATCAACAAATACAACCTCTTACCACCATAGACTTACCACCGGCGGTATTATTCCATAACTCTCCACATTTTCATATGCCGCATCTGTAAAGAGGGATAAAAACAACACGTTAACGCATGCAATAGTTACCGGACAGCGTTGGGTAACACAGACTCTTACCTGAACGCCAGCAGCAGCTACGAGACCTTCCTCTCACAAACTCAGTTGCAATTTAAGGAAGGAAGGGTACAAGAGTGAACATCGGGCACATTGAACTCTTTGAACTTGATACTTACCAATCCCGCCAGGGACTTCAGAGTCAATACTTACCGGAACTCTCCCAACGCCTTCAAACCAGTGAAGTAACTGGTATCTATGCGCCCTTGCAAGACACGCAGGACGGAGAGCTCATCTTTTACGAACATAAGGTGAGGTTACTAAGGGGATATCAGAGGTGATTAGTGGGGGAGAGCGAGAACAGTTGGGATTCCATCACTAAAACCCACAGGTGGTTAATCCCTGTCTCCACTTGCAGGAAAATACTTCTTCGGGTCTAGCAGACAAGACTAGGCGGGCCAGTCCAGACAGTCATCTCTGCACTACGCATCACGTTGAAGGAGACCACTGCTGTCTGGGTCCGATCGACACCCCTGTGGGGTCCAGGTGAACGTAACAGAAATCCACGTTAGGGTAGGGATAGTGAGGCATTTATTTAACTTGTTTTATTAAATGAAATGGCAGAAGTTAAAAACTCATTAAAAAGTTATCCACCTCACATTTCTGACCCCTCACACCATCCAAGATGTGGTGGGAATATTGCCCAAAGTGGAGATTAGCGCAGGTTGGTGAAACCTTTCTAGCTGGTGGGGACAGGAAAGTTAACAAAGGGTTTAGATAGAAGTGCACTCCTATGGTAAGTAAGTTTAGTAAAGAAATTTGAGGATTACTTTAAATACATTTTTAGGTGCGGGGGAGGATCTGGGGTCATGGCACATAACCCCGCCAATAAACAGTAAAAAGAAAGAGGATTCAACTTGGGAACCCTCCCGTCCCCTGCACACTTTCAAATGTTTGGATTAATCCGATACAGTTGTTCAAATTAAGTTATACGCATTGTACATATTTTTGTTTCTAACAAATATGGTCAGACACAGAAGTGTGAGATAAAAAAAAATATATATTTATAGCCAAGCTATATTATTTTCAACAAGAATTAGAGTTCAGAGAGAGATTATTTACAGTGCATAGAAACAAAATGGAATCAATAGATGAAGCTCAAATTGAGGAAAAATGGAGTCTAAATTAAATGACGACGCGTTTCGAGGAAGTTCTCCTCTTCTTCAAAAGGCCAAACCTGGACTCTTAACGTAAAAGGAAAAAAACAAATTCAGTAAAGAAAATATTTTAGGCACAACTCATAGATTATTCATAACATATTAAATTTTACAATTTAGAAAATTTAGTGATATTTGTTGTGACATGTCATAATATACGTTGTAATACATGCAACATTATAAGGTGAATTATGTGGCCCATGTTTGAGAGAGAAACTGAAGGTCAATTGATACACCCCTTCCTGTAAAATAGACAGCAAAGTTGTTATTTTCCTTATCAGTATCCCGACTAGAGAGGCCTCTAATGGCTGTTTAGATGTTCTAATATCCTCTGGGGAAGATAACAGAGTGACCGTTATTCCGGGAATGATACAACCTTCTTTTATCAAGGTAAGAGGGATCTCCTATGATATTGTAGTATCAGGAGCTATTCTCTCTTCCCTTAATGATCTTGGCTCAATCTGACTGTAACTAGGGTCAAGGTTTTTCTCTGCCTCTAATTAGGACTCATACAAAAATAATTATTGGACTCAACTCCTATCAGACTGTTTCCCTGGGTACCATCCATCTTCTTTGCTAATGCCAGACTGGGACAAACATTCCCATGGGGTTTCATGCATCAGGAGTCCTGCCAGCTCACCCTTCTTAATCTGTATCAGATTGTACAACAGGTTCAAAAGGTCAATTTCTATTTCCTCCCCACTGGACAAAAGAGGCAACACCTTTAAACTCCCCTTTCGCCTAGTTTCACTCAGGGGCATAAGATACTTAACTGAGCAGGCAGTGAATTATACCTAAATACTAGGGAAATTATTATTTTGCTCCTAGTGGGGATTTCATATTCATGAGGAAAGAAAAGGTTATAAGTGTTACCTTCCACATTTTTCCTAGTGAGGAAAATGGCTTGGGAGTTCGAGGATAGAAACCAGACTCCTACTCTTTGGCCCAGATGGTGAAGGGGCTCTTGTGATCTCTCTATAGGTTCTAACACACTGGTAAAAAAAGAGGGCCTGTCTAGATATCTCCACAGGTACAAGGGTAATGGAACAGGAATCTATCTTGGTTTCTTCGGTGCATGATTCACTAGTGGGAGAGGTGGTGTTAATCAACTCTTTCCCAGATATAACAACTGGTGGGCTAGTGTTTTACTCTACTCATGTGGGATCTCCAGCTTGTGTAAACTGCGTCCGAGCACACAGCTGACACCATATGTGAGGAGTCAGGAATGAAAGGCTTACATAAAGTTGTCATGTGTTGGATATAAACTTTTATTCAACTTAAAAGGGTTGTGAAAATGCCTCCCTGATCCTATTCTAGGGAGGAGTTTCCCTACCTAAAAAACAAAACTAAGGATCTGTCTTTGTAAGGATGTCGTACATCCAAAGCTGTCCTTGTGTCCAAACAATATATCCTGACCCTCACACTAAAGCAAACCAATAAAGTGATAAGGGAAATGTTTATAACATGGTATCTGTAAAAAGTGTTCTTAAACTAAGGTAGAATAACTCCTGCATGAATGTTCTCCAGAAATGGAAAATGACTTTAACTCCAGAGGTGGAAAATACCTTAACTCCAGAGATGGAAAAGACTGTAACTCCAGAGGGGATTCCCTTCTCCTGGATTCTTCACTGGTATCACTAAGTGTCTCTGGGTCGAATAGTTTCTTTGCACCTTTCTTGGCTCACAACAATCCTGTTAGACAAACACTGTTCAGTCTTATAAATTCCTTTTTAACAACAAGTTAATGCTTTAATACAAGTTCCTTACTTGCTTAACAAACGCTGAATCTGCTTGACACTCCTAGTATGACTGTTCTCTTCCTGGTATACTAGGAGTGTCAAGCAGATTGACACCTGACAGGATTCTTGATGCACTTTCAATTGCCTGGTATACTCTTCTTCCAAAAATGTCCTTCTCATTGACAATTGACTGGTGTACTCATCTGCCAGGACTTCTCTTGTATTCCACAACTGCTTGGTGTATGCTGGCCAGGTCTTCTCTTGTATTTCACAACTGCCTGGTGTCTGCTGACCAGAACTTCTGTGGTTTTATAGTTCCTCTATTGTCCTCAAAAAGTATATACCTTTCTTGTTGGCTTGGTATATCTACTTGACAAACAATCTCTTTGCTTTCCATAATTTCATAATGTTCAAAATCTTCTGCCTTTGTGTTTCATGAACAATCTTGCTGTAAATTCACTTTCTGTAACTTCACAATGTTTTATTTCCTTTTGGCATGGTTTCCGAAACTCCCCAGGGTCCCCACCTTGATTTGGCAGACTCACCAGTTTCCTGTAGCGTTCTCGGGCTTGCTCATGCATTCGTGGCATACTTTCACATCCTGCTTACAACTCTGGGCAGTTCTGACGTCTCTTCAGGCTTCCTTGTGGCTCCGCTCCTGGATGCTGTCTTTTCCAGTAAGGACAATGCTGCTTCTTTTGGCTGCAGGACTCCCAGGGACCCACTTGCGGTTCCTGGCATCTCCACAGCCCACCTTGCTTCCACCACCTGCTTGCCACTCTTGGCAGTTCTGACGTCTCTTCAGGCTTCCATGCGGCCGGATCTTGCACACTGGTTTTTCTGGTAAGTACAACACTGCTTCTCTTGGATGCTGCATGCCCAGTGGTCCACTTCCAGTTCCTGGCATCTTCACAGCCAGTCTGGCTCGCACCATGTTTCTCGTCTTCTCATTTCTCGCGCACCATCAGATTCATTACACTGCACTCCCAGCAGGGTAAAAACAAAATCTTCCTCAAGGGTTGGAGTCCAAAAGATGATTCTAAGAAGTGGTATGAAAAGGTAAGAGTCCACAGGTGAGTGGACTAAGCCTGCTTCAGGGGTCCAATCAGTGCTCGTGAAAGAAGTTGACTTTGCCCATCTGACATTACACCAAAAGTGCTTTATGCATGATGAAGTGGAGGGGACAGGAGGTAGAGGCGGAGAGAAACAAGATGCTGGAAACCTCCCCAAACTGTACAGAGATTTCCCTGTCTACACTAACCCTGCACCTTTGTTTCTCAATAGGATCAAAGGCCTATAGATATGTAGCACCCAGTGTGAGGCCAAGCCTTTTGTGGATGTGTGTGCCCTTTGACTCCTGTTCCCAAGCCAGCTTCATGTTGAATGTCAGACCCTGGGAAATGGTGTCACCTGCCCCTACAAAGGAACACAGATGGGCAATCCCCCAGTCAACATTTCTGCCAGTAGATCAAGGTCCAGACTGTCTGTGGAGAATCCACATAACCCTTCCACAGCTGCAATGGGCCTACAGGGATGACACATGTGTTAATGTGGCTGCAATGATTATGAGCAGTGCCATACACCATGCTTTAACTAAGGCATAGCATATTTAGCATGGGCTGCTTAAAAGGATCATAGTTTAGTTTCAGTACAGGGTTCATACTTAAATGCAGTCCCTGCACTGCTGAGATCTGTCTGTCATTGCATCTGTCAAATGGGCACCTGTGACCGCTAAACTGGCTCTGTGCCACTGGTAGAGCAGGCACTGCAGATCAGGATACTGATGTAGCAGGGCACTGGTACACCCTATGTTGTTTGCATGTATCTTAAGGAAGAGGAATCTGATAAGGAAATTACCCTTTCAGAGTTGGAATTATTCACATCATGTTATTAATTAATACAAATACAAAAGTCAGGGCTTTCACACCATTGCCAGATGGCAATTCACTGCATGCACAGTTGTGCAATGATATCGCTCTACAGCTCCACTGTGGCTAATGAGGTGGTGAGAGAACTAGACTGGGGACAATGACAACGCGAGTAGTTTGGTGGCACGGAAAGGGATACGAGTGGGTGCCCTGGACTGAAAATATTTATCAAAATAGGGGCTTGACGTTGTTGAGTTATTACATCCAGTAAATGAAAACAAATCTACTGAAAGATTATTTAATGTGTCTATATCCTTGGTACCTATTTGCTCAAAAGCCCCTGCAGGAAAGTATGTTGGAGAGAGTACACAAATGTTCAACGAAAGGATACATTTGAGAATCAGAACAATCAAGACGGATCGACATTTCGTAGAAATGGGTCGTTCTGCAGACCAGTTAAGATTTCAGATCTAACACATAGTGGAAGAACGCAAATGGTGGGGGTCAGCCCTTCACACTTAAACACTGTGTGATTGTTTTGGATTTATAAACTCTGAAGTCTACAGCCCTTTCGGGTAAACGAATGCATCCATTTTACAGATGTATGATGTATAAGATTCACTCCTTTTAAACGTTGCTGATAAACACAGGCCTGCTTTCTTCTGCTGGTGCATAGGGAATTACTGAATACATACAATAGCGATTCCTAATAAAGCATCAGTGAAGAATATCTTGGACATCTAATTCCATATTGACACCATACGGTGCCAATATCATGTGTGAAACTTCCATGCATTCTATGTGTATGTCATTTTCATGACCGGAGGCGTTGCTAGGGGGCCTGAGGGGGCTATAGCTCCGGATCGTTTGGTTGTAGACCCTAATAGAAGCTCAGGGGCTACAATCAAAAGGCTATCTTGCCCCGAGGCCCAACTGTCCCAACATTAGGGTAGCCCCAGATCTTTTCCAGCCCTAGCAACACCCCTGGTCATGGCTCACAAGGTGTCAGGTGACATAATATAATTTCTTCCCAAAACCCGATGCTAAATTGTCCTTTCTTGGTGATCATACCACTTCTCAACTATGCAGGACGTTCTGCTTCTTGATACTTCATACACGGACCCATTCAGTCACAGCATTTTTATGAGGGTGGTGATTGGCCTGTTGTCTATGATGGTGTATGTACAGTAAGGCATTGTGGAAGTTGTGTTTCTTTGGGTTTTAAATTCGAGTCACTTCTGGTACTCATTGAACCTGGTCCTCTTGAGACACACTGACTGAATTACTTGTTGTAAATGTGGACACAATTAACCTGTTTTCAGTTTATGATCTGCACAGCAATAAGGATATGTTCAGATCTTTATGTAAAAGAAAGTGGTTTGCTTATTTTCTAGATTGACATTGTTAACTTGGAAAATGATTGATTGGCATGAAACGTAGAGAAGAAAAGCGTAATTCACACATCAAACAACGGAAGTTGAAAACATGTATGTTTTTTACTGGTTCAAAATCCTTTGTTTGATGAATAGCATGCAAGTAAACATTGAAAGAGTCTGTGTCTATGTATGATACTTTCATGATCTTTTAATGATTAATCATAAGATTGTTAGGTGACATGCTATTCCTGTCTTGTAACTCAGTGGAGCGTGGACAGGAAGGTGTCGTTCAGAGATCAAGTGCATTACAATATTTATGCTCGTGCACCATATAAAAGCTGAGGTGTGGCTTACTGTCTAACAATCTGTGTCAAAGGGACGTCCTTATGGCAGCTGGGAGGTTCATTGTCTTTTGCGCATTTCCCTATTTGGTGCACCTGTCTTTCCCACATCACTCTTTAGTTGCTGCATTTGCCTTGTCCTGCCTTCCCCTCTCCTGCTATTGTTGTGGAGTGAGAACATGAGCAGGGCCTTTAAGGAAGGGATATCCTGATGAGGGAGGGACCGTGAGAGCGGGAAGCAGGGGAGGGACAGGGAAAAGGGAAGTTAGATTATGTCAGAGAAGAAAAAAGAGAAGTAATAGAAAGCTGGACTCCTTTCATCCTCCAACAACTGGCAACAAGGCGTTCCAAGTGTGATAAGTGGGTAGCGCCCGCTCAAGAGAGTGAACGGACAGAGAAGGGCAGAGGGAGAAGGCGGTGCGAACAATGGGCTCCCACGACGACGGCGGGCTGAGGCGCTCACCGGAGCCGGAGCTGACAAGCCCATTGCAGTGTGGGCGGGGGAAACCACTTGTGTGAGGAAAGACCTGCTTGCACACAGACGGAAAGGGGACGTTCCAATCACACGGAATGTGCATCATGAGCAGAGATTAGCTGCTAAGAAGCCAAGGAGGGGCACACAGACAATACTGGAGCAGTGATACAGAGCCCCACAGGTAGAAGAGGTAGACAAAACAGGAAAATGGAGGGAAGAATCAGGACATTGTATGGCACTCACAGTCGAGGTACTACACATCAAAAGAGGGACATTAATAGTGACAGCTGCATTAAAAGACAGTGGGCACAATACTGAATGCCATTGCACAACCTAATATGCATACCACTGGGGCTGAATAGGGACCCAGCTCCGTGTGACAATGTATTCCAGAAGGTGCGAGCCAAGCCCAACTCACTCCGCACATGCATTCCATGGCCCAGAGGGAGGCTCCAGTGCCCACATTAGCACAACAATAAATTCAAAACAAAATTGGGTACAGTGGATCAGACTACCCCTGAAGAAGCACTGCCAGGTCACCAGGTGAAACAGCCCAGAAGATAAGGACCTACAGAGGAAAAAAGGTATGTCAGGAGACGGCCCAGCCCGAACGGGGGACCAGAACAGCCTTCAGAGGACAGGCACGGCCACAGGTCAAAGAGACTCGGCTCACTACCGAGTGCATTGGCAAAAACAGGTAACAGGCCACAAGAGGAGATGGTGTACAATGCACAAGCAGCTGATGAGCCAGGAGTTTAGGCAGGGGGCACCACACACATCAGGCATGTCATCACAAGCAACATTCTTAAGGAGACCAGGACCGTTTTCCCTACGACCTCAACGCGGCCAAGGCGAGAAGAATTGATGGAGGAATTCATTAACTTTATAAGGGCAGTAGGTGACCAAGACTCACCTAACATGTCGGACATATTCATTAACCTGGCAGGTAAAGAAATAAAAGGCATCATAAAGACAATCCTAACCCAAGAACAAGAAAAAACTATGTATATGATAATGACTGTGGTAGTGACTGATTTTGATGCCCAACCGAGATTATGAGAGGCACTCATTCAATCAATGTGCCCAACTGCCCCATGAGACAATAGGGAAGTTTGTCTTTCGAATACAGAGAAAAATAACTTACTGGACTTTGCAAACTTCTCAGACGATGAGGCGATCCGACCCAGAATTATAGAAGGGTGCACTTCATCTATGTTTGAAAAACACCTACCGAAAAAAAGTTATCATTACCAGAAATCTTGGACTTGGCCAGGGTGTACGAAAGGGTGGAAATGCCAGCTGCCACCCTAAAGAATCCCATTAAATCGGATAGCGTAGCTACAATACAGAACATGCCAACGACAGGAATCAGGGAAATCCATTCTGAGCAGGACAAGGTGGCCCGTACCAGAGAACCAAGGAGAAAAACAATGCTAAAGATACAGATTCGAATTTCCTAATCGAGGACAGTGCCCAGCCCCAGGGCAAATGTGCATTGCTGTGGCTGAGAAAACCACTTTTAGGTGATTTGCAAGGAAAATGTCCCAGCCCTCCCAAGTTACAAACCCTAAATGCTGACAGGATCGGCAGGGGACAAGATCCGCCCCAGGGATTCAACACCAGGATGTACCCGGAGAAGAACTTTCAGCGACTACCTCAAGGGAGGCTCATTGCGCCGTTCCAACCCCAGACCAGATTCATCAGAGTGATGGAGGACCTCGCCCTGCAAACGCTGCCACAGTACCATGAGGAGCACGGTTAGTTGCCAAACACAGCAGAATTATACGCATGCCACCCGGAAATGTATGAGACCAGCTACATGAGAGAGCCATACGAGAACCCACCCAATGATCAAAAGGAAGATGCATATGTTCTAGAGAGCTACACTCAACCGCAATGGTACAGTAAGGCGTATGTGCAACTGATCAGTGCAGAGGCTGATGATGGCAGGTTCCCAAAAGTGACCATCCATATAGGAGGGTTGAATCACCAATTTATAGTTGACACAGGGGCCACCGTTAATGTGATAAATGCAAACTTTTACCAGATGATAAAGGACCTCTATCCGCGGAACCAATCTCATGCAAGAATATACCAGTATGGCATAGCACACCTGCTCCTGTCAACAGGAAAGTTTCCATGTGACCTACACCATAAAGGTTGTGTTGTACCCGCAACAATCCACCTTATGCAGAGTTCCATGACAGATATATGCCTGCTGAGCTACCATACCGCACGGGCCGCTGCCCTCATCGACGTCCAGTATGATCAATCTGATGTGGTACAGGGGCTCCCGGCAGGAGAAAGGGATGTGAAAATGGTGACAGACCAAGAGATACCACTCCAGAGAATTAAAATGACATTCCCAGCACTGTTTGAGGGAGTGGGATGCTCAAAGACTCAGTCATCACTCTCCATATAGATCCGGCGGTTACCCTGGTGCCCCCACACACACACACGCAGAGTAGGGTTTCACCTGCAAGTGCAGATATCCTGAGAACTGCAGCTACTTCTTAACAACAACATAATCGAGAGCGTGAGTGGCCCGACTCCATGGGTGTCAACTCTGGTGGTAGTACAGAAAGAGAATGGATGACTGTGACTGCGTGTCGACATGTGCATACCAAATACTGCAATCCAGGGAGTGAGACATCCTGGTCCAAGCTTAGAAGACATGATTATTCGATTAAACCAGGCCACACAATTTTTTGAAGCTTGACCTCAACCAGGGTTATTATCAGCTTGTCATCCACCCTGACTCCAGGCTCATCACAACATTTGCGACACATGAGGGGCTCTTCCGTTACAAATGGCTTAACTTTGGAATATTGTCCACAGGAGAGATAATCTAGGAAACCATAAACCGGCTGATCTCACCAGTGATGGCTTCCTTTAACTACAGCAATGATATCTTGGTGTTTGGCATGACCCAGGATCAACATGACAGAGCACTATTATAGGAATTGAGACCCTACATGCAGCAGGCCTCACGCTCAACAGGGTCAAATGTGACATTAATAGGTCCAGCTTGAAATTCTTTGGGCACTTCTTTTCCAAGGCATGACGGCCGACCCAGACAAGATAAGTGCAATCGTGAACCTAACCCCACCAACAGACGTGTCAGAGCTCAGGTCCTTCCTCGGCATGATGGGATACTGTGCTCAGCACCTCCACAACTAGGCCACCCTTACAGACTCCCTCAGGTGGCTGCTAAAAAGGGACATTGTATTTGAATGGGGCAGCAAATGCATAGAAGCGTTTCAGACCATAAAAGATTAACTTGCCACCAACCACAGACTGTCATACTTAGGCCCCAAGTGGGACATTACAAGAATGAGGGATGCCAGCCCCATAGGGCTGGGAGAAATTTTGGCCCAGAGTGACCTGAGGCAACAGCCTGGACAATGCATAGTTGCATACACCAGCAGAGCCCTTTCATCCACTGAGAGGACATACTCACAGGCTGAGAGGGAGAGTTTGGCCGCAGTGTGGGCCTTTGAGAAGTTCCACCATTTTGTCATCGGGCGGTGCTTCAAACTTATCATGGACCACTATACGCTGATATCCCTGTTCAGCAAACTGGAGACCAGGATGCCCCTGCACATTGAGGAATGGGGCATCAGGCTCTAGGAGTATGACTTTTGCATTGTTCACAAACTAGGGGGGGTTGGGATGGGCAAATCCAGCGGACTACCTATCCAGACACCTGGAAGGACAAGCAAAGGACACATTTGAGAGAGAGGCATCAGGCTCCAGGAGTATGAATTTCGCATTGGCCACAAACTAGGAGGGCTGGGATGGGCAAATCTAGCGGACTACCTATTCAGACACCTGGAAGGACAAGCAAAGGACATGTTTGAGAGAGAGGTGGAGCACTACATCCAATACCTATTGGAGAACGCACTCCCCCCAATGCTCACCCTAGCAATGTTCACTGACAGGAGCAGACAAAATCACACCATCAAGGCTGCAGTGCATCTCACCAACATAAACAAGCAGAAACAATGTCAAAAGGAGTTGCAGAAGAGCAAAAAGATGGACATGAAGGAGATAGAAAGCATGGCCAATGTACAAGGTGATCTAGCCACCACCGAGCAAGGGATCCTACTGAGAGGGAGTCGTCTGGTAGCACCCAAAGCCCTAAGAAAGGCAGTCATCAACTTGGCACATCAGGGCCATCAAAGACTGGTGGACACAAAAAAGATACTGAACAATCAAGTATGGTTCCCCTGCAATAGTGGATGACTTTGTGACACACTGCCAGGCCTGTCAGAGGGCAGAAGCGACCAGGGCCCCATGTCCCCTGAGGATTGTGCCACTGCCCAAAGGTCCCTGGCAGCGAGTGTCAATGGATTTCTATGGACCCATGGAAGAAGGGGGGCACTTACTAGTGAGCATGGATGAATACTCACGGTTCCCAGTGGTGAAGCTAGTACCGTCCACTGTGTTCCACAGAATGGTGGGGGTAATAGATTAACTATTCAGCAAATGGGGTGAACCAAACATTATGAATACAGACAATGGACCCCCATTCCAAGGACAAGATTTCTCATAAGTTTGCATCCCATCTCGGCTTCCAGCACCAGAACATGTGCTGCTTCCCCAAGCTGTGTGCCAAATGCTGAGAAGCTACAGGAATACCACCCATGAGGCTAACAGGAAGACTCCAATGGAAATAATGATTTGATACAAATCTCAAAACCGCCTTCTGCAATTTGAAGACTGACAGAGGAACAGGATGCGGAAATCCGAGAAAGAGATGCTGAGAGGAAGAAGAAAGCAAAGATATGGGCCAACCAGCGAAGAGGAATGAGGGAACCACACCTGCCTATGAGCACCACACACCGTGGGTAATAATAAGCAGCACTCAGATACCTGAGGGTTCGTAGCACTATATAAATGCTATATTATTATTATTATTATTATTATTATTATTATTATTATTATTATTATTATTATTATTATTATTATTATTAGAGAACCAGTTCTGGTCTGTCAGGGGCAGCAGAGGAAGACCAACACTTGACCCATTTCAAGTGACAGAAATCAAAGAGTCCTTGATTACGGCAGCAAGGGATGGACATGATATAACCCTCATTCTTCCGCCGACTGCATACCCAGGACTCCAAAACTATAGAGCCACAAAGAGGAGATGAAGAACAGATGAAGACAAGATAGAGATTGCCAGAGCATGGACCTTTGGAATGACCTGTGGAGGACCTGGCGGACACAGATGAAGAGTGATCTGGGGAGACTCGCGAATCCCCTGGGCGACTTCACCGGGTCATTAGAAAACACTCCCGGCCAATTGAAGAAATGTGAGCCCAATACGCTTCATGATAAGCTCAGCGCAGATGTTGTGAAGCGAAAACATGAGCGGGACCTTTAAGGAAGGGAACATGTGATGAGAGAGGGCACATGGGAGTGGGAAGGAAGGAGGGGACGGGGAAAAGGGAAGTTAGATTATATTAAAGAAAAATAAAGAGAAGTAATAGAAAGCCAGGCTCCATGTCCTCCTTGGGTACCCATTACCTTAGCTTCCTACACCTATGTCCTTCCGCATAGAAGTGGGGTCTGCCCTTTCACACTTGACCTTTCTCCTAGGACAGCTGTTACTTTCTCAAAGGGGGCCCCTCCTCTTCACCCTCAGACTGCATCTAGCTCTCAAGCCCTCTTTAACACACCTGTGCCAGTCATACTGTTTTCCCAGCCCCGCTTCTGGCCCCTGCCTGGCCACATTAATCCCGGGACCCTGTCCCTTTACGTTCATCAGTGGTATTGGAAACATCACACCTCACACCTTTCTTAGGCATCTACTGGTACTGCCTGATCGTCGGAGGAGGAGAAGCTTGTAGACTTTGCCACCTAATGAGTGTCTGAATGTACCACATTATGGCAAAGGCAGGCTAACGCTATCTGGGCCACTGGTGATCTTAAGCGTTGAAGAGTTAGCATAGATTTTGCTGATGAGTTACCCCAAGATATGGGCAACAATTTCCATTATGATCTGGCAGCTGCTGAAAAGTAGTATTGGAATGCTGGAAGTATGGAAGTATGTGCTCATCATGTCGACTCTGCATCTAAAGGCATCTGCATTGGGTAGCTACCAGGAGGATGGTTTTGTTTAAAGACCAGAAATCGACTCTAAGACAGCCAAGCAATAGTTCTGGGTTACCTCTCATGACGTGGTACGTCTTTTCTATTCCTCCTTGGATGACACGCTGAATACTTTGAAGTAGGCACATTGAAAGCCTTGTCATTGGTAGCACAGCTGAGCCTGGCTCCTAAGGTCACTCCATCCACCTAGTCCCCCAAGATCTGCTGTGAGCATTTGAGGTTATCGGGAATGCAGAATCGCCAATGATCGTGCTTCTAATGACTCCACCTCTCAGTGTAGGACATGCTAAAACAACATAAGGGTCAAATGCTATCGCGGCACAAATAAGTCATTTCCTTTGACAGGTTTGCGCCTATTCCCCCTAGATTCTCTAGTGCTAGAGACGGTTGTACATACTTTTTAATGCAAAAGCAATATACGCCTCATTTTTAAATGTTATATCTGCTGTAGATACAAATCAGGAGACTCTGGATGAAATCCACTTTAATTGCCAGGGGAGTTAGATCTTTGAGAGAAGCACTATCACTCTGTAAATCGATTGTCCATAAGCATAACTTATTTGATGCAGCTATTTATTTGGGATTTTCTCACTAGACGTTCCAATCTCCCAAATGGATGAACACCCTACAATAATAATTGTGAGATGTGAATGATTGTTTAAGTATTTCCTTAAGTGTGGATTAGTTTAATGTGTCATTTAAAAGCAGTCAAGCACTAAAGGCTCTGAAAGAAACCGAACTTGAATTGGAATAGAGCAAAGGCACCTCCACAACCTGCCAGGTTTTGGGATCTTATTTCTAGTGACTTGCGAAACAAGTCATGTTGTGCTATTATTCGCCCAGGCAATTCCATTAAGGGCGCCCTTGTCTATGACATCAAGTACTTCCATGTAATGCACAATTACTGCCACAACATGACGGGACTTGGCATATGTCCTGTTTCTCTCCCATGGTGGCAGAAAAAGCTGCTAATTGGGAAGGTATCATGAAAGGGGCCTTGAGTGAGCAGAACAAGTGCTGAGGGCGCTACACGGGCAGAAGCACAGGGCACAGAGGTTGAAGTACACACAAAGGTGCTCACTGATAAGGAAATGAGCGGTCAGATATGGCCATGAACTATCATCATCTAATCAGTAAATCCTTCTGCCCAGCTGCCTACCTCATAGGCATTCCTGCATCTTTGTGTGGCCATGTCCTGCCATCATTGGTACAGGTAATGGCAGGTGGCCATGTACTCACATCAGTGTCCATTGCTTGCACATTGTGGTATGTAAGGCAGTCATTTGACCAGGTACATCTATTGTAAGATATGCACTACCATAGTTTCCATGTACTGAAACCAAAATCCTGGATTCTCTCATCAATATCCAGGTGCTCAGACAAAATGGGAGGCATTGCCATTCAGTGCACCAGGTAGTGCCTGTATATGCCCAGGTCCTCCGAGTTTAGCTCAAGCATTTCCATAATATGCAAACAGCTATCTCAAGTGACACAATGTCTCATAACATGGCAGGTTTGATACTAAATGTGCCAGATAGACCCTTATTTACTCAGATACACCTATTATTCTTTAGGTATTGTCACAATGTGCCCTCATTCACTCATATTATTGCAGATATCACTGTCCTGTGCTGGGAATTCTGAACATTGGCTTAGGCCAAGATCAGCACGCTTTGGCTCTGCAGATGTTTTTAGACCACAACGTCCACCCACCAAAGCCATCCTAGTCAATGGTGAGGGACCCTGGGAACTGTAGTCCAAAATATCTGGAGTATCACAGGTTGCAGTCCCCCTAGTTTATTCACTCCCACTAACCAACACACATGCATGTACATTAACACACACATATGTATTGGTCTTTTGGTTTTAGCCCTGTATAGAATCTCAGGAGCTACAACCAAAAGCCTAGCTAGCCCCCAGTCCCGACAGTTCCAACATTAGCGTAGTCCCGGGTCTTTCCCAGACCTAGCAACACCCATGCGTGTAGCTCCTGTTGTGCTCATTGTTCAGTCGTTTGGAACGTCTTGTATGCGTTTGTAACACGAAGTTGTCTATCACTAAACAATGTATCCCTGCTGGAGCCAGGGAATTACAGTGCAGAGAGACCAACGGAGCAAGACCATTGTTCATAATCGGTTGAATGTTGCCAAGGCGAGAGAAAAAGCTGAACCATTGCTGCACAACGCGCCATAAAGATTGGGAGCACATTCACAAACACGTTTGCATTGTTTCAAAGTGTCAGTTAAAGCAACAATCACGTGTGGACTTGACACGAGCCAAATCTGTGTTCTTTGAGCCACTCGATCTTCCTTAACATGGCTCCCCCAGTGCCAAGGCTAGCAGGGCGTTCAAATGTCTAATTACTGGAGAGTTCCTTCTTTGGCTGTTTAATTACTTCCTGGTGAGAGTATTATGTTGTACGTTGGGACAGAGTCCAACATATTATTTCCGGAAATGGCGGCATGATTGCTAGAGATGTCACCAGCCAGTAAGATAAAGGGAAGCATCTTGGCTTCTCAATCTCTATTGAGACCAGTGTTCGATCTGCAGGCCACAAGGGCGATCCTAGAAAGGCTCAGCCTTTCATCCATCTCAGGTTGCAAAACTGTGTGCCCTCGAAGTGCATGATTGTAGCTACATCGTTTTGCAAGGCGACAACATAGCCAAACTCTGGTAGCAAGGGCTACATACAATTGAAATATTGAATGAGGAATGACACTGCTTGTTTTTTGGCCCCACTAAAGAGGAAGTGGCAGAACAAGACAAGATCAAGACATTGTACAGATTTGTGAACTTCAATTAAAAGGGCAGAAAAGACTACATTAATCTAGAAAAAATCAAGAAAGACGGAATGGTGTACAGAAAAATAGGCTAGGACGAAAATTAAAAAAATTATCGTGGTTGTTATTTGTGAGTGTGCTTGTGGATTGTATATTAAATACGAGGAAATGTTAAAAAAACACCCCAGAGTCTGGTCCTGTCCATCGATCCTTCTCCTTCCCTCCGCTCTCCCCTGCCGGGGCCCTGCACAGTTAAGAAGATGTTGACCCTCGCTCGCCAGGCAAATTTTTTTCTTAGATGACTCTTATGTACGATCTGTTTACGAACCGAGGGTATTTTTCTTATTAACTTGTTTATGAAGAATGTACTCTGTGTGCACCAGGTTTGCCTACTGTACTACCCCTGTGACAGTCTCACTGCTTTGTCGTCTGACATGCCCACTCTCATTGCCCTGTCCCGTTCTTAGAAATTCCTGTTTTTATGTGCCCCTGTCCCTTTTCTTTGTGCACTTTTGAAGTGTATTGTGTGTCCAGCGCACTGAAGCATTGCTGCAATAATCTGTGCTTTAAGTGTGATAGAAAATGGAGGGGGGATGGGGAACGCGTTGGGTTACACGTCATGAAACCTTATTCAGGGGCAGAGCCTAAAGAAGGGTCTGATAAAGTAGCTAAGGAACCTTTAAAAGACACGGGCCCATTAAAGAAGTGGCCCAACAAAGGTATGAAAGAGAGTGAACTCTGTTTTGAAATGTGTGTTAAATGTACTGAATGTGCTGTAAAATAAAATGACTACAGGGGATATTATCTAATCTAAAATCAAAATCAAACTAAAGTAGATCAATGCATGTTGCAGTCCCTCAGGTCTTTTGAAGGGATTCTTGATTCTTATGCCTTAAAGACTTTAATAACTGATGTTGCAAACAATGCATTTTCCATATTTTACTGTTCCTTCCCTTCAGTGTTAAAACAGAAATTATCTAATTCCAAATGTTTGTAAATGTTTATGTGATTATAAGTATGGCTGATGGTGATGTCTACTGGGGAAGAGCAGTATTGACACTCATCGTCTTTACTTCAGGGTGCTAGTAAATCAGGCTAGTGAAGTCATTTGTGGGAGCCCAGGCCAAGCACTGGATTGAGGGCAATTTGTGGAGAGTGCTGGGGCTCAGTTCCGGCCACCACTTGAAAACGTAAATCTTTACAGGGGATTTCTTGTCGATCCAGGTGCTGAGAAATGGAAAGTCTTTGCAGACTATGAATAATGCTTAGAGTCCAGATCAAGAGGAAACGGAAAGGCTTCAGCGAATAGTTCGACTATCTCAAACACAGATGGGACTACAGAATGTATTGAATAGCCTTGTAATGTATGTACAAATGAATAATCAACAGTCAACCTTGAAAAAACTCAAATGCTAATTTGTCCGAAAAATTCTAGAATTCGCCCTTCCAATTTCAAATTGCATTTACAAAACATTGAGTTATCCATTGTTACTGAATATAAATATCTAGGTATGATTCTCCATCATACCATGTCAGATGCCATCTATGCTCAAAACCTAGACAATAAATTGGCGTCCTTGATCTCAAAAGCCAAGATATTGTTATATAAATATGGCAAATTTTCGTGCAAGCATATTATGATGTTATATCAGCAAAAAGTCGTCCCAATTCTGCTATATGGTGTTGAGACCACATTATATAGTGATCAACAAAAATGGGATGTTCTTGAAGGTCGCTTTTGGAAATGTGTAATGAACTTACCTAATTGCACTCAATTACAAATGTTGCGGTTTGAACTGGGCTTATTGTCATTATCAATTTATGTAATATGGAAGATGTGTGGCTCATTGAGGAAATGTTTATTGGGACTGGCCCAAAACAACATTTTAAGCAAAACTGCTTTCTATCTAATATCATCTACATATTCATATCCGGTGAAATGGCGAAACTGTGTTTTGAATGCATTGTCTGAAGCAGATATCTCTCTCGATCTTTTGCTAAAGAACCCTAATCGAGCAAAGGTAAAACTTTACCAACATGATTGGACACGAAATCGGGCCAAATGCATTACCTATAAAGATTTTGACACTTGTTTGTTTGGCTGTACGAAATTACGGCATATGTCAGATTATTTAGTTAAATGCCCGTCTCCTCTGATAAGACATAAGTATCTGCGCTTTAGACTAAATCTGTGGTACACAATGTACATAATGGCTAGACAAGGCTTGATATCAGAAGAACAAAATATTTGTCGCTTTTGTTCTGATGGAATGCAAAAATAAACTTTACAACACTTAGTTGTTGTTTGCCCTACATAAATATCACAACGGCAACTATATTTTGTTATATTGTTTGATGTCTGTAAATAGGTTGACTCAGATGAAATATGGCAAAAGACCTTCTCTCGCGCAAGACTTGCTGTCAGAATAGCACTGGTACAATTTCTTGAACTAGTCATCCCAAACGAGTAAATGCATGCAAAGTGTTAGATTGGGAAAGAACATCTTACTCTCCTGCTCAGAGAATCAGTTGAACGAGAAATATGTTGTTATCCAAGTGCTCAATTGCTCATTTGCAACAAAAAATATGTTGTTATCTAAGTGTTCAATTCTTCTTCTTTTGCTTTTGTTCTTTTCTTTTATCCGAACATTTTATTATGTTGTTGTCAACATTGTCTTAATTGTAAAAATGGAAATATGTATTTTTAATGTATTTGAAAGGTTGAAACTCTCAGCCAACCAAATAAAGAATAAAATAAAAAATAAAAAATAGTTCTAGTTTTGCTTATTCTTTCAGTATATGGTAAATGATTGGTGTGGAGACCTTTTTCCTCTACTCCGACCACTGTCAGCAGTCTTCACTGACGACAGGCTTACTGTTCCAGAGAACTGGGCTGAAAATTATGGTCAAGAATAAGATGACACATTAGTACAGTGAAGAAACAGGGCTCCCGGGAAAGTGATATTTCTCATCGCCATCTGCTGATTTTGTAGGGGGATTAACTACTCCAGGCTTTCAGAGTTGAAAAAGTGAAAGGATAGAATGATACAAAAGTGGTTGTTAATTTATATTATGCATATTATGCATGAACCTTCTTCTTTGGCTCACGCTATCAATACACAAATTAAAGAAACATTGACATGAAATCATGTTCCTTAGGGTACTGTGGAACCCAAAAATATACTTGAGAACCTAGTTAAGTCAAGTGCACTTCAGGAAACTCTTTGAAATTGACATGATAAAGTTAGCATTTGTTGGTAAATAAATAACCCATAGCAAACATGATGGGGTATTCTAGCCCCCTCCAGACTACATATGTATTAGTGTTCCCAATTCACTGTGATTACCGATGCCTCTATCCCCTACAGTACCCACTTCTAGGCATTGGCCATTGTTACCTATGAACCATCTGCATCTCTCAACAGATGCAATGTATACAGTTTCAATTCTATAACATGAGATTCAGTGCCCTGTACAGGCCAAGGCAAGACCACTATCATTTTCTTTTGTGACCTTTTTCATGCAAAATGTGGTGGATTCCACACCCCTCAGGTGCAGTGTTCCCACATAAGGCCTGTGCTCCTGCACTACCTTCCTTGATATCTCCAATGTGCTTGTTAGAAATATCTTATTTTTTATTTTTAAGGACAATAATAAATTCTTAATGGCAGGACACAGATGAGCATCATGTATAGGACAGCTCCAGGTAAAAGGCCGAGGTATGGGGATGGAACCAAAAATTATTAGTCACTGAGGATCCAAGGGATTATAGGCTAATGGCCTTCATGACAAAAGTGACACAGTATGCAACTGGTTTAAAGAGTCTCTGACTATATTCACTGCTGGAGCTTGAGAAAGAACTGTGAGGTCAGGCGGGCATTGCTTAAAATTGGAAACAGAAATCACCAAGCTTTCATGACTTAAGTAAGGGCATCTGAATAGGAAAGGGATGGAATCTCTGCTTCATAGCCTAACATAAAAATGCAGTGATAAATAATGCATTTGACTTAATTGAGAAAGTGATGCAAGGCTCATATTGCTCTCCCAAATATTTTAAGACAATGCACATAGCCATTGCCCAAAGGCAGAATCCGATGAAAAGAACATATTTTTGATTGTGAGTTTTATCTGTTTCCAGGTGAAGGAATAGATAACCTATGCAGCAAGAGATTTTAAAGAGGTGACATTGTAGAGCAGAAACAAAAAGAAAATGCCTAACTTATTTTATGGCATTTCCTGACACTTTTATAAATTACAATTGTTTAGGAGATCACACGTTTTATACACTGTGGGGGAGCAGAAGGATTTCTGGGGCATTATTATTCTACAAAATTGTGTAGTAGATATGTATATCCTTTCATGTCTCTTACCTATATGCATGATGTTGAATCCTGAATTTTTTGGGGGGTATTTCCACATATGTTTACTTAGGTTGCTCTGTGTTAGTGCTACTGCATACAATAACATATAATATTATTCTGTTTTCACCTCCTTGAAGCTCAGAAAGTAAGGACATTTTGGGTTCCACTATTCAATAGCCCCAGCTCAGTCCTTAACTACTGGAGTGGTCATTGATATTACCTTAACAAACGACATCATGGGTCTGTAAAGTTCATTTAATGTAACTAACAAACGTGTTTACTAAATAAAATGTATTGGGTTCTGTCATCTATACACAGAACATTTGCCGGAAATTATCCATAAGCTAAATGTTAAATCAAATAGGGTTCCTTTTGTACACCCATGTTACACAAACAAACCACAACTGTATTTTGAAACACAATACGCATTGCACATATTGAATTAAATTAAATTATCAAATGCTGAATTAAAAATAAAATACACCGTTTTTTTTTTATTGCATCGATTAGTTTCCAAAAAAACCTTTAAATGCACAAATAAAAAAAAGAATGAATCAATAGTAAAGAAAAAAAAACAAGAAATGAATCAACTCTAAAATACACAATAGCATTGATTGATATTTTGTATATCACTTTAAATGGTAAAGGCAGTTAAACTGGGCCTGTACCCTTTGAAGCTCAGTTTCTAAACAAAGAATTTCAAAGATCAATTCTCTGGTACACGAAGGACACATCATTAACCCACAACATATCCATTAAATTGAGCTAAATTAGAGTGAGTTTGCAGAGCATATGGTACATTTAAAAAATACAACAAATATAGCCTTTTTATATTTGACAGTTCCCCCTTTTGTGATGCCTCAAAGATTTATGGGCAGAGTGGATCATAAGGTAAGGATTGGTCTGTAATAATACATCAAACAACCAAGTTTCCAGAAGACTCAACCATTTTGACCTGTGGCTCAGGAATAAATAACCATTGGAACATGTGTGTTTGAAGGCATTGGATGGCTTGTAACCTAAGCCAGCCGTTAAGTTAGTAACTTGGATGGAGAAAGGTAAAAACAAATTATAATATTTGATTGAACATGGCAATTAACTGAATTAATTCACCTTATTGTTCATAACCTTGAAATGTTTTGCTTGTTTCAAAAACTGAAAGCAGATTTCAATTCAGTGAAGCATTCTTCATAATATAAATCCAAATGTGATATTTAAATATGCATTACTTCCTAATACATTGACATAGTTCAATAACTTTTTTCATATTACAATCAGTGGAATGTGAAGGATATCTGCAGTTGCAGAATTGTCACACAATTTCTAATATGTAGGTCTCAATAATAGTACAGTTCCATAACAAAAATGACAGAGGAAAAAATTGATTTGTATCCAAATCTGATGAGTACTCCAGATGGGATGAGAAAGGCCTCCCATTGTCACATGGCAAATTAAATTGGACCAATCAAAATAAAGAGGATGATTGTCAGGAACCCGCTGGCTCACACATTGCTAAAGTCTTTTAACACATGGAAAGTGATGGTGCATAAAAGACATGCTAAAATGGCTGCCACGGTGCCAGTAAGAAGATTTCCAAGATGGCCACAGGTGGGGTCAAAACAGGTCAGAGACCAGTAACTGTGCAGTTCTGTAACTATCCAGCTATTAGAAACACCAATCAGCAGGGAGTCCAGTGCTTAGTGTTTTTTTTGCAAGTTACGCTGTTGTGTTTGAGTTCCAATGCCTGCAGAATCTGCTGCCCTGAGACTTGCACCTGTGGGAGGAAACTGAATAACTCCAGTATGCTGTCTGCAGTAGAATTTCAGCTTCTGTAATACTATGTTTAGATGTCAGGCGTTTTCGCAATGGGAATCCATTAAAAGAAAACATTTGTATGTTCATTTTTATCTATAAGAAAGCCGCGTTCAGTGGTGTGGTTTCAGAATGAGTCTGGTGTCAGTTACATGTTCTGGGCTCCCCACAAGATTGTTCTCAGCTTCAGCAAAATCAGCGAGTCAGTTTCACCTTGCTGTAGCAGCGTACCAGTTACACATTGTCTGCTCTACGCAAGACCACTCAAAGACTTGGCATACCTTAACCTCTGCTCTGTCCATTTCCAAGCTCCTAGTTGCCAGGCAGCTCACAGCATTTTGTTTATACATTGTGGCAAGCCCCGCGCAAAGCGGCTCATGGGCTAGTCAATTTCCCAAGCTCTCACCTCTTCAGGGGGTACCCAGAGTTTCTTAAAATTGAGTTTCTTGAATTATTTACCTTGCGTGCCACTAATTAAGTTTATGGACTTTCCCTGGAAGCCATGAGTTTAACATAGACATTGAATAATTTTTTACCTTTTCACTGTGGATTTGTCTTCAGCTGGAGTCAAGATTCCTGTTTTAAACCTGCAACAGAGTGCAAAGACATGTATGTGAACATTTGGAAAAGAAAAGACATGTGTTGTTTCCCTGTCTTGCGAAGGAGAGCATAATCATTTTTTTTCTACATTGATTCCGTTACAAGAGATGGATGTATTCACTCTCTTGTAACTTCGAAGGCAATGAAGACATTTTTGGGCACACTTTTCCTGGGAACTGCATACTCCAATTGCATCAGCTGCCCCAGTTCAAGAACATCATTTTGGTAAGCACAGTTATATATATTCTAACTGGAGTTGGAATAGCAAGAGTGAGTGAGTTACTGGCCAGTATTCCCATGAAATCTCATTTCATTTGTCCACAGGGAAAACATCCTATCTCTTTGGGGGCAAGAGTGAGTGCGCACTAGGGTTGTGCCCTACACTTTTCCTCAAAAAGAGGTTTGGATATATCATCTCAGATTCAAGTCGCCGGGAACCACAGACACGGTAGGTCTTCAGGCGTCCCTGCAAGACATCGGGTATGCATTACAATATGCTAACCCCACATTTTTTGCCTTGCCTGGACATGATGGAAACCTTAGACATCAATCAGTTATCAATTTTCCTAAGGGAGATTAGAGCGGAGGTACATGCAGCTAGGTCAGAAACAAATGCCATACAGGAGGAGTTAGTGGTCAATAGAGACAAAACTGAAGAATTAGCCAGATGGATAACACAAACACAAGCCTGTCAAGCTCCCTTTCCTGCCCAGCCCCTGCTCTTTCCGTGTCCGCCCCAATTCAGGTCATTCCTTCTGTTTCTATTCCACTCGCTCCCCCTGAGCGCTTTACAGGAGATCTGCTCAAATATGATATTTTTATGAATCAATGCAAAATACATTTCCTTTGCAGACCCAGTACTTTCCCTAATTACCAGACTAAGGTGGCATGCCGCTCATTGGTCCACACCACTGGTGGAATGGGATGATCCATTACTTAGTAACTTCCAGGGATTCCAAGGGCAATTAGAACAATTATTTGCTAGGAAGTCACAGGCACAAGCTCTAGCCAACAAACTACTATCATTACGGAAAGGCCCTCAGGACATATTAGCATACATTACTACATTCAACCGGTTAGGGCCAGAGACAAATTGGCATAAAGAAAAAAGAACTACACTATTTCATAGGGGTCTTCATGGGGAATTTAAAAATATTCTAGCCCAGGTGGGAAACCCTCCAACCCTGTGTTCTGAATTTATTGAGCTGTTGGTACAGGTAGATCGCCATCTTCAGGAATGGAAGGCAGACCCTTCTAGAACTGAAGCAAGACCAATATATGCTCAGCCTAAAGAGACTACCTGCCATGCGGAATCTGCCCATGAGCCAATGTAGTTGGGGGTGTTAGGGGTCCTTTGACTAAAGAGGAAAGGAATCAGAGACGGCAACTGCAATTGTGTCTATATTGTGGTAAAGCAGGCTACTTCCTGTGGAATTGCCCATTTACACTACCTCGCAAACCTATATGAGCGTTGGAATCCATCAATAAAGCTGGCTCACTGCTGGCGGAAAACAAACAAGCCCGGCAGGTCGAGAGATCCAGCTGTCGAGCGTCAAGAGAGATACAAGGCTCTCCCATTTTGCTATTCCAATCTCTTTAATCAGTTTCTGTGAGCCCCAGAGAATGCATTCTTTAGAAGCATATATTGATTGTAAAGCCATTAGTAACTACATGGACCAAAATCTGGAAAACCAGATAGGGGTGCTACTCGACCAAAGGATGTGGCGTAAAAGGTGGTGGCTGTGGACAGAGCTCCTTTGTGTTACGGTCCAGTATCAAAAAACACTGAGACCCTAGCTTATTGTGTCAAGAGGGACAGTGGCCCTCATTAGGACCCAGGCGGTAAGGGGTTTACGCCGGCGTAAACCATGGCGTACCTTACCGCCTGAGTACGAGTTCCCTTAGCGCCATGGTGATTTTAACGCCTGCTTTTAGCAGGCGTTAAAATCCATGGCGCTAAGGGACCTTGTTGTTAATTACGCCACCGTAATTTACGGTGGCGTAATTAACGCCTTCCCCACTCCCATTATGCCCTATGGGGCCAGGAATGGGAATGGGGAAGGGTAAATGGGGATTGGGGACTTACCGCCCCGCCAACCTCGGAATGGGGCGGTAAATCCGCCAACCCCCATGGCGGAGTTGGCAGCTTAGCGCCATGGACCATGGTGCAAATTGCACCATGGTCCTCCGCCAAGGTCGTAATGAGGGCCAGTGAGAACTAATCACCTTTGACCTCATCGACATGCGCACAAATGGAAGTTATCCTGGGTTTGCCATGGTTGGAGAAACATACCACTCAAATTACCTGTAGGAACAAGTGCTTAACATTTTCAGAAGAGTGTTTACGGACATGCTACATTCCAAGGGGTTTTCCTGGAAATCTCGTCCCAGCAGTTGCTGTACATGCAGAAGAAAAGATGTTGGGGCTGTTTGGAGAAATACCTGCTCTTTACAAGGAGAGGTCTTTCAGAAGGAATAAGCTGACACCTTACCCCCATTGTCCATATGATTGCCAGATAGATTTAATACCTGGAGCTCAAGTGCAATGCATCCGAGTCTACCCTCTCACAGAAAAGGAGAATAGACATTTGCGAAGTTATCTAGATCAGTATTTGGCCAATGGGTTCATCCGGCAGTCAAAATTCCCTTCTGCGTCACTGCTCTTCTTTGGCCCCAAGCAAGAGGGGGATCTTTCGACATGCATCAATTACAGGAAGTTGAATGATGTAACAGTGAAAAACAGATATCCTTTGCCGTTAGTACCAGTGTTGCTGGATCAAGTAGAAGGGCCATTATTTACACAAAGTTGGATCTTTGAGGAGCTGACCTCTTGGAACACATTAAAGAAGGGGATGAATGGAAGACAGTCTTTCATACCAATTATGGCCTCTTTGAGTGTCAAGTGATGATGTTTAAAAGAAAAAAAATATTATTTCATTACAAACTTTTTTTTTAAAAGAAATTCATTACCAATTCTATGTCATTCATCAATTCACATTTTACATCAATTAAAATAGGTCAGGTGGGAGTTTTTATTATTTTTATCCTTTCCTTTTTTATTTTCGCATCCTTCTTACTTTAGACCATTACCACTACCATCTAATATCTTTTCCAGTTCCTCTAAGTAACATGTTAAAGCAAACATTAGCTGTCTGTTCTCTCCTTCGTTCATTAAACTCCATACTTCTTCAGTGTCCCAACATGTCCTTAGAATATTCACTTTCTCTAAGTGTGTGGTTCGTAACTGTCATAAGTTTGTACAATTTAGAATCAAATGTTTCAGGGTTTCTTCAGCATTCACACAGAAACAGCATTAATCATCAGTTATTGTGTCTCTCTTCCTAAGATTTAATACTTCTTTTGTTCAAAATAAATTCAAACAAAGCTTAATGAATCGTTTCCTTTTGTTGTTACAAGGGATCTTTCGAGATACTTTGGGAGGTTGTTACATGCTCTTGCTTCCAGTGGGGTGTGTCTCATACATCTATGCCTCGCTCTTTGTTCTGAAGTTTCACACCAATCAAGTTCCCATCATTTTTTCTTCACTTTATTCGGGTTTTGAATCAGCATTTCATGATTTGTTGCAAGTCTGCGTAGCAGGTTCCCACAATTTATCTTCCACTGGTCTAGAATCAAATTAGTTTTTGTCTTGTTTGATGAATTTAGTATTTCGAATTGAGGTGATGACTTTTCGATTATGCAAGGCTCCGCTGCCTTCCAATTCTTTATGAATGATGTTTAAGAGAACTATTGGATGTGTGTGCAGTTGTACACATTGCTGACATCTTGGGATATTCAGCTTATTCAGAGGATCATGTTACACATGTTAAGGCTCTTCCTGAATGACTTAGAGCATCAATTACATGCTAAAGCTAAAAAGTGTTCTTTTCATGTGACGCAAGTGGAGATTTTGGGGTTTATTCTTACTCTGGGAGTACGAATGGATGACGGGAAGGTGGAAGCGATTCTAGAGTGGCCTTTACCTACATCAGCGAAATCCGATCAGAGTTGTATTGGTTTTGCCAACTTCTACAGGTGTTTTATTCCAAAGTTTTCAGGGGTGGTACATCCAATCACTTTATTTTGAGCAAGAATTGTACGTTTCAGTGGATCCATGAACCTGAAGGGGAAATTAATTTCTGCCCCCATAATAAGACACCCAAATCCAGAATTACATTGTATTCTGGAAACCGATGCATCGAATGTAGCCATGGGGGCTGTCCGGTCACAGAAGGATCGCAATCGGGCGGATGCATCCAGTAGCCTTTTGTTCCAAGAAATTCACTCCTGCTGAGAGGAAGTATGCCATTACCGATAAGGAGTTGCTAGCAATCAAAGCAGCATTCAAGGAGTGGAGCCATTATCTACTTGGAGCTAAACATCAGGTGACAGTGATCATCGTTTTACTGATCATCAGACTCTTCAGTATTTAAAATTTGCACGGGCTCAGTCGCTGAGACAGCTAGCCTGGGTGCTTTTTTTGCTGAATACAATTTCACTATCTCCTATCGTCCTGGGGTACATAATGATAAGGCAGATTCTTTATCCAAATTGGGATGTGAAGCTGAAGACATGGACCAAGTGTACAACAATCCAGAACCTATGGCCATAATTACTTCACAGAAGGTTGTGGGAATGATTGATGCAAAAAAGATCAAATCACATACAAATGGCGATCGACAGACATTGTGGTCAACACAGTTGAACTCCACTGATAGACTGAGTATAATCAGGTTGATGACCATTTAATTGCCAGATACCAGCTCGCCATTGTAGAGAGCTGCTGCCAACATAAATCTTGATCCTCTGACTGGGGTGGAGACGTGCCTGAAAGCAATCTACAGCATTGGGGAATTCATAGAATTCATGGAATTCATAGAAAAGCGGAGTCATGTTGCACGTAAGTGGATTAGCTGATTTGGTACGAGAGAGATGTGGACAGAAATGAGCTAGGATGGAAAGTTTGTTTACAAGTGTTTTGAAGAGTTCTAGAAGTGTAATTCCCATTACTGGAGCAACAGAGCTTTCTTTTAAGCAAGGCATTAAGGATGGTTGTGAGACTGAAGACCACAGCATTCTACACGTGTTTAAGACATTGGGCCTCATTACAACCTTGGTGCTAAGTGCACCAACTTTACCACCATGTTGTAAACTCCGTTTACACCATGGTGGATGGCGGATTTACCGCCCCATTCCAAGGTGAGTGGGGCGGTAAATCCCCATTTCCCATTTTCCCTTCCCCATTCCCATTTTTGCCCCATAGGGCATAATGGGAGTGGGGAAGGCGCTAATTACGCCGCCGTAAATTACGGCGGCGTAATTAGCACCATGGCAGGTTAGCGCCATGGATTTTAACGCCTGCTAAAAGCAGGCGTTAAAATCAGAATCAGGCGTTAAGGGTTAACGGTGGCGTTAACCCTTAACGCCTGAGTTGTAATGAGGCCCATTATAATGGTGAGAGGATTACATTGTGCAGAGATTAAGTGAGAAAGAAGATTTGAGTTGTTCTAGGGGGGTAATGAGATCATCAGTTTTAAGGATAGGGAGGGTAAGAAGAGAGTGAGAGTTGGCAAGTCAGTTACGTGTGAGATAGCTTTCAGGAGTATGGCTGGTGTGTGTAGGAAGGAAATATATGGCGTATTTGATTGTATTAATCTTGGAGTCAAAATCAGAAATGTATCATCCTAAAAGTACATGCGAGGACCTGAAGGTAGAAGATGGAAGATGACCCTGGAAGTTCTTTACTGACTGGAAATAGCTTTTTTACCTTAGTGAGGGGAGGGCTAAAGATGTGCTACTTGTATGTGCAGGTGATAGTTGAGCAACTGGGCTTTAAAACTGGGTAGTCTACAGGTATGAATTGCCTGCGCCATGCCATCAGAAATTGTTTGGCCTGTTTGTGGGTATAGCAAGCTGTTCTCTTCACAAATAGATGCTGTGGGCTTTCGGCGCCATATAAATAAATAAATAAAAATAAATAAAATAAATAAACCAATGGATGGTAAGAGTGACTCTAGGGCGTAGAGATAATTTGACATGTTCGGGTTGGTCAGCAGTGGAGCTCAGCCAATCAGCGTAAATTGCAAGTAGGTTGATACCATTGCAGTCATTTATGGCTGGAAGAGAGGTGGCTTGCAAAGCCTGCAGTTGATTTTGAAGTAAATGGAAGCAGTGCATGATCCAACCACAAAATCAGTAGAGTTTCCGGTGAAGAAGGAAGAATATTCTGAACACAGTCATATGCACAACCTCAATCACACACAGCCACTGGCAATCTGGCGGAAACTAAAAGTCCCAAGTTTAGCGATTAGCTAACCAAGTGAGATATGAGGGGCTAAGTGTGGGGAGGGAAGGTTCCGAATTTTAGCTTATACTCCACATTTCAACAGGGATGAAATTGATCCTAGCAGTAAGCAAGGGTGTGAGACTCTGATGTGAGACACTGTGCTGAATCTAGTGTATGTTAGTATTGTGATGCAAATAGCACATGCCAGTAAAAAGGGAAGGTTTTGACTTTGGCATTATAGAACAGCTGATGTTATTATTTTGCACTACACCACAGTAGTATGCACTGAGTTACATTGTAGCATAAAGACTAACGATTACTAATTATTGATCCCTAACCATTAACATATCCCCTACTATTTTTTTTTTATTTTTTTTTATTGTAATATAGCTGAATTTAATCAACTTTTTTCAAAAGGAGTTTACATATTTATAGTAGAAGATGCAACATGAACATTAACCTGATTAATAAAATTACATCACTGTGTAACCCACCTAATCTGTGACATAGGAAAAATATGAGCCACATTTATCATGTATTTGTGCATTTCATTTCATCAATATATACTTAGAATTCAAATACATTGTTCACCTCATATCATACATCTCTCAATCTAAAATATCACCTGCCTTCAAGTGTAATGCATTTAAAAAATTAACCATAGCGATTTTTAGGCTCATTTTTGCACGATTGATTAGAAAACGCCATCTTAATTCCGGGGGTACTCTTGCCACCACTAACATTTGACTTCCAAAACATTTTGATCTTAATAAGGTTAGCGCTAAACATTCAATGATCAGATGTTCTAGGGTTTCCTTAATTGTTCGGTCATTACAAAATCTGCAAAAATTTTCATTTTTAGTTATTTGTTTGCGCAAACAAAGTAAATCTCTAGTGTGCCATAGATTTAGGCGTATTCTTATATATCCCCTACTAATCTTCAGGGCAAATCAGTCCATAATGTATGTGCTGAAATGTGGCACCAGACAATAAGGCTTAGCAGAGTTGCCAGTGGGTGTGCTGACGAGAATTTGTGCGAGTGAAAGTATAACGAAATTCGGTGCAAGTGTAACAAACCAAACTAAGGTGAGAGTGAGGGTTGTCAGATGAACACCAGTAATAAGAAGGAGTGACTAGTGAGAAGACCATAAGACAGAGGAACCTGCCAGAAGGGGAAATGCTGCATGAAGGAATTTAAGGTCAGCGTTCCTAGAGCACATTACAACATTGACCATCATGGAAAAAGATGCATGTTGGTACTTGAAGTCAGAGCTCCTAGACTACACTAAGAAGCAGAAATTATGAATTCTGTTCCTCGAGGTCAGAGTTCCTAGAGTGCATTGAGAAACAGAAAATAAGGAGAAATTATGTATGCTCGGATTCGAGAACAGAGTTCGCAGAGCACATTAAGAAACAAGGAGAAACGTTGCATGTTGAAACTTCTGTAAGAGTTTCTAAGCCAAACTGAGAATGTGAACTGAAAAGAAATGTTGCAATCTGAATCTTGAAGTCAGAGTTTCTAAAACATACTAGGGAAGTGAAATCAAGCGGAAACGTTGCATGCCGGAAACGTTGCATGCTGGTACTTGAATTCAGAGTTCGTAAAAAGAGACATTGCTAAAGTGAATTTGGGAACAGATGTTGCATGCTGAAACATAAAGCCAGAGCTTTTAATTGGGACATTGACAAAGTGAACCTGCTGAGAAACATTGACTGCTGTAGCTTGAAATAAAAGTTGCTAAAACCCTCAAATCAAATGTGGAACGAAAACCCTCAAAGCAAATGTGGAACGACCACAGCAGTAAACCCAAAAGACACGCCCTCACATTTCAGACCACCTGACAACACTGATAGTGAAATGTTTTGAACTTTCTGCTTTGCAAGTGTTTGTGCCCACCCTGACTCACACATGTAAACATGTTTAGGGGGCAGGGAATAAGGCACAAAAGCGCAGGCTGCAAGAGTTCAAGGAAAAGTTTATCTAGGTCTCTGAGAGCGCTCTGACCACATCAAGGTTACAACACATTTA
This sequence comes from Ambystoma mexicanum, assembly GCF_040938575.1. Taxonomy (NCBI): domain Eukaryota; kingdom Metazoa; phylum Chordata; class Amphibia; order Caudata; family Ambystomatidae; genus Ambystoma; species Ambystoma mexicanum. The sequence continues at coordinate 245,777,671 of NC_090936.1, forward strand.
TATAGTACATCTACATTTTTAACATATAATGCTACGTTGGACCAGGATTGGTCAGCCGTGGTGGTGACTTAGGTGTGGGCATCATCTCTGGTTGCTTGGTTGGCGGGAGGATTGACGTCAGACATTTGTGCTCCGGATGGGTGAAGGTCAGGTCGCTGTGAAACACAGTGGTCACTATCTAAGCTAAGAAAATACATTCTGAGTAATGCATGCATTAAATGAGAGTTGATCAAAAGACTCTCAGTAGTGTATCATGTCGTTATACAAATCACTCAAGGGTTTATACCATCTACACATTTGGGTTACACAGGTCACAGGTTTAAGAGCCTGGACCACTATAATACTGTCATTGAACTATAGGGTTAGTCTCACAAGAATCTCAGGTATGTGGCACTTGTTAGTATTGGGCACGATATACTGCACAGGGGTCTAATGTTAGTTGGGGGTCTGCTGGGTGGGTTTCATAGTATGGTTGGCAGTCTGGCACATGAAAGGGATGCCTTGCAAGGACACAGGGTTAGAATGGCAATAAGTTTCAACTGGCGAGGGTAAGAGGGCAAGGACACTTTTGTGGAGATGGACGAGCCCTGTACTTGGCTAATGTTGGTTCACATGCAGGACAGGGATCTCAGAGGAAAAGGGATGTGTTACATTTATTATTTGTTGCAAGCAGCTCCGGCCTCAGCATGACAATGGAGCCGCAGAGTTTTCCAGTTGGAGTGGGTACGAGGGTGGGGGCCATGTGCTCCGAGCTACAGCGGCGGGCAAAAAGGGAGAGATGCATTTTGCACTATCGCAGTGAGGCCTAGTTACCAAGATGGAGTGGAAAGGGGGTACAGAAAATGCTTGGTGGTCCCATCTACGTGAATATAACCAAAAGTTAGTATCGCATAAGGGCGAGGGGCATACCCACCACTGGAGGCACTTGGTCCAAGTTTTGTACTGAGAAGTGATGGTAGAGAGGGGCCCATTGGACCCTCGCTCCCACACGCAAGACACTTTCATGTATGCTAGATCACTGCTCCTAGGAAATGTATACTGATTTGCTAAATTTAATGATTTGAAATGTCCTTGTATCCAGAAGGAAGTTCTGGGCAGCCTCTCCACACCCGTCAATGAAACTATTTCAGGGCATTCTTTAACACCTTGACTTCCCACCATGTAATAAACTCTGTCCGAACTGTTTTCATATATGCCCAATCAATCTTCACTATTCTCACTATTGTAGTTCATGTGATGTTGTCTAACTTCATGGCAATTTTGGATAAGCGCTGCCCAACATTCTGATACAACAAAGGGAGGGTGCTGCTTAAAGAGTCTTTTATTTAAATGACTTTATGGTGGTTTCGGATATTAAAATCCCTTGGTATCTGATGATACAAGAATTTTAAGAAAAGAACTGGAGACTTCAGCGAATTAACTCTTCCTCCACAGCGAGCAGGTTTATCATTGAGTTGAAGGTAAATAGTGAAAAGCCGCCTTTTTGATTATTGAAGGTTATGGGCCTCATCACGACTTGGGCGGTAACGCCGGCGCTATTAGCGCTGGCGCTATCTGCCCTACCGCTGAACGTCCCGGCGCTAATAGCGCCGGATCACGAGTTCGGCGGTAATGTTAATCCCCATTCCCCATTGAGCCCATTCGGGAATGCCCCATTCCCCATTGGGCTCAATGGGGAAATTTCGCACTAATACTGCCGGCGGATTTCCCGCCGGCGGTATTAGCACGAATTTTCGGCGGATTTCCCCCCAGCTCAGAGCTGGGGCAAAATCCGCCGAAGTCCTGATTTGGTGGACCCTTAAATCCGACAGTAATAGCGCTACCGCCGGATTTAAGGGTTACCGCCAAAGTTGTGTTGCATCGCAAAATGAGTAGTTGCTGTTGCCGGAAGTCCTCCACTTCAAAATCCATCAGCTTCTTAAAAGGAGACCAAGGACTGCGAGGCTTTCGATCTGGACTTACCTACTGGACATGCCAAACCTGGAAACATCGATCTAAACATGTCACCAGCAAATAGCCCTGCAGGTGGGGCCTCTTTTGATTAACCCACTAGCGGTTTCACTTTGAAGGCCACTCAACTTCACATATAATCCAAAGCCTGATTGCTTCTCAAATACTAGACTCTATATATACATAGAGACGTATGCAAACAAGCATTAACTGTGATTTTAAAACAGCATAATGCGCTCTTCATTAGGCAAACCTAAAATATATATATATACATATGAGGTCTCCAATGTCGGCCTGGATAGTTCACTGCATCAGTAGTCCTTTAATTTGTTTTGTTCTCTTTCATTTTTTTTTTCTCACTGAAGGAGCCCGACAGAATATGGCTGACTCCACAATGGATTTTAAATATACAATGTAACATTCTCACATTCTCACACAGGAACAGGTGCAGCAAAGCAGAAAACCTGGCAACAAATAATGCAATCTGCAGCCAACAGAAAAAGGCAATCTTGAATGAAAAGTTGTTGTGATCCCGGGTTTGTTTGCAATTAGGGAAGTGACAATGAAATATGTCCTACAAAACGATAATTTAATAAGCAGAGAAAACAACCACCTGTTCCAGTTTCTTCATGTTTTTCAACACCTGCTTCCAAATTTCGCAGGAATACAAAAGTACTTTGCATATGAGTCAGGATGAAGCTGGCTGCACATAAAGTCCAGGGAACAATTCCACCCCCATGTGATAATTGGAACAGCCCTCACTCTCTGCTGTGTCCACACCACATTGACACCAGACAGAAGCCGCACATAAGCCCTGCAACCTCTCACCATTCCAACTCCTGCTTTTTAAAATAACAACCACTGCCCTTGCAACACACGGAGCCACACGCTCCAGCAGGGTTTAGCAATTTTACGTTATGGCCATTCCAATATTCCCACCCACAGCACAGCGGTCAGGGCTGCATGGTCTAGAGTGGCAGGCCATCACCCACACAACCTCCAATTGAACAGCTAAAGAGCTGCAGCAGCTGAACCATCAGAAGACATGCTGGGAGAGGGGTAGAGAGCCTGCCCCAAGCTACAAGCAGTGGTCGAAGTGTACAAAAAGAAGTAGTGGAACAATGTTCCCTGCTGGCATTTCCCCACTCCCCACAAACCTCATCACCCTGCCCCGTGCCACCTGCCATACAAACCCCTAAACAAATGCACCTGCTGTTTAAGGGAAGTGAAAGTTGTAACTTCTTCCTACACTTTTATTTAAAAACAAAACCATTCTGGGTCGGTTTCTTTTTAAAATAAAATTATAGGAACAGTTAAGCTTAATTAAAACAAGTAGAGGAACCCTGCTCCCAACCGCTCCCGCCCACTTCGACCACTGGCTACAAGGGGAAAGAAGAGGTTTAGACCAGCTAATGTCAGATATATGTACAGTAGTGTTGGGATAGTGAGTGCCTGTGTGGAGGCAGGATTGAGGGGGTGAACGCAACCTGAGGGGGAAACAGGAGCACTGTAGCAGATGACTGGAGGGAAAATGGCTTTGATGCGACAGCTGATTTCTTAATGTACTTTTATTTTGTGGATACGACAGTTTGAGAAGGAAAACAGTTGACCAAAGAATACTAGTCACACCCGGAAAAACTGGAAAATACTCCAAACATGCCACAATCGAAAACAGTTTTTGTTTCTCAGAGCATGTTTGGTTATAAAGGTCCGGATGACAAGTATGCCAAATATGCATGCGTGAACCAGGAAGAGATTCCTAGTCGTACCTAGGAATCTTTGACAAAACCAAACAGCAAAAAGGAAGGTCATTAATCCAGTATTGTACCAAAATAACGAGGACGAACACTGCGAGTTACAAGAGACTTCTGCCCCCCCCCCCATTTTCTTGGATGGCCTTTGACATTATTCAAATAAAAAAAATCAAAGGTTTGGGACTTGCTTTAAAATCTTCGTTATTTTAACGTAGATCCAAATACTCCCTATGTTGTCGAGGCAGGAATGATAACTCAGTGGACTAGAGCACCCCTCACTGTGATCAGTGTGTGTGTAAGGTCAAGGCCAGAGGTTCAAATCTGCAGTGGTCACTCATCCTCCCAAACTCAATAAAATGAGTAACACTGAGTTTGGTGATGATTGTCAGCACCTACAAACAGTTCACATTATAAGGTACACCACCTAAGTAAAGCCATTGTTATTTTGGGGCGCCTTACACCTTAGAAAAATGTTAAGGACTTGATGAGGAGGATGACAGTACCGTAAAAACACACATGTGCAACTAAGGGATTGGGTTGCATTGGTGGTGCAGGGTTTGGTTTGGGTCTATTTGACCGAAAACATTTAACCTAATCACATTTGATCTAATTTATATGACCTTTTTACATCTAGAATGCGTGGTGAGACCCCCGCAAACCCCACCACTTCCCCTCAACCTAATCTATACCTTTATATATATTTAATTAAATTTGACTGAACAAAAGGTCAAAGAAATGTGATCAAATGTTTTAGGTCAAATGTTTTTAGGTCAATTATGCTAATGCCGCAGGGTTTTCAGCCACTGCCCCCCCTCTCTGAAGCAGTTTGAGCCACTGTCCACATCAATGAAGTTGTCTATGATGGGATGTAAGAGGGTGTGGCAGCAGCGGCAAATATGAGACACAGCGAATCATACCGCATCCAGTAAAGACCCACAGGATGGAACCAGGGCCAGGAATGAACATCATACATTGACAGAACTGGCAGTATTAGAAACGGTGGTTGCATTCTGATTAATCAGGATACACATCATGGCCACTTCTGGAGCAGGTGTGGGTACAGAAGTTTAGCATGCCCAGATTGGTTGCCCTGAGGATCTGCAGGTGACCAGGAGCAGGAACCCTGCATCATTTTGTACCAGTGAAATGTCATCACCACCAGACTCCGAAAGGCACGAAATGGAGAAACACTAGGGATCTCCTAGTGCAACGTTTGTGCATGGTGCATGCGCAAAGTCTATTTGTGCGTGCGCAATCCCACTATCACAAGTGCAAATACAGCACAACTTTTATTTATTTTCAGTAATGCATGAACACATGAAGGGTAATTACACCTTACCAATGTCTGCGCAGTGTCCATAATGTGGCCTGTGCCTCACAGTAGACTCTTGTAGTTAATGGGTGTACCAGACATGTCCTGCAAAAGGCTAGCACCCAGCATGCAAAGTGGCAGGGTTGGTGGGACGCTGTGCATCGATCACTGCAATGAAGCCATCCTCATAGAGTTTCCATTTGGAGAAGGAGACCGGTCTGAAGACCCAACATGAATAGCACTGGAGCTTGACTTGCAGTGTCAAGTATTTGCTGTGTGCAAATTCTCTTCCATTAGTGTCCAAGACCTTAGTTATGTGTGTGGTGGCGTGTCACTTGCATCCCCTTCTCTAACACAGCATTGACACAGTCCCAACTACTTCAGAAGATACCAAATACCACTGCTACTCCCATTAAGGTAGATAAGTGCATCTATTGATCTATTGGCAAAATACACAACCTGCCCTCAGAAAGGCAGGCGGGTTGAGGAGAGAACGGATGTTGAGAACACGCCAAAGGGAGTCATGCTCATGATATACTGTGACAACACAACCACAAACAACGCTGGTAATTATATATCATTTGCCATTATATGGTGACTTATGGGCAGGTAGACGTGCACCTATAGTTGCAGCCATACCCACAAGTGCCTGCCATATTGCATTTCAGCCAAAACCCTAGGACTTTGAAATTAATATATATGTTTTCACACAGGGACACAATCAAATATGAGCTATTGATGGGATGCAACATCTGGATTGCAAGACAAAGCTGCTGCTGTGGCAGGTGGAAATGGTAATGCACTGTAAGAAACTCCCTCCATCTGCATTCTTTGCTTGGGGCAGCGAGGTGGGGGAATTGGGGCATTATATGATAGTAGCATCAGCAAACAGTGTGCATGAGATGTACCTTGAATGCATGTCACAGGGGAGATCCCCACACACCATGTCAGGGACAACAGAACACAAGCTGACTCTTCCTGGAAGCGATGAGGCAACAGGGCAGCTGTTTGCCATCATCAAAGGGCAATGGTTTGCACTGGTAGAGGGATGAAGTGCAGTAACCTTTCCGCCTTGATATTTGACTTTGAAAGATGGGTCGACACACTAAATCTTACCATGATGGAACCATTGGTATCCCTGTATGGCCGTGGTTATGATTTGTTCAAAACCTTCTAGCCATCAACGTTTGGTTTTGCTTTAGTCACCCTAAGTGGGATGGGTATGCCCAGAAGTGGGTCCCATGTCTGCTGGGCCTAGAGACCCAAGCTACTTCTCACTGATGACAGCCAACAAGGCTGAAACATGTCCGGCGATGCTTTCTGTCTTGTTTTGACCTAGCAGTTCGGGCTGGACTGCCCCTTTTGTGGTGGGACCAAGCCTGATTTTCATATGGTCTTTCCCCTTCTGTAATGGCTTGGCAGGTGAAAAGCAATGGTCTGGAAAGTTGTCTAGAGCTAAGCCCATGGTTATGATTTGTTGAAAATCTTCCAGCCATCAGCGATTGGTTTTGCTTATCCCTTTATGACAGCCAGCGTTGCATTCAAATTTAGATTCCTGCAACAAAGCCACAATGTATGAGCAATCACAAGGGTTATTGCAGGAAAGTTGATGGATCAAGGGATCATCTGGCTGTTGCTGGAAGACATGAGGGATTTGGTGCATAGTGGAATGCTGGTACTATGGTGAACTACTGTATTCACTAGGTTTCTGATAAACCATGATAAGCTGGGCACCAAATCACAGATGGTTGTTGTTGAGTCTGCTGATCTCTGGTGACAGAGTGGCTCCTTTCCCTGCTCCCCCTACCTGCGCAGTGCTCCACACACGTCCTTACCTTGAAGGGTATCCCCTCTTAAACCACCACCCCCCTGACATCCTCCAGTTTTAAATGTGAGGATTCACTTAACTCCCACCGTTTCCCCCAACAAGTATTTGTCAGTCTCCCACCTCCCTTCCACTCCCATGCCATTCGTTTAATGCGGCCATGAACTCTCCCCTTCCTGCCTTCCTCCACCTGATTCCAGCACCCTTCCTGCCCTCTTCCCTACCCGTACTCACATAAGGGCCTGCGCTGATGTTGTGGTGGGGCAAACAGTCATGCGGCACAACTGGCAATGTAAACACATGTGCCACAAATGGCAGCGTAGACAAGACACGCCACTGTTTATCCTAATGTATACGTCACATCTTTTATTGCTGCCAATGTGTCAATCTTCAATGTATTCCTTATACCCTGAGCTCTTACACTGACAGGGCCAAGCTGCTTCCCTCCTACTCTAAACATATCACTGCTGTACACATGATCCTGGTGCTCCTTGATTCCCCATACAGGTTCAGTTGGTAGAGAGGGGTTCCAGTGGCTTGCAAGCTGCTGTCTCGGAGCACGCATGGAGGCTTGCACTGCAGAAGTTGGAGTGCCACTATATCTTGTGCCGGATGCCAGTTATCCTCCTCCATGGGATCCGACCGACAAATGCATCTTCAGAATGTGCCTTACTTGAAAGCAGTGCAACGTGTGTGGCCTTTGGTTTTTGCACTTTTGCACTTGCGTTGCTGTGGTGATTTGTCTGGCTTCAGGAAGTATCATTTTTTGTACTGGCTAAAGGTGAACATAGTCATCCAGGGTTGGGCGTCATCTCATGAAGATTGCCACATTAGTACCTTCGTCCCTGGCATCCAGAAAACGGGCTCACGCGTAATGTGTGCCTTACCTGTTGGTAGTGGTGGCAAATACCAAAGAGTATGATTGTGTTGGGGGCCCTCAGAATCCTCTGTAAGCGCTGATCCCCACTGACTTTTGGTGACCGCCTCGGTATACGTGATCTCGCCATCTCAGCCTCAACTTTCAAGACTGCTTGTCCCTGCTCTGCTGTCCTTAATTGCTTTCAACGTCTGTTGTCATCTCCACACGGCTTGCATGCTTATGGTGCATGGTTTAGTCACCCTCTGTGTATTCGTCATCTATTTTTGCCAAATCTCGCTCTGGCCGTTCTGCCATCCATTCTCTGACAAAATGGCGTTAATCTGCTGCTCGCCATGTTCTTGTACCCTGAGATTCCACTGCGACCTTGATTTTGTCCGAGGCTAAAATCAGCAAGATCTTCGCCTCGATATTATTATCCCATTTGACATGTTGGAGTGAGAGCATTGGTGGACTAAAGACATTTCAGATCGGTTTCAGAATGCATTTGGGAACCACCCTCAAAGGGTTTCTGTTCAAATGTTTTGAGGAACTATCATGGCACAGGGCACAATATAAATCCATATTTGTGGCCTCTCCTCTGCTTTTGATTTAGTTCAAAGTATCCTGTTATGGAACCAATTAGTTGCCGGGGAAATCCCAATGGTCTGCTTAAGTTAATAGTGAAACTGCACACAAACATAAATATACAAGCCAGATACAATTCGGAGGGTAACTTTTCCAGGAAGGTATTCACTGAAGTTGGTTTAAGATAGGGATCGCTTTAATTCCCTGTCTTTTTAACTAATATATTTCCAACTTGGATTCCTCCAAAAATGGCCGATTTTAAGTTTATGTGTATGGCCTATGTGGATTACTTTTTATTATTAGACTTTACGCCTGTCAGATTACATTAAACCTTTATGGCCCGATTCATGAAATATTCTGTGGTGAAAAAAAGAGACTTACACCCGAAATCATGCGAAAATCCCCTTTCATGGAAAGCAATGCATGGAGCTTACCCGGGACTTGCAAGGAATCCACGCCGGTCCACCACGTCACTGCGACTCGATGAACGAACCCCTTGCGTGAGAATCCAAGAGGAGGATGGGCCGGGCCTGCGCAGCCACCTTAAAAGGGGGTGGAACACATGGAATGAGGAAGAACAAGTGAAAATGTGGCCGTTACGAGGGACGTTCCACTGTAAAACAATCTCACCACACATACGTGCGCAAACAAACGTTTTCATGGAACTGAACAGTGAACGCCGGGTTGCAAAAAAGCATGCACAAATCCCGAAACACATACGCCACACAATAACAGGCATAAATGTCAAGGCCTACACTAACAAGTGCATAAAAAGAAAAGCACACACAACAAATGCATGGGTACAGCCACGATCAATGCACCCTATCTTGCAGCAATCATCCAGGGACACTCCAGGAGGAGGATGGTGTAGTGCGTGTGTGAAAATGAGCAAAGAAAACATGGCACCGATGAGCGCCCATCTTGGACATTCACTTCCATTTACTGCAATGAAACAGCAATGAAAGCCTCGTTTTCGCGGGCTCAGCATGTAAACATGTATTTCTGCAGCAAAGACAAGGTCACATATTGATGTCAGATGAACGAACTGTGGAGAATAGTTGTTGTATTGTCCACCGAAGGACAAGCTAGAAAGTGAGTCGGAGCGCTCTGCAGTGCAGTGATAAGGGGTACTAGGAACGAAGGGAGGGAGAGAAGCTGGGTTTTTCCACTTCTAACTGGAATTTTTCACTCTTTTCTCCACAGGCTTATTGTCATCTCTTCGGCCGAGGGCAGTCTGGTAACCTATGAGGGGTGGGGATTAGTCCTATAAAGAGAAGAGGTATTCCTCTTGGGAAGCTAGCTAGAATTTGGACCCCGGGTGATGCAGTCTCACTGAGAGGGAGGACACTCCACTCCGGACCCCGTTAGTACAAGTGATCTCTCTGCCTACCTGCTGTGGGACTAAGCAGTGTTGGGGTGGCCGAGATGAAGGTGTCTTCTGCAACTGTTCTAACGGTGATGCTCTTTTTCTATGTTTACGTATAACTATGTGTTTATTTTACTTCATGTATGTTATGAGTGAATAAAGGGCCTATAATGAGCCATTTATATTATTATTATAACCAACGTTTTTATGTGTAATTCCTTGCCTACCTGAGTCCAACAACTGATTTTGCGAGGGTCTGGGGGACATAATTACGAGGTCTCCACCGAGATCCAAGAAAAAGCTAAAGAGATGGCCAGGGCCTGGATCTTCCACCCACGGTCCAGCCTTTTTGGGATGCCTGTTGACCAGGTCTATGGCAGGTATAGGTTCCCAGTCTCAGGAGAATACCTCAGGGGCAACATGCTCGCCTTGGAAGCAAGACAACATGGAGCACCATCGGTTTGATCCCCGGGCCCATGCTTAGAAACGTCTGGGTATTAAGCGTGTTATAAATAACCTATCATATCATATCATACTAGACCTGGTCAGGGAGTGGGAAGATGACCTCACATCACCCACCATGTGCTCCCAAGCACAGAGCTCCTTGCAAAAGGTGCTCACTGCTCTACATTATTTACCCACTGGGTCATTCCAGTGGACCACTGCCATAGTAGGTGACATCTCCCAGGCCACACAGTCTCTCTGCTTACAACAGGTGTTGGCAATCATAACTGCACGTTCTTCTGTCGGTATATCTGTATGCCCAGAACACCTGCACAAAGGCAAGCAGTGGTCCAGGATTTTTATGGGGTGGCACACTTTCCAAATGTGCCAGATGCTATTGACTGCACCCACATTGCTCTAAATCCACCTAGAGCAACAGAGCACATCTACCGCAACTGGAAACATTGGCACTCCATCAATGTTCAGGTTGTGTGTGATGCCAAGGGCATCATTACTGAAATGTATTCCAACCATCCTAGTAGCACACATAATAGTCACATTTTCATGATGTCTCCGCTACACCGGGCCCTGGAAGATGGGAAGCATGGCAACAGATGGCTCATTGGCGAGTATGAATGGCCATGCACGTGCCTGCATGTTGCTCACAGAATAACATACACTGTCAACAAATGTCAATAACAACCATTCTCACAACTACAGGGGACAGTGCATACCCTCTGAGCAAATAGATGATGACGCCCATACACAACCCCCACACCTGATGAGGTGAGGTACAACACTGCCCATATTACGACTCGGGCATAGTGGAACTCACATTCAGAGTGCTCAAGTCACATTTCTGCTCCCTTTACCACTCTGGTGGTGTGTTGCTGTATGCACCACCAGTAGTCAGTAGGATCATTGTGGCAGCATGTGTGCACAATGTGTGCACAATGTTGCAACATGGCATGACATCCTGGTGGACATGGTGGTGGGACACCAGGCACAGCGCTTGTGTATAGCTGGGCAAAGGGTACGTGGGGAGGCTGCACATACCCACCTTGTGCAATCTTTTTTCACCTAAAATCCTTCCCCTGTGGAGTACACACGATCCAGCAATATTCCAGGTGCCATTCAATGATGACAATGGGCCAATCCACTGTGCCCACAAAACCACCCTGAGAAAGTGCCCTTGGATGTGCAAATTTGTGTGCCTCCCTAAGAACTAAAAAGAAATTCTATTTTGTGTTTCCAAAAGAAACACATTGAAGAGGGAGGACACCACTACCACCATGCCAACCATTGAATGAAATCACCCGTTTGGCACAACAAATATCCCATATGACTAACTGCAATACCTGTCAAATGTGTAAGCAGCGATAAATCCTGAAACTCATCAAACATCATGCCTTTGCTGCAAGCCATACACGGCTCCCAAAAGTAACATGTCCACAAAACTCAAGAAGTACAATGGCATATTTCTGCACACATGTCCTAGAATGTGTATGATGCGCACAAACATATCCTATTGTGGGGTGTTCAAAAGCAGTGACAGAATCTGGCAACCTGAACACAATAAACCCCATCCCAAAAGACAGAGTGCAGCCAGCACATCAATGTACCCAAAAAGTCAAGACCCACATGCACCCCTTAGTGACATACAAGACATGCACACAACAACTCACAAGACAACCATCAACATGTGTCCCAGCACACATGCAGCAACACCTGCACACTGCATGCAATTCAAACACAGAAAACACACACTGAGAAACAACAGCCCCCACACTGCCTGACTCCCTGAATGGCATCCAGCAAATGTGCATGTCACATATCCTCATTCCCAAGCCGATGGCACATACACAACACACGTGTTAGCCAAAATGCTGCATGAACATTAGAAGACATCAGGTATGCATATAATTGAGCCCCCAAAAAAGTTGGGCCACCTCTGGAAGACAAGCAATGACATGAAAAGGCATGCCACCACCAGCGTAGTAATGCGACAGTGCAGTGAAACAGTCATGGGAACCCATGATGCAAAGCAAAAGAAGGCCAGTAAACAAATACTGACCTCTTGCACTCCAGGCAGGACCATGCTTGAGGTAGTATTTCACAGAGGCTGATGTCAGACTGGAATACTGGCCGCTGAGGCAACTGCCATCAAAGACATAAGCAGACATGAAAAAGCAATGTGATACTGCAAACAAAGATGAAGGCACACAACAGGTGGATGCAATGGAAAAGTGCAAGGTCAATGCAGACTTCATTGTGGCAGCATACAATTGGTCCAACTGTGTATTCAATTGAATGCATCTGTACCATGCACCCAGTTGCTGTCAACTTGAAGCTGCAAACACCATGGTGCAACATGCATGGGACATGCATGTGAAAATACCAACACTGCACAACATAGTGTACCAGTTCACAACATAGTATCCAAAAAATGTGCATCAATGGTTCCATGGTGGTGGATCGTAAGTGGGGCTGCACACCATAATTGGGGAACCCTGAGCAAGAGAGACCAAGGGGGTAATTCATAGATTTCAGCGCAGAGGCAGCGCACGTGAGCAGCGCAGGGAGGGAGCGTGCGCCAGCGTGCGCCTGCCGTGAGCATTAAACAGCATTCTGGCACACCGCGTATTAATGGAATATCCAAGCCATTTTGAGCACTGGCGCAGAGAACATCCTGCAGCGCCAGTTACGCCCCCAAGAATGCCCCTTATGCAAGGAAAAGGCATTGAAATCCCCAATGCAGCGCAAAAGGGCCGCACTAACCCTTCACCAGCTTACAGGGCCGGTACACTGTAATCGTGTGAAAATACTACATGTACCCCGCTCACGGCAGCCAAAAGCGTGAAAATGTACTGGCGCACCCCTCAGAATCCGCACTCCTTGCTCGCGCCAGGTAAATTGTGTAGAAAAAGCACTGACCTATGGTGTGGGCTGCCTGTGGGGCATGCCCAGGGTGGATGGGCTGCCTGCGGGGCATGGTGAGGGTGTGTGGGCTGCCTGTGGGGCATGCCCAGGGTGGATGGGGTGCCTGCATGTATTTCGGGGGTGCGCGGGAAGTTTCACACGCGATAGGCCTTGGGCGAGTGGGGAACGTGTATTTCGGGGGTTTGCAGGAAGTTTTACACGTGATAGGCCTTGTATGAGCGGGGTATGTGTATTTCAGGGGTGCGCAGGAAGTTTGACACGCCATACTCCAGGCGAGAGCGGGGTACGTGTATTTGGGGGGTACGTGGGAAGTTTCTCACGTGATACTCCAGGCGAGAGCGGGGTATGTGTATTTGGGGGGTATGTGGGGGGTTTTACATGTGATAGGCCTTGTGGAGCGGGGTACGTGTATTTGGGGGTACGCAGGGAGTTTCACACGCGATAGGCCTTGGGCGAGCGGGGTGCGTGTATTTCGGGGGTGCACAGGGAGTTTCACACACAATACTCCAGGGAGAGTGGGGTATGTGTATTTGGGGGGTACGAGGGGAGTATCACACGCGATAGGCCTTGTGCGAGCGCTGTACATGTATTTGGGGGGTGTGTGGGAAGTTTCACATGCGATACTCCAGGCGAGAGCAGGGTACGTGTATTTGGGGGGTACACAGGGAGTTTCACACATGATAGGCCTTGTGCAAGTGGGGTATATGTATTTGGGAGGTACACAGGGAGTGTAACACGTGACAGGCCTTGGGCGAGCGGGGTACGTATATTTCGGGGGTGCGCATGGAGTTTCACACGCAACAGGCCTCGGGTGAGTGGGATACGTGTATTTTGGGGATGCGCGGGAAGTTTTACATGCGATTTGGCATCGTGGGCCCTCCTGGGTGTGCCATTTCCCCCTTCCCCATGCCCTGCAGGCAGCCCACACCACAGGGGACTACCCTGCAACCCTCACCATGCCCTACAGGCAGCCCACATGGTACCATGCGCTTGTGAGTTCAATTGTGAGCCCCGACTCATGTCACCCACCCACCCACCGTCCATTGATGGGCACCTGCCAGCAGGCCCCGAATCATGTCCCCCCACCAACCCACCATTGACTGGCACCTGCCAGCAGGCCCCGACTCATGTCCCCCCACCCCACCCCAGTGATGGGCACCTACCGGCAGGCCCTGACTCATGTCCCCCTGGACACCCACCCACCATTGATGGGCACCTGCCAGCAGGCCCCGACTCATGTTCCCCCACCCCCAGTGACGGGCACCTGCCAGCAGGCCCCGACTCATGTCCCCCCACCCAACACGTCATCACGATCCACACTCATGGCCCTTATGGCCACCCAAATCCCACGCCACCCCAGTCCAAACAGCCAACCAAGCATTCCATCCTCTCCATATTGAAATCCCCATGTCATGATAGATCCCAAATGACAAGTATGCACATCAATACATTCTGTCAGACACAAACAATGGGGGCACCCGAATGAGAAAACCCACATCGTTACATGCACGAAACCAATGAGAGAATACCACACAAATGAAGTATGAAATAAAAATGTATTATATACAAAATTGAAGGAATGAAAGAAAATCCCACAAGAAAAGAAATAATAAACAAAAGCCTGGATGTCCAAAATGAATGAAAAAATGTGAATGCTGAATCCAATAATATCCAAATTAAAATCTTGCAAAGCATTTGTCCATTAAACCAAATCCAAAGTTTAAAAAATAAGAAAACCATTGCTTCATGGTAAAAAAAATCAATGAAGTCAAATCCTGTCCAGAACTATATACAATGTAAAAATCCAGGGTCCATGAGCCCAACAATCCAAAGGAAACCTACCAAAAAGCCTACCTAATAAATAACTGTATACAAAAAGGCGGGGCATAGTCCATGCGCCCCAAAGGAAAAAAAAATAGAAAGGAAACTTACACCTACAGAACAATTTACAAAGGCGGCGGACAAGTCCAACGGCTCACTTGTTGATGTCCCGGGCCAGGGCATCATCGAACTCCTCTTCAACATCCCGGAGGCGAGCCTCTTCCCTAGCCCCGAGGTCTCGCAGGGATAAAGCCATGTCCACCTCCAACTCCCTGCGAATTTCCTCAAGGCACTCAGCCCGCCTCAATGCCCTGCGCATGGAGTTCTCCGCCCTGACCATAGTGAGCCGTGCCTCTTCCACCCGCCACCGCTCTGCATCTATTTGCTGGCCCAACCGCTGCCACACGGAAGACACTCCCAATCCAGGGTCCTCCTGCCCTCTGGCCGATGCCTGCCCCTCTGATGTTGATGACCCCGAGCCATCATCGCTCCCGCCTTGAGCCTCCTGCTGCTGTGCATGTGCCCTGCCTGTTGATGCCTGCACGTCCTCCTCCTGCTCGGGTCCTGTTGATGTGGTGGCCACCCCTGCTGGACCTCCGCACCTGCCAGCAGGCCCCGACTCATGTCCCCCCACCCCACCCCCAGTGATGGGCACCTACCGGCAGGCCCTGACTCATGTCCCCCTGGACACCCACCCACCATTGATGGGCACCTGCCAGCAGGCCCCGACTCATGTTCCCCCACCCCACCCCCAGTGACGGGCACCTGCCAGCAGGCCCCGACTCATGTCCCCCCACCCAACACGTCATCACGATCCACACTCATGGCCCTTATGGCCACCCAAATCCCACGCCACCCCAGTCCAAACACCCAACCAAGCATTCCATCCTCTCCATATTGAAATCCCCATGTCATGATAGATCCCAAATGACAAGTATGCACATCAATACATTCTGTCAGACACAAACAATGGGGGCACCCGAATGAGAAAACCCACATCGTTACATGCACGAAACCAATGAGAGAATACCACACAAATGAAGTATGAAATAAAAATGTATTATATACAAAATTGAAGGAATGAAAGAAAATCCCACAAGAAAAGAAATAATAAACAAAAGCCTGGATGTCCAAAATGAATGAAAAAATGTGAATGCTGAATCCAATAAAATCCAAATTAAAATCTTGCAAAGCGTTTGTCCATTAAACCAAATCCAAAGTTTAAAAAATAAGAAAACCATTGCTTCATGGTAAAAAAAATCAATGAAGTCAAATCCTGTCCACAACTATATACAATGTAAAAATCCAGGGTCCATGAGCCCAACAATCCAAAGGAAACCTACCAAAAAGCCTACCTAATAAATAACTGTATACAAAAAGGCGGGGCATAGTCCATGCGCCCCAAAGGAAAAAAAAATAGAAAGGAAACTTACACCTACAGAACAATTTACAAAGGCGGCGGACAAGTCCAACGGCTCACTTGTTGATGTCCCGGGCCAGGGCATCATCGAACTCCTCTTCAACATCCCGGAGGCGAGCCTCTTCCCTAGCCCCGAGGTCTCGCAGGGATAAAGCCATGTCCACCTCCAACTCCCTGCGAATTTCCTCAAGGCACTCAGCCCGCCTCAATGCCCTGCGCATGGAGTTCTCCGCCCTGACCATAGTGAGCCGTGCCTCTTCCACCCGCCACCGCTCTGCATCTATTTGCTGGCCCAACCGCTGCCACACGGAAGACACTCCCAATCCAGGGTCCTCCTGCCCTCTGGCCGATGCCTGCCCCTCTGATGTTGATGACCCCGAGCCATCATCGCTCCCGCCTTGAGCCTCCTGCTGCTGTGCATGTGCCCTGCCTGTTGATGCCTGCACGTCCTCCTCCTGCTCGGGTCCTGTTGATGTGGTGGCCACCCCTGCTGGACCTCCGCACCTGCCAGCAGGCCCCGACTCATGTCCCCCCACCCCACCCCCAGTGATGGGCACCTACCGGCAGGCCCTGACTCATGTCCCCCTGGACACCCACCCACCATTGATGGGCACCTGCCAGCAGGCCCCGACTCATGTTCCCCCACCCCACCCCCAGTGACGGGCACCTGCCAGCAGGCCCCGACTCATGTCCCCCCACCCAACACGTCATCACGATCCACACTCATGGCCCTTATGGCCACCCAAATCCCACGCCACCCCAGTCCAAACACCCAACCAAGCATTCCATCCTCTCCATATTGAAATCCCCATGTCATGATAGATCCCAAATGACAAGTATGCACATCAATACATTCTGTCAGACACAAACAATGGGGGCACCCGAATGAGAAAACCCACATCGTTACATGCACGAAACCAATGAGAGAATACCACACAAATGAAGTATGAAATAAAAATGTATTATATACAAAATTGAAGGAATGAAAGAAAATCCCACAAGAAAAGAAATAATAAACAAAAGCCTGGATGTCCAAAATGAATGAAAAAATGTGAATGCTGAATCCAATAAAATCCAAATTAAAATCTTGCAAAGCGTTTGTCCATTAAACCAAATCCAAAGTTTAAAAAATAAGAAAACCATTGCTTCATGGTAAAAAAAATCAATGAAGTCAAATCCTGTCCACAACTACATACAATGTAAAAATCCAGGGTCCATGAGCCCAACAATCCAAAGGAAACCTACCAAAAAGCCTACCTAATAAATAACTGTATACAAAAAGGCGGGGCATAGTCCATGCGCCCCAAAGGAAAAAAAAATAGAAAGGAAACTTACACCTACAGAACAATTTACAAAGGCGGCGGACAAGTCCAACGGCTCACTTGTTGATGTCCCGGGCCAGGGCATCATCGAACTCCTCTTCAACATCCCGGAGGCGAGCCTCTTCCCTAGCCCCGAGGTCTCGCAGGGATAAAGCCATGTCCACCTCCAACTCCCTGCGAATTTCCTCAAGGCACTCAGCCCGCCTCAATGCCCTGCGCATGGAGTTCTCCGCCCTGACCATAGTGAGCCGTGCCTCTTCCACCCGCCACCGCTCTGCATCTATTTGCTGGCCCAACCGCTGCCACACGGAAGACACTCCCAATCCAGGGTCCTCCTGCCCTCTGGCCGATGCCTGCCCCTCTGATGTTGATGACCCCGAGCCATCATCGCTCCCGCCTTGAGCCTCCTGCTGCTGTGCATGTGCCCTGCCTGTTGATGCCTGCACGTCCTCCTCCTGCTCGGGTCCTGTTGATGTGGTGGCCACTCTGCTGGACCTCCGCACCTGCCAGCAGGCCCCGACTCATGTCCCCCCACCCCACCCCCAGTGATGGGCACCTACCGGCAGGCCCTGACTCATGTCCCCCTGGACACCCACCCACCATTGATGGGCACCTGCCAGCAGGCCCCGACTCATGTTCCCCCACCCCACCCCCAGTGACGGGCACCTGCCAGCAGGCCCCGACTCATGTCCCCCCACCCAACACGTCATCACGATCCACACTCATGGCCCTTATGGCCACCCAAATCCCACGCCACCCCAGTCCAAACACCCAACCAAGCATTCCATCCTCTCCATATTGAAATC
The DNA here is from genome assembly GCF_040938575.1 of Ambystoma mexicanum. Lineage (NCBI taxonomy): Eukaryota > Metazoa > Chordata > Amphibia > Caudata > Ambystomatidae > Ambystoma > Ambystoma mexicanum. The sequence goes on from NC_090936.1 coordinate 245,796,075, forward strand.
CCCATGTCATGATAGATCCCAAATGACAAGTATGCACATCAATACATTCTGTCGGACACAAACAATGGGGGCACCCGAATGAGAAAACCCACATCGTTACATGCACGAAACCAATGAGAGAATACCACACAAATGAAGTATGAAATAAAAATGTATTATATACAAAATTGAAGGAATGAAAGAAAATCCCACAAGAAAAGAAATAATAAACAAAAGCCTGGATGTCCAAAATGAATGAAAAAATGTGAATGCTGAATCCAATAAAATCCAAATTAAAATCTTGCAAAGCGTTTGTCCATTAAACCAAATCCAAAGTTTAAAAAATAAGAAAACCATTGCTTCATGGTAAAAAAAATCAATGAAGTCAAATCCTGTCCACAACTATATACAATGTAAAAATCCAAGGTCCATGAGCCCAACAATCCAAAGGAAACCTACCAAAAAGCCTACCTAATAAATAACTGTATACAAAAAGGCGGGGCATAGTCCATGCGCCCGAAAGGAAAAAAAAATAGAAAGGAAACTTACACCTACAAAACAATTTACAAAGGCGGCGGACAAGTCCAACGGCTCACTTGTTGATGTCCCGGGCCAGGGCATCATCGAACTCCTCTTCAACATCCCGGAGGCGAGCCTCTTCCCTAGGCCCGAGGTCTCGCAGGGATAAAGCCATGTCCACCTCCAACTCCCTGCGAATTTCCTCAAGGCACTCAGCCCGCCTCAATGCCCTGCGCATGGAGTTCTCCGCCCTGACCATAGTGAGCCGTGCCTCTTCCACCCGCCACCGCTCTACATCTATTTTCTGGCCCAACCGCTGCCACACGGAAGACACTCCCAATCCAGGGTCCTCCTGCCCTCTGGCCGATGCCTGCCCCTCTGATGTTGATGACCCCGAGCCATCATCGCTCCCGCCTTGAGCCTCCTGCTGCTGTGCATGTGCCCTGCCTGTTGATGCCTGCACGTCCTCCTCCTGCTCGGGTCCTGTTGATGTGGTGGCCACCCCTTCTGGACCTCCGCACCTGCCAGCAGGCCCCGACTCATGTCCCCCCACCCCACCCCCAGTGATGGGCACCTACCGGCAGGCCCTGACTCATGTGCCCCTGGACACCCACCCACCATTGATGGGCACCTGCCAGCAGGCCCCGACTCATGTTCCCCCACCCCACCCCCAGTGACGGGCACCTGCCAGCAGGCCCCGACTCATGTCCCCCCACCCAACACGTCATCACGATCCACACTCATGGCCCTTATGGCCACCCAAATCCCACGCCACCCCAGTCCAAACACCCAACCAAGCATTCCATCCTCTCCATATTGAAATCCCCATGTCATGATAGATCCCAAATGACAAGTATGCACATCAATACATTCTGTTAGACACAAACAATGGGGGCACCCGAATGAGAAAACCCACATCGTTACATGCACGAACCCAATGAGAGAATACCACACAAATGAAGTATGAAATAAAAATGTATTATATACAAAATTGAAGGAATGAAAGAAAATCCCACAAGAAAAGAAATAATAAACAAAAGCCTGGATGTCCAAAATGAATGAAAAAATGTGAATGCTGAATCCAATAAAATCCAAATTAAAATCTTGCAAAGCGTTTGTCCATTAAACCAAATCCAAAGTTTAAAAAATAAGAAAACCATTGCTTCATGGTAAAAAAAATCAATGAAGTCAAATCCTGTCCAGAAATATATACAATGTAAAAATCCAGGGTCCATGAGCCCAACAATCCAAAGGAAACCTACCAAAAAGCCTACCTAATAAATAACTGTATACAAAAAGGCGGGGCATAGTCCATGCGCCCCAAAGGAAAGAAAAATAGAAAGGAAACTTACACCTACAGAACAATTTACAAAGGTGGCGGACAAGTCCAACGGCTCACTTGTTGATGTCCCGGGCCAGGGCATCATCGAACTCCTCTTCAACATCCCGGAGGCGAGCCTCTTCCCTAGCCCCGCGGTCTCGCAGGGATGAAGCCATGTCCACCTCCAACTCCCTGCGAATTTCCTCAAGGCAGTCAGCCCGCCTCAATGCCCTGCGCATGGAGTTCTCCGCCCTGACCATAGTGAGCTGTGCCTCTTCCACCCGCCACCTATCCGCATCTATTTGCTGGCCCAACCGCTGCCGCACGGAAGACACTCCCAATCCAGGGTCCTCCTGCCCTCTGGCCGATGCCTGCCCCTCTGATGTTGATGACCCCGAGCCATCATCGCTCCCGCCTTGAGCCTCCTGCTGCTGTGCATGTGCCCTGCCTGTTGATGCCTGCACGTCCTCCTCCTGCTCGGGTCCTGTTGATGTGGTGGCCACCCCTGCTGGACCTCCGACTCCCGACTGTGGCAGGGATGTGTCCTCCACCAGCCTGGCCGCTGGGTCAGGGGCAGCTCCACAGGGTGACCAGGTGATACTTGGCCAGGAAGATGGCACGGAGGACGACTGGCGCATATGGGGTTCAGTTGAGGAGGGGGTCGGTAGAAGGTCCAGCACACAGAGGAACCCAGCACTGGTGACCTGTCCTAGTGGTCAACTCGGTCAACGAGGCATCCAAAATAACGTGCAGTGTCCCCACGAGAACCCTGCACGTCATCCCGAATGCCACGTTGATGCAATGCCACCCCAGCCAGGAAAGGCTCAACACGGTCCTGGATTGCCACGTCCGCAGGGAGAGGAAGGCCAGTTGTTGTTTGTGCATCCCCTCCCTGAAAACGGGTCTGGACGAAGGCATCCCTGCTGGTGCGGGATGATGCAGTCACAGGATCGGGGACAGGATTACACACAGGCACCTCCGCGCCCGCCTGTGCTGCTTCCTGTCCCTGCCCGTGGACTGCACCACTAGCACCAGTGGAATCCCCCCTCCAGACCCTGTGCATGGACCTTCCACAGCCTCCTCCTCAACCAAACCCCCCAGCAACCTGGATGACTCTGTGCCATCTTCCTCCATAGGCCCCTGTGGGGTCTCAGCTGCCCCTTCTGCTGCTGAGGATTCCACTTCCGACCTCCACCTCTTGGACTTACCCTCGATAGCTGTGGCCACGGATGCGGCACCAGACTCCTCACGCCCCGATGAGATGACAACATGGGAGGGGAGCTGGGCCTTGCATCTCCGGATGGCGGTGGGATCCCTGCCGCTGTACTCCACAGCACCGTCTCCGCCCTCTTCATCAGTTGACGCTGCAGAGAGGGAGAGATAGAACACAGGCATCAGGGCACTGTACAATGGTCTGATACACACATGACAGTTGCACATGAGTGGCACTGTCGAACTTCACACATGGCATCACACTCCCCAACACACATATCGTTTGAACCCACACACATGCGCAAATTAACAGGAATGTTGCAGCAAGCAGCACCATCCATACACATACAACAGCATGAGCATCCAAAGGTTAGCCTGACGTCACATGCAACACGGGGAATGGCGAAAACATGCACACATGCCACCAGACATACATGCATCTGTACATCTCCACCACCTGTCGCAGTGAAATCATCGGCATCCATGTCACATCTGCCAGTCAGCCTCCTACATGTCGGTGTCACATGCATCCATGGTGTATCACAGTGGCACACATTTCAAATACACGCACATGTACATTGTGCACATATATGAAGGTGGAACCAGCATTCATGTGTCACACCACAACCATGCCACAGTACATACACAGAAATCTAAACATGTGTGCACCCACACATGCATTTGGGCACCATGCATTTGAACACATACACCATTGATGTGCCTCACACATGACTGGAATCACATGCGGAAGGCTCATGTCCCTGTACATACACATCCATACATGGGCCTTTCAAGACATATGTCCAACCTGCACACTCCTGGCACACCTCAACATGCACTGCGTCCAATCAGTACGCATGGACACTTACCGCTCGACTCGGGACCGGTCCGCCTCTGAAGGACCTGGAGGTGGAGCGCTGGGTGTATGTGTTCCAGGACCCTCATCTGGATGTTGGTAAGGCGGACCCGGCACCCCTCTGCATGCTTTGCCTTCAAGAGGCGCCGGATCTTGCTGAGGGTCCTGGACCTGAAGTCCTCCCAGCGCTTCCGGACGTGTTGATGTCGCGGGCTGCCACCCCCTCCACATTGATGGCAGCCATGATGTCCTTCCAGATCCTCTTCCGTCCTTCATTGTCGGCGCGTGAACTTCCAAAGAGGGCATCATAATGCCCCAGGACTTGCTCCACCAGGATTACAACTTCATTAGCAGTGAAGCTGGCAACCCTCTGCCTCTCTGCTGGGGGGTTGTCACTGGTGCCAGATGGTGTTCTGTCGGAGATGGCAACCCACGAGGCAGGTGTGGGTGGGCAAATGGGTCCAGGGGCTGGGCTGTGGAGTGATGAAATACCAGTCAGGACTCTTCTGTTCCAGCAAGGGTGGTCACAGCAACTGGACCCCTGCAGATGGCTGACGTGAAGGCACCAAATAGCAGGGCAGGTGGCCAGCAGGTGTGCAGGCAGCAGCAGATGGCAGCTGGGAGTGTACTTGGGGCTCTGGGGGCAGGAAAATGGCCTTCTGGGCAGGAGCGTGGTCTTCTGTGTGTTGTTGCATGGCCAGCTTGATAGGGAGTGATTTGGCACGTGAAAAAACTGCACGTCAGCGTGTAATTCGAGGAAAGGCCCTTAGCGCGTATGCGCATCTGTGATGTAACGCGCGGGTGTTTCCCTCCACACGGGTGCATGTTGATTGTACACATGCAAAAACTGCACATCCGGGTGTCACTGCGTGTAAATGGAGGAAACACCCTTAGCGCATCCGTGCATAAGTGACGTTGCATGTGTGGGCTGGGTTAAAAGGTACGCGTAGGATGCCATTTTCTTGTACGTGCTTTTTGTGGAGAGCGAGCGGATGATTCTTGTACTTCTTGTCGGTTCACACGCAATTACTTCACAAAGGTTCAAGTTCGTACTCCTTGTATACTCAGACAGCGTTCAATTCTTCTTTTGGCGGGGTTGTTGCACACGCACACACGCTTGTCTTTTTCATGTTCTTTTTCCAGCCAGACGGTGAGTTGCACACGTATTTTTCAACTGTGGTTGCCCACGTGTGTCGCGTTTCCATTCAGAGGTCAGTGTAGCCTGCGTGTACCACGCGTACGCTCATTTTTGTGTTTCTGTGTGCCACAGCGTAGTGCGGGTTCTTTATTCCACGCACGTGGGCTACCAGGGGTCGCATGCATGTTAAAGTTTGTTTTTGGGGTGCCTGAGCGTTGCGTGACTCGTCATCGTCCCCCAGGGGTCACAGACAGCCTTGCAAGAGCACTAGGGTATATTCCATCTAGTACCCAGCAACTTTCACCCCAATTGCCCAGGACAATTGTTTACTGAACCTCCCATTCGTACAAGAACATCAGTGCCATGGTTGGGAGGCAACCAGGTGGTAAGGGAGGCAAAGGTGGCCGACCTACAAGAGGTGTCCGCGGTAGGGGACGTGGTCAGGATGTGCAGGGTGGCCCAAGAGGCCAGTGTGTATAGGACTAATCAGGGAAACCTATACCCCCTCCACCCCCCCAATGGGTTGGGGAGATGCAGCTGACACCACCCCTGCTCAGGCCTTCTTAACCCGGCCCATGTCACCAAGTCAAAGCCACATGTGGCGGTGAAAGTTGCTGTCACCAGGCCACATGGATCTGGGGCAGCGATGTCATCTGCTGCCCCAAGTAGCTAGGGTGAGGAGGCTGCAGGGGCAACTGCAGCTCAATCCACCCGTACTCTGAGTCACCCAGCCGGGACAGTGTTGGTCCAAGTCCATCACACCGAGGTTGGTCCTGCCAACATCACCCAGCAGCCAATGCCTGCAGTGAGACCTTTGATCATCGTGCCTTTGGCTACTTCCAGTGCCCAGTCCACCTGCGCTTCAGCCCATACCAACTAGAGTGGTGTAAGCCACTCAGGGTCCGCACCACCTCTCAAGAGGAAGAAGGGTGCTCTTGCGGTACAGGCTGGGACCCAGACACGGCTCCCCCCTCCGGCACGTCAAGGAAGCGTAGTTTCAATTATGTGGAACTAGACGCACTTGTGGGCTACGTGTCGGGCCCTGGCCACGAAATGCTGGTGACTGCAGGGTGCAAGACTACGACTGCTCAACATAGGTCCCACTGGCAGTGCATTGCGGACCAGATTAGTTCCCTTGGATTTGTGAAGCGCACAGCTGATGATTGCTCTAAGTGGTGGAATTACATCAAACGCAGAGCAAAGAACAAGCCGGCTTCCAATCATGCCTCTACTCTGGTGACTGGCAGTGGGTCTCCACCAGAGGAGGAAGTGCTCACAGAACATGAGTCTATCGCTCGAGGCTTCATCACAGAGTATCTGATCCAAGGCGTGGGAGACCTACCAGATCTTGAGGCAATGTCCGGTGAGTGGCCATGCATGTGTGTGCAATCCAGGTGTATGTTGCTTGGGTGGTGTGTTCAGATTGAGTGCCAGGTGAGTCTCTGTAGTCATGACTACTGTGGGTCACCCATGTGGTGCCTCCAAAACATCCCCTGGCCTTGGGTTTGGGTTTTCCAGTATCCCTTCTGACCGCAGTTAACAATTTCCACCTGACTACTGCACTTGCCCTTCAACTGCCATCATGCCACAACATTATTCATTCTGTTTTCCTGTTCATTCTGCCTGATTGATGAAATCCTTTGAATGTTTAACACACATTTTTGTGCCGTTGTGCCCCAAATTGAACATACTTCAGACAAAGATTACACCCAACAATGCCCCACATTTCTTTACTTATTATGGGAATGATTTCATCAATCAGACTGATTGAATACTGTGCACCTACACATGCCCTGCACAAAATCACTTCGGGGCCCTGTTTGAATGTTCAACATGACAATTGCCTTCTGTCATGTCTAAGTGACCAACCATTGATGTATCCATGTGCCTCCCATCACTGCATTAGTGAACAATAGCTTTGTTGCAGCATGAAGCACATGTGTTGCTTTTCCATCTTGGACTCCTCAGTGTCTGCTTTTTGGCTCCCCTTCCACTTCATTGCCAGTGCATGCATGCCAGAGTTATTGTCATGTGTGACATGTGTAATTTATGCATTTGATGTCTACCTCGTCATGCCTATGTGTGTGGGCTATGCTGCTCATGCCTGTTTTCATTACTTTTCTTGTATGTTTTTGCAGGTGATGAGGCACTAGATGCTGTTGAGGAGGAGGAGATGGCGCAGGGGCAGGAGTACTCACAGCCACAACCAGGCACCAGTGGAGGACGTGGGGTGGTGGTGGGTGAAAATCCATTACTCCTACAGACCATCCGGTCCACGGGTGTCTCTGGGTACACCTCTGGAGACCTCTATAAATCAGGTGCTGAATCTGACATTGAGACATATGTCCCGTCGCAGGTAAGTGTTTCTGGCAGGGATGCTGTTCTGTCCAACCCACCCTTCTATGGGGCATTCAGTGTTGGAAAGTCTGCCTGTGGCGATTACTGATGCAGGTTCACACTCCACAAAATTTGCTCCTGTTCATGGGCCAGCAGATCAAAGGAGGAATGCAGTCCTGCAGCCTCAGGCAGTGCCAGCACAGCAAGGTGCACATCACCTTGCCCCAAACAGGTGTGGTGCCCGCCAACACGGTGGCTGTGCACCACCAGGCAACACTATGTGGGAGAACTCCATGTACACTCTTGCAGCACAACAGAGGGCATTGTGTGAGATGATGGCTCAGGCCGTGGATAGGATGGCCACTTCCATTATCCCCCCTGAAAGGCAGGTGGAGCTCCAGCAGCAGGCAACAAAGTCCATGTGCCGCTCACACAGGGAGGACATGTTGGCGTCCAACAGGGACCAACGGGCTGGACTGGAGACTCTGCGCACAGCCATATCTGCAGAGTCACAGGCCCACAGGGATGCCCTGAGATTAGAACACAGGTCCCTCAGAGATATTCTGGGTGCACTTGAGGTGTCCCAGAGTACAAGGTCAGAACAGCAGATGGAGCAGCTAACACGCACACTCTCAGCTAAGCTCCCGGCAACCCGTGAGGAGACCTGGGCATCACGCGAGGCCTTGCAGGCAGAAAATCGTGCTACCCGTAAGGTGCTGCATGGGGATCTCCGTACCATCATCCTGCAGAACCAAACCTTTCAGACCCCCATGCTTGCTGACATGGAGGAGCATGCCAGAGCTTTGCGTGGTCTGCCTCCCATATCATGCGCACCTTCTGATGTACCACCAGAGGGTGATGACAGCGACAGCAGTTCTCCCACTGTAGGGTAGCCGTGCAGGCCATGAGCACATGGAGGGTTTTTTAGTTTTTTTTCTGAACATCCACGCATGTGTGTTTTGGGGTGCACCCTGTACCTCCTCCCTCCTGGGTGCCCCCGCAGACCACACATGGCCATTTTTGATTTTTCTTTTTATTATCTTTTGGTTTTTTCATATTTCATTCCGAATTTCATCTGCTTTTTTCTATTTATTATTTTAATTTTATTTTAATTTTAAATTTGTTATTTTAATTTTCATACATTTATTTTTATTTCATTTGGATTCTAATTTTTACTTTATTATTTGATTTATTTGGTTACATTTACATTTACTTTTTCATTTTATATATTTAATTTTCATTTACTTTTTTGTTCATAACCATTTTCTTTCAGATTGTGAATTCATGTTACAGTGTGTTGCTTTATGTGGCTCCCGTAGGCATCCACTGTGTATTCCAGCTGGGCACATGCAGGCTAGTCCTGTCTTTGGGTTACAAACTTGGGTTCCTGACACACACACCCTTCCTGCTTCCCCTTTCCATGGGCTAGCAAAGGGTGTGACCAAGTGACAGTAACTTACACAGAGGCATTGGGCTCCCATAGGTTGTGTGGGCAGTCTGTAGTCCAAACTGTGTATACATCCCTAGTGGAGAATGTTGTTCATTTCTCCACTGCATGGTGGATTTTTATATGGTTTTACATACAGGACTTTTTGCATATATACATGTAGATTCTTCATGTCTTAACAAGCCCATCTCCATTGCAAATGCGGTTCATGTTGTATGCCGTACACTGACATATTTGCCTACCAGCAACACACTGTAGTTGGAAGGGGTCGATGTGCTGCCTTTGCCAGGTTGTGACACTACTTTCATTTTTTTCTGTCATATGTTGCCACTGTTGGATCCTGTACTGATGTTTTGTCTTGCTGGTAAGTATTTGTTCATGTGTGCTGTTTTTTTTTTTCATTAGTGAGAGGCAATTGTCTGTGGCCTGTTTCCATTTGGGTCGGTGCACTTTGTGACACTTGTGTCATGTGATGTGCATTCATTTGGTTGCTTTCACATCGCATGCCATGCAATGGTGTGTTGGGTAGCTGAGACGGCGGTTAGGGTGGGGTTGGGTGACATGCGACTATTTGGTTGTAGAGTTTTGCAAGAGGGTAGTCCTTCATGCAGCATGAATGTGTGCCTATTACTGACACAGCATTGGGTGTGTTTAATTAGCTAGGGATGCACACAATGTAGCACTTCCAGGTAAACAATCTCAGGGTGGTATGGTTGTGACAGTTCACTGTCCCTTTTGTCATCATCATAAATTGTCAGCTGGTATGTGTCAGGCCTGTGTGCACTCCGCAGGGGTGGGATTATAGGTGAAGAAATTTGCCACAAGCTGGGTACGGGCTGCCTCACCACGTGCCCTTTCACCTCCCATGTGCAGTGGCCGTGCATGTGGTTGGGGATGTGAGGGCACCACCATGTCCACTGACACGCCCCGCCGGGTTGCAACGTTGTGCAGGACACATGCTGCCACTATGATCCTGCACACTACTGGGGGCGCATATAGCAGCTGCCCACCAGAGCGGTCAAGGGAGCGAAAGCGTGACTTCAGCACTCCGAATGTGCGCTCCACTATGCCCCGGGTTGCAATGTGGGCTGTGTTGTATCTTACCTCGGGTGGTGTGGTGGGGTTCCGTATTGGCGTCATCGTGTAGGTGCTCAGAGGGTAGGCACTGTCCCCTGGGGAGGTGATAATGGTTCTCATTAGTGGGGTTTTCTCATTTCTGAGTGTCTGACATGCATGCATGCGCAGAGGCATTTATACTCACCAATTAGTCATGTGTCGCCATGCCTCCCAGCTTCCAGGTCACGGTTTAGGGGTGACATTCGGAATATGAAACTATCATGGCTGGACCCCGGATAGTTGGCATATACTGAGGTGATGATTCCCTTGGCATCACATACAACCTGCACGTTGATGGAATGCCAGTGCTTGTGTTTTCGATAGATGTGCTCAGTGGACCTGGGAGGACATAGAGCCACATGGGTGCAATCACTGGCACCTAGAACTTTGGGGAAGTGTGCCACCCCGCAAAAGTCCTGGATGATGGCCTGCCTTTTTGCAGGTGTTCTGGGAATGTATATATGCCTGCGGACTGAGGGGCGTGCAGTCATGATCGCCAACACCTGGTGTAGGCAGCGTGACTGCGTGGCTTGTGAGACACCCCCAACTATAGCAATTGTCCGCTGAAATGACTGCCAAGAAGTGCAGTACATTGAGAACCTTTTCCACGGGGCTCAGTGCTTGGGAGCACAGGGTGGGTGATGTGAGGTCATCCTCCCACTCCCTGACCAGTTCTAGGATTATTAGTGGTGGAAACCGGTACCTCCCATAGACCTGGTCATCAGGCATCCCAAAAAGGCTGGTCCTGGGTAAAGAAATGCGGGGCTTGGCTATCCTCCTCCTCCTGCATTGTCCCACGACCGCGGCTGCGAGGACTTTTATGCTGCGCATGGCCACTTACGCCTGCTTCCTGCTGGCGTACGTGTTTCCAGATTAGCACGTCTTTTTTGGCGCACGGGTTTCCCCTGTTCGATTCCATGAATACGTGTTGGCGCGTGTGTGGGCGTTGCGAGCATTTACCTCCCATACTTCCCCCGTAATGCCCACATTTTCTTGCGTTCTTCCCCATTCCGCATGTTACGCCCCATGTTCTGCCCACTTTTCTTGTGTGCGCTACACATTGTGCGATTTCCCTGTGCACGTCATGCACAGCATTTGCTGAACTGTGCGCCCGCGTGTGCCACCCATGGATTTGGTGCACATCCCAGGGTTTACACGCGCAGCGCATTGCATGAATCGACGAACGGCTGCGTACGTGGCTTTGGCAGGCGTGCGCTGCGATTTTCACGCTTGCGCTCCCCTTTTCGACGCACATTTATTCCATGAATTACCCTGCATATGTGCTGTTGCACCATTACCCCACAAACATTGCAAGGGATGCAGAGTGTCACTCGGTGTACATGTGCAAAGTGCAATGAGACACACACCAGCACAACCATCAATACCTGCCACAGACCACAAACAGCTGGCCCTGCCACCCACTCCTAACCACCCAAGAAAGGCCCACACAGTTGGAATTCGCACAATTTGGAATCTGAAACCTCTGGCCCCACCAATCCATAGAAACAACATCATGCCCAGATCTATGACCAGAACCACTCCATGTGGCACATGCACCCATGAAGTGGTACCGGTGCCCCACAAGACAAGTAAACCCCAAGTGATCACACACAGTATAAGACTCCAAGCCAAACACCACACGTGTCTTCAAATGCCTTTCACTTACCTGCACAGGGTACCCACCTACCTTACAGACAAGGCATGCCACCGGGAGACACATACCCTAAATGCAATGACAGGCATAGTACCAACAGAAAGATCCTGCACATACATGAAAACACGTGAATGGAGCATGAAAATATGCCAAGACCACCAACTGCAGAAGGACCACAGGGTGCAAGGGGGTTACAGTACATATATTGTGATCTGCCCATGAGTGCAGCATAGCACAACAGAGAGAGAGAGTGACAATGAGAGAGAAGGCCAATTTAAAACCACATTAAGGAGTACACAGCCTGGATTGGAGATGGTCAATGAAATGCACTACACCACAGTAGGTGCGGGCATAGCTGAGTTGATCGAGGGAGGAAGACAGTGACTTGAGTACCACTTAAAAAACCTTCCTGGCATGGTAGCATGCAAAACACAAATATAGGAAACATCCAAATGCAGCTAACACGGAGAACAATGACACATCATCAACATGCAAGACAGTGCTCATGCTTACCCGCTGACTGAGCCGGCATGGTGTGAATCCCACATCACCTTCACCAGGAACTGTGTCTCCGAATGAGTGACAGGAGGGCCAGTGGCTGGCAGAGGGCATGGGAGCATGGACATCAAAGGGTGCAGGGTGTGTCCCCCGGGACAGCAGTCTCTGCCTAATTACTGATTACTGCAACAACATGAGTGAAGACATTAAAACAGGCATAGTTAAGTACTATTCACACAGCACACAAGTGTCATGATACACTGAACCCATAGATACCTGCACATGCCATCCAGAGCACCACCATGCAAACATGCAAGTTGATCTCACTCTGCATGCCTGCATGTCCACCGCTGCAAATGTCATGGCCTCCAGAGGGCAACTGCACAACTCAAGTAAAAAATAAACCCCCCTCAAAAAAAAAATCTGGAAAGGGCAACTCAAAAATAACATGCCAACATCCGGGCAGGGGGTCTACAAAAGGGGCAAAACATTATCATTTTTTTAAATGTCCATCATGGACAGCAGGGGTCCACTCAGGAGGGGGGAGGGCCAGGGTGCATGTCATCATCGACATGGGTGGATGTCCGAAATAAAAGAACACCGCCTCCATGGGCTCATGGACCGCACAGCTATGGTAGGTCGGGAGGCATGTCAGTGCTGGCAAACCCATCCTGCGTTTGATTTGATTTGATTTTGGGGGTATAAGTTTGAATCTTGGCAGCTAGGTAAGAGGGTGCGAGGTTGTGTATACACTTGAACACCAGGTACAATAACTTAAACTGCATCCGATGATGGACAGGAAGGCAGAGTAGTTTCTTCCTAAATTCAGAAACTCCTTTTCCCCAAGGTAGTGAGAACACTACGTGTACTGCTGCGTTCTGTACCACTGCAAGGCGTTGCAACTGATATTTAGGACATCCTACTAAAGGGCCATTGCAATAGTCCAGCCTGACATTAACAAATGAGCCCACCACCATTGCTCGATCACCTTCTGAAATAAGGGGGAGGAGTGCTTTCAGCATTTTCAGTTGAAAATATACTGATTTGACCATTTGGTTAACTTGCCGGTTGTACCTCATGTCCGACTGCCAAATACACCCCAGATTCCTAACAGAGTCTGTGTACTTTACGATATTACCAAATATCGGAGGGCATGGGACCTTCAGAATAGTGGTTCCTAGATTCTTCTTAGATCCAAAAATGATAATCTCAGTCTTATTAGGGTTAAGCTGAAGCTTATTATCAATCATCAACCCTCTAACTACCTCTGCACATTTTAGGATGTTCTCTACTGCCTCCACTGGTTGTTTGAGGCTCACATAAATCTCTGTATCATCCGCATAGGAATGATACTGTAGATTAAATTCAATTATTAGGAGAGGGCGAATATAAAGATTGAGGAGAACCGGCTATAGAGAGGAGCCCTGAGGTACTCCGGAGACAATAGTCAGCATTTCCAATAGGAAGGAGCCCGTCTTAACCTGCTGCTTACAGTCACTCATAAAAAAGTCAAACCATCTCCATGCTTCTTTGGAGACATGTGCCACTTCACTCAATCTAGCATTCCGAATTTTCAGATCAACCATGTCGAACGCTGCCGACAGGTCTAACATAATAAGCATTCTACCATTGCCATTATATACATTCTCAAGTATGTCATCCCATAGTTTGATCAGTGCCGTCTCCATTCCACGTCCCGCCTAAAGCCAGACTAGAATGTATCGAGAATATTGTTCTCTTCCAGATGTTTTTGGAGTTGCACAGTCACAACCTTTTCTAGAATCTTAGTAGGCCACACCAGCCCAGCAACAGGGCTGTATTTAGCCAATACATGGGGATCCAAACTAAGCTTTTTTAATAGCGGTGTCAAGTATGATTTCTTTCAATCCTGTGGCATACATCCCTGAGCCAGCGATGCATTAACAAAACGTTGCATTGGTCCGCTCAAGACCTCTGCATGTTTTTGTGCTAGGTATGCCGGGATAGGATCATAGCTATGATTTGTTGGTTTTAGTACACCAATTAGGTTTTTGATGGTCTCTTTATCCACTGGAGTCAAATGAAACTCTGTATTTGTTGAATCTGCAGGTGGCAAGGATGCTGGAGGCTGACCACACAGAGCCCTGGCCTGGTCCTCAGTGGCAGAAAGTATAATAGGAAAACAAACTTGGAAGATCTAATTGAAGGACATTAAAAGGTCCCAGTGTGTAAAGTTACTATATGAATAGGACCCATACACATTGGTTTACTTGTGTTGCTTTTTTTATATGATGTGTTTTACGTTGTGTATTTTATACGTTTTATGTAATGTGATCAATTAAAAAAAACATTTTTTTTTATTAATTATATGAAATTGCATTTATTTACATATTTGTCTTTGTTGATACCGTTGTTTATGGCATTGTTTTGATATTTACCTTCTTTTTGGTGTACTAAAGTTCTTACCCATATAGTAAGAAGGTTACAATCCTTATGATGTGGATACAACCGTTTGAGACTAGCGCCTCAGTGGCAGCCATTTTGCGTGACACTGATGAATGCACCAGCAGACTGAGGGCTGTGAGGTCACTATGCACAACCTCAGGCGTTAAACAGAGTTCCTCCGAGATTGTCTGCCTCAATGCTAACAGCTTGTGGTGGAACAGTCTTCTCGTGGCTACATGTTCATTGAGGACTGCACATCCGGTTCAACATCAGAGCCAGTTGAGTCCAAAGAGTTTTCAGCATGGCTCAGGATGGTCTATAGCACCAGTGGGTTCTCACGGCCTACCACGCCACATCCTCCACTGGTGGTTTGAAGCACCAACAACTCTTCTTCATCCTCATCCTCCTCTGCATCTGGTGCATTCTCACCTGCACATGGAGAGAGAAAGACATGTTGAGTCATGTGCAACACATGTACAGTAAACATGTGTATCACATTGCTGTCATGCAACAAAATGCAGGGCATGTTGCCATAAGAAATACAGCATCCACACACTGTTGACAACAAGCTATCTAAGCATGGCATATGCAGACTGGCAACATGTGAGGGTGAGTCGGCTCTGTGTGCGCATGGTCCATCGGGCGCAGCTTCTGGAGGTACGTCCCAGGAGGTTGGCATGGAATGGGACTCCTCAGTAGCTATGGGCCAAAGGCGTAGGGAAAGATGGGCTTCCAGGGGGGAAGGCTTTCTGGAGTCACCCAGGAAGATGGAGGTGGTGGTGGAGGAGGAGGAAAATGAAGTCCAGCACAGGGGGTTGAGTGGACACATCCAGGAGGGGATTCAGGTTGCACCCCTGGAACAGGGACAGGAGGATGTGCAGTGCAGTGTGGAGGGCACTGACCAACCTCCTGTCCCTGATCCATCTGATGCAGCAGGGATCCACCTCCTGGATGCCTCAGCCCAGTGTGGGCCCCCCTTTAGGGCCATGATGTTCACCCCCGAGCTTTCACATGCCCTGCTGGCTGGATTGCGAGGCGGATGGGCATGATCCATGATGATGTGAGGGTAATTTGTGAGGGACTCTCAGATCATCCCTGATCAATAGGCAACTCCCTGTCCCAGCTGGCACGTGCACTGCTCTCGGGTGGTCTGTGTGTGCTGGAGCATTCCGCTTCCCACTACTCCACTGCCTCCTCCATGCCCCAGTCGTCGTCTGGAGGGCCTTCTTTGCAGGTTCCCATCACACCCCCCTCTACTCCAAGCCCGCTGTTCCCTGTCTGGTGGTTGGAACATCCATGCCTGAGGTGGATGTCCAAGGGAGTACAGTGGAGGTGGTTGCTGGCATCGTACACCTCTATCAACCAACATCAAGATCGCAGGGGTGCATGCGCAGGGCATGCTGGAATAGGCAGTTGCACTACGTAAGTGGTTCGGGCACTCTTCCCAGGACCAATTTACATTGAGAAGGCAAGCTGCACAGAGGCCAATGGTGACCAAGCAACAGGATAACCACCACTGAAGGGACGTGGGGCCTCATTACAAGTGTGCCGGTTCAGAAACAAGGGTGCCAATAGGCCTACCAGCACCGTTGTTTCTGGACCGGCACACTACTGGTTTGCATGCCAGAGCCGATCCGCCAACAGGGCTGACCCTGCTGGGCACAGCATGCCATAGTATGCAAGCTGTCACGGAAGCACCAGCACCGTTAGCAATGGTGCCGATGCTTCTGTGGTCCCCACTCCCATGGAGTCCTACGTGGGAATGGGTATTAACAACCCACCGGTATCACTGAAAGGGTTACCACCATGCCTGTAATGAGGCCTATGTTGTGTGTCCAGGTGGAACTGATGATCCAGATGGTGGTGGAGAGGGAGCGGGCTTGGGAGGCACAAGTTGCCAGGGTTAGGGCAGAGGCGGTGGAGAGGAGGGTACAGAGGTGTGTCCCGATCCTAGAAGAGGCTTGCAGGAATGGAGGCGTACTAGACAGGAGGATGAGGGACAGCCGCCAACCCATCCAAGACCAGGCAATGGCCCGCCTCCAAGAGCAAGAAGAGGAATGTGAGTCTACCATGGAAAACCTAAGGGACGAACAATGAGCCTGCTTCCCATGTAAATAGTTAATGTGTGTTTCTGTATTTTCTGTTTTGCTCTTGAACAGTTCCCCCTTCCAACATCCATGTTTAATTTTGTGTGCATGTTAGTAATATAGTTTTCTGTTGTTGCACACATGTTTTTTGTTGTCTCTTTGTTCATGGCCAGCATGTGGTTTGCATTCACTTTGCTATGCCTTTGTTATGTGACTGTCAGGTGGGGCGTGTGTATGACTGTGGCGATGTGGCATGCCCTTATCAGTCATGCATGGCGGGATGCATCCTGATGCATGGATGGCCGCCAACACACAACACTCTCCATACTGTGTGTACATTTGTGTCAAGCTACTCATCAGCCACTATGTTTCTTCACATTGCATGGTATTGTTTTGCAGTGTTACTTGTGCATGGTGTTTCCACGGTGAAGCTGCTGCTGTATTCAGTGGTTATTTTGCTGTGTAAGTGGTTCTGATGTGCCACAAAAGTCTGTGATGTGCATCCAACATGGATTAGCATCAGTACAGACAGTATGTGGGTATATGGGTGGATGTGTGGCAACTGTGTTTGATGCTGGTGGTAGGGCAGACAAGTTGTGGAAAGTTTTCATTGCATTTTCAACTGGTAGTGGTGGATGGGGGAGTGTCAGTCTGTGTTGCTGAGGGGCTGGTGGGTGGTGTCAGTACTTGAGGGGGCTGCCTGTGGGTGGTGTTGGAGGTGAGGGGGCTCGGGGAGGTGTCAGTACTTGAGGGGGCTGCCTGGGGTTGGTGTTGGGGGTGAGGGGGCTGGGCGGGTAGTATGAGGGCTGCCTGTGGGTGGTGTTGGAGGTGAGGGGGCTGGGGGTGGTGGCAGTACTTGAGGGGGCTGCCTGGGGTTGGTGTTGGAGGTGAGGGGGCAGGCTGGCAGTGTCAGTACTTGCAGGGGCTGCCTGTGGGTGGTGGCAGAGGTGAGTGGCCTGGGGGTGGTGTGGGGGCTGCCTGGGGATGGTGTCAGAGGTGAGGGGGCTGGGGGCAGTGTCAGTACTTGAGGGGGCTGCCTGTGGGTGGTGGCGGAGGTGAGGGGGCTGGGGAGTAGGGTCAGTACTTGAGGAGGTTGCCTGGGGTTGGTGTCAGATGAGGGGACCGGGGGTGGTGTGAGGACTGCCTGTGGGTGGTGTCGGAGGTGAGGGAGCTGGGGTGTGGTGTCAGTACTTGAGCTGGCTTCCTGTGGGTGGTATCGGAAGTGAGGGGGCTGGATGGTGGTGTCAGTACCTGAGGGGGCTACCTGTGGGTGGTGTCAGAGGTGAGGGGGCTGAGGGTGGTGTCAGTACTTGAAGGGGCTGCCTGGGGTGATGTCGGAGGTGAAGGGGCTGGTGGTTGGTGTGGGGGCTGCCTGTGGGTGGTGTCGTAGGTGAGGGGGCTGGGTGGGTAGTGTGGGGGCTGCCTGTGGGTGGTGTTGGAGGTGAGGGGCTGGGGGTGGTGGCAGTACTTGAGGGGGCTGCCTGGGGTTGGTGTTGGAGGTGAGGGGGCAGGCTGGCAGTGTCAGTACTTGCAGGGGCTGCCTGTGGGTGGTGGCAGAGGTGAGTGGCCTGGGGGTGGTGTGGGGGCTGCCTGGGGATGGTGTCAGAGGTGAGGGGGCTGGGGGCAGTGTCAGTACTTGAGGGGGCTGCCTGTGGGTGGTGGCGGAGGTGAGGGGGCTGGGGAGTAGGGTCAGTACTTGAGGAGGTTGCCTGGGGTTGGTGTCAGATGAGGGGACCGGGGGTGGTGTGGGGGCTGCCTGTGGGTGGTGTCGGAGGTGAGGGAGCTGGGGTGTGGTGTCAGTACTTGAGCTGGCTTCCTGTGGGTGGTATCGGAAGTGAGGGGGCTGGATGGTGGTGTCAGTACCTGAGGGGGCTACCTGTGGGTGGTGTCAGAGGTGAGGGGGCTGAGGGTGGTGTCAGTACTTGAAGGGGCTGCCTGGGGTGATGTCGGAGGTGAAGGGGCTGGTGGTTGGTGTGGGGGCTGCCTGTGGGTGGTGTCGTAGGTGAGGGGGCTGGGTGGGTAGTGTGGGGGCTGCCTGTGGGTGGTGTTGGAGGTGAGGGGGCTGGGGCTGGTGGCAGTACTTGAGGGGGCTTCCTGGGGTTGGTGTTGGAGGTGTGGGGGCTGGGTGGGAAGTGTGGGGGCTGCCTGTGGGTGGTGTTGGAGATGAGGGGGTTGGGGGTGGTGGCAGTACTCGAGGGGGCTGTCTGGGGTGGTGTTGGAGGTGAGGGGGCTGGCTGGCAGTGTCAGTACTTGCAGGGGCTGCCTGTGGGTGGTGTTGGAGGTGAGGGGGCTGTTGCTGGTGTCAGTACTTGAGGGGGCTGCATGGGGTGATGTCGGAGGTGAGGGGGCTGGCGGTTGGTGTGGGGGCTGCCTGAGGGTGGTGTTGGAGGTAAGGGGCCTGGGCGTGGTGTGGGGGTTGCCTGTGGGTGGTGTCGGATCTGAGCGGGCTGGGTGGGGTGTTGTCAGTACTTGAGGGGGCTGCCTGGGGGTGGTTTCGGAGGTGAGGGGGCTGGGGAGTGGTGTGGGGCTGCCTGTGGGTGGTGTCAGAGTTGAGGGTGTTGTGGGGTGGTGTCAGTACTTGAGGGGGCTGCCTGGGGGTGGTGTCAGAGGTGAGGGGGCTGGGTGGTGGTGTCAGTACTTGAGTGGGCTGGGGGTGGTGCCAGTACTTGATGGGGCTGCCTGGGGTTGGTGTCGTAGGTGAGTGGGATGGGGCGGTGTGGGGGCTGCCTGCATGTTGTGTTGGAGATGAGGGGCTGGAGGGTGGTGTGGGGGCTGCCTGTGGGTGGTGTTGGAGGTGTGGGGCATGGGGGGTGGCTTGGGGGTGTGCCTGTGGTGCAGTCGGGGTGTGGGCTGGCACTTCATGTACGGTGGGAGTAGAAGGGATGGTTTGCAGGGGTGCAGACATTCCTTGGCGTGTCCTCGCGCAGAGTAGCTGGGGTGCAGCTATTAATTACGTGAGTCCTCACGCTGAGTAGCTGGGGTGCAGCTGTTAATTACGCGGGTCCTTGCACAGAGTAGCTGGGGTGCAGCAATTACTTACGAGGATCCTGGCGCAGCGTAGCTGTGGTGCAGTCATTACTAACGTGTATCCTCTCGCAGAGCAGCTGGGGTGCAGCCATTAATTACATGGGTCCTCGTGCAGAGTAGCTGGGGTGCAGCCGTTATTTACTTGGATCCTCACGCAGAGTACCTGGGGTGCAGCCATTAATTACGTCGGTCCTCCAACAGAGTAACTGGGGTGCAGCCATTAATTACATGGGTCCTCGTGCAAAGTAGCTGGGTGCAGACATTACTTACGTGGATCCTCGTGCAGAGTAACTAGGGTGCAGCCTGGGCTTGCATGGTGAGGCACCTGATTTTGCAGCAGTGCAGCCTGGGCTTGCGAGGTGATGCGCGCAATTTCACAGGGGTGCAGCCTGGGCTTGCGAGGTGGGTTGCCCCTTCTTGCAGGGGTACTGGATGGTTGGTCAGGGGTGGACGCGGAGGATTGCGTCTGGTTTGGGATTTTACTTGCTTTTTGGTGCATGTGAGTGCATGTTGTGGGTGTTCCCCGTGCAGCTTGTTTCTACTTGCACGACGGCTATGAATGTGCCTTTGGGTCCAAGAATACGCCGGGCACGCATTTCTTTTTCTGTGCCACGGCTCACGCAGGGTCCTTCTTGGCGTGTGACCCTTGTGCCATTTCTGCACCCGATTCCGTGAATCAGGCCCTTAATGTTTTCACTGCATATGCCGAATCCAACTATCTAAAGCTTAATCCTTCTAAAACTAACATTTTGCAGCTCACTAAATAAAATGAAACTATCAGGTTTAATTGGATTATAAATGGAAATAAATTAGAGACAGTGAATAATCTGACATATTTATAAGTGATATGATGAAACACAGGGTGGATGTTCTCGCAAGTCAAATGGCCAAGATAGACCACAAATATTGTACATTTTCGTTCTGTCCCTTGATTAAATTTCATGATGGAAAAATAATTCCTAAATAAATGGGTAAAATAGTGGGAATACATTTCAACCTGTGCTAGCAACCTCAGATTATCAATGGTTTAGAGTCGCAGTAGTGGTTAATGGGTATGTTTCTCTGAAGTCACTCAAAAGAATTAACTATACAAAAAACACAGTTGAAGTCTTAACATGCGCTTAATTCCAGAAAATGATAGCAAATACTCGTGAGCTTGTTATGATAAACATTCTAAAGAGTATTGGGTGCTTTGAAATTGTTACAGTCATAATAACAACAAATAGCCTTTCAGGGCTGATATCCTATTTGACCAATAACAGCTTCTAGTTTAACACGTAAGAGGTTCTAACAAAATAAATGGCCAATGCTAGTGACAGGATTGACCAATAACAGTTTCTTGGGTAACACGCAAATGGTCTCTACGTAGAAATAGCCAACACTTGGCTCTTCCTCAGGGCTGTGTTTCATTTCAACAGTAGCATAGATCATAAATTAAGTACATTCTCACATGCAATCCTTATACAAGTGTATACCAGACGTACAAACAAAAAAAGAACAGAAAACTATAATAATGGGGATCTTGCTCTGAAGAGTTATAGTTAACTGCAAGATGCAGTAACATTTCAAATTGAGATAAGAGTGACAAAAAGTGAGGATCTGAAAACATACACAAATTAATTGCCATGGGTTTTCTGAAATACAGATAACGGGTTAATTATACTCTTGTGACAATTCCCACACTGTCCTCTCGGACCATATATTTTTGATGAATTCTGATGTGGTGTAGAGGGAAAGAGGTTAATAAAGCAGAAGAGTGATGATTCTAAGCATTCCCCCACTGATTTTCATTGCCCTTTCTATTCTTGCCTCTTGCACGTTTGTTAAGGTATCGGGTTCTTGGACCTGGAGATTCTGAGAATGTAACCTTTTTCCTTGTAAGATTCCTGGTCTCTAAAATATTTGCTAGTTTATAATATTTAATTTCATCTGCAAAATTAGCATGCATAATGGAAAACCATTCCTTCAGTGAACTAGTCTATCTGTGTAGTAAGTTGATTATTGAGAACTCCACATATATTGTTGGGTCATAGCTGGATCCTTACTCCTGGTATATTGAAAATCCTGGCCCGAAAGATAGAAGATATTGTGTCTTGATGATTAAAGCAATTTAATACTTGTGCTATGATAGTCCAAGTGGAATTGAGTATTAAGGTGATTGGAATTGAGAAAAACCCCAAACGTACAGAGCTAGCTCAGGAGCAGAATAACCTCTGGCCAATTCTCAAATAAATTTTGGATATGTTTTAGTAGGAGCTCATGATAAAGCTAAAATTCTAACCCGTTTGTCGAATCCCTGAAGGCATACACGTTTTGCGGCAGCGTACACTGATCAAAACAATGGCCTGCAGCAAATATAAACATATCCACACTAATTGCTACTTATCTGTGTTACGGGATTTGTAAACAGTCTCCTCGCTGCTTGTGAGGTTCGTGTGGCGTGATAGCCGCTGCCATTTTGCAATGGCATAGATTAAGGTCCTAGGCCAACAAACAGTAAAGATGGACATCTCGTTTGATTGGTAGTCATCCTGATGTAAAGGGTGCCATATTGAAATGGTGTGAAAATGTGTCTGTGGCCACCCTATCAAGGGGATTCTTTACTAAGAACGGAGTCTTGTGGTAACTATGTAGAACAACAGTTGCGCTGTTTTCTTTTATAATATTTCAAGTTCTGGTATTCATGCTTGATGCGCAGTTCCCCAATCTGACAATAACGATGTGGCAAAATATTCCAATGCTGTTTAAGGGAATCCACGTTAATTTGTAGAAATAAATTAGATATGGGTTCATGAATTATTGGAAAGCATGGATGGGTCTTCGGTCATATTCTGATGATCTGTGAATTATGACCAGTGGGCATCAAAAAGGGACACCTTGCTTGATTTGGTGTGGTTCCGGAGTGATAGGCGCCATATTGGAATGGTGTGTCCGTGTATTTCTGAATATAATTTCATGAAGAGTTTTAAAGGAACTGACTCTTGTGGTGACTATGCAACGCCATGGTTATTATAACTGTTAGTAGTTCAAGAGTTCACAAACTGATGAAAGACATGGGTAGATAGTGTGTACAGAGCTCTTTTTTCTGAAAGTTCACAATTAGTGGTGTGTGTCATAGAAAACGAAGTGTCACCCCTACTTTTATGGTGGCACTGTGTAACAAGAACCATTTTCCACCATATTAAATCAGTGGCTTGTGGCCAGGTATCAGTGAATTCCTTCACAACTGTGTTGGTTGTTTTGGAGATTGTCAAGAGAGTGAACAGAAAATATCTCCCTGTAAACAGAGTGAGATTATTTTGAGAGAAAATATAATGTGTTCTGTAATAAGGGTCTATGGGCCTCATTACACGGAACGCGGTAGGGGATTACCGGCACCGGTAAGGGCACCAGTGCCGGTAATCCCCTACCGCCTTACTACGAGGTCCCTTTGTGGGACCCGACCTCAACGGCTGGTTTTACCAGCCGTTAAGGAACGGGCCCGCAAAGGGACCTTGGAGGCAATTACGGTTCCGCAATTTGCGGTACTGTAATTGCCGCCTTTCCCATTCCCATTGAGACCTATGGGGGCTCAAATGGGAATGGGGAAGTGTCATGGTGAATGGGGAATTACCGCCCCCACTCACCTTGGAATGTGGCGGTAATTCCGCCATTCACCATTGCGGACTCGGTACGGTACCGTCGGCAACCATGGCGCTAACAGCGCCATGGTTACCGCCTACCGTGTAATGAGGCCCTATGTGTGTGTGTAGTGTATGGTAACACATAGGGCCTCATTACACGGATGGCGGTAAGGATTCACCGGTACCGGTAAAATACCGGTACCGGTGAATCCTTACCGCCTTACTACGAGGTCCCTTTGCGGGTTGGAGGATTTAACGCCTGCTTTTTGCAGGCGTTAAAATCCAGCCCGCAAAGGGACCTCGGAGCTAATTACGGCACCGCATAGATTGAGAACATTCCAGTATTTGA
Source organism: Ambystoma mexicanum (assembly GCF_040938575.1). Taxonomy (NCBI): domain Eukaryota; kingdom Metazoa; phylum Chordata; class Amphibia; order Caudata; family Ambystomatidae; genus Ambystoma; species Ambystoma mexicanum. The sequence goes on from NC_090936.1 coordinate 245,819,662, forward strand.
ACAGTATATTATAGATCTCCTGATTTTGGCCAGAAAATGTAGTCACAAATTGAACCAACTGGTTCCTACTATTATTGTGCTTTGTTTTTGGTGTTAACATCATTTCTCTGTTGCTTTTGCTAGCCTCATTGCTTCTTCTATGTCTTAGGAATGGAAACCCCTAGCCCTATATCTGTCTCTGATATTATTGAGCTCATTATCTACATCTTGTGTATTGCTGCAAATGTGTTTAGTGCATAGCATTTCTCCTTTGGGTATGTTTTTAATTACACTACTTTTGTGTCCACTTTGGGCATGGAGAACAACGTTAACCTTAGTATCTTTCCTAAAAGTTTTGGTAACAATAATGTTGTTGCGGATGCAGATCTACATATCAAAACAAATTGATACTGTTTTTACTGGGGTTGCACGCCAGTTCAATTGCGAGTAAACTTTCATTGAGTTTTTGAATGAAAGTCTGAAATGCTGCAAGTCCAGAAGACAAAAATATCATCTATGTAATGTTTCCGGAGTAGAATATTTTCCAGAACCATCTGGTCTGAGAGATAGTGGGTATGCTGTTTGGAATTCTCCCATAAATACATTTGCCAAAGTAGGAGCACATTTTGATCCCTTTGTTTGGGTGAAATATTGTCAGTTAACTAGAAAGTTGTTGCTGTTAAGTGCAAAATCTAACGTTTCCGTAATCATTTGGTATTGTGATGTTGATTTCTCTTTTAGCCAAAATTTCACTGTTGCCAAAGCAAGGTCATGTTGAATACTAGTAAAGAGGGCCTTGACATCAAAGGTTCATGCCACGCAATACCCTCAAACATTTTCAAAATATCCATCAAGTCCCTGGTGTAGGATTCAAATTTGAATCCTTGCTCCCGTAAGTGTGTATCGTTCTCATCTTCATTCAGGATTCCATAGCTAAACCATTTCTCAATCATTCTGAACATTTCCTTCTGAACTATTTGCGTAGGATCAGATTCCAGCTTAGGATACCAGCCTGGAGTTTGAAGGGGTTTATTGGCAGCGGCGGTATAGTCTGAGGTGTTCATAGCTACTATATTGCCTCCCTTGTCCGTGGGTTTGATGACTAGGTTCTTATTTCCCTTGATACTTATCAATGCTTGTCTTTCTTCTGTGGTAAGATTATCAGAATAGTATTTGTGTTTTTTTCTGCAGATTGATCCGATCTTTAGTGACTAGTTCAAAAAGGTATCAATATGGTTATTCTCGGACCTGGGGCGGGGGCAAGAATTTAGATTTCTTCTTTAAATTGCTCGGACAATGTAGATCATACTCTATGTCCAAATGTCAGAGTAGCGTGAAGTCATCTATTCCTTGTCCTCCCTCTAGGGACAGTAATAATAGATTTGTGTCTGCCACTTCACTTAATGTCAAGACACTTGGTTCACGTATATCATTGTGATTGGTTTTAGTAAATTCCTTATTATGAAAGGACTTTTTCAATTTTAGATTCCTAGTGAATCTCTATAGGTTAATATAGGTGTAAGTGATATTGACTGGTTGGAGAGGTGAACATGTAAGACCCCTGTTAAGTATCAGGTTTTCACTATAATTCTGAACATAGCTGGAGAAGTTCAATGCAAGGCTTAACTGATTTGATGCACAATTTAACGATTACAATTTCTTGACTTTGTTGTCATGCCATGTTCTATTTCTCCTCCTCGACTGATTTTCATTGCCCTTTCTATTCTTGCCTCTTGAACGTTTGTTAAGGTATCGGATTCTTGGACGGGAGATTCTGAGAATGTAACCTTTTTCCTTGTAAGATTCCTGGTCTCTAAAGTATTTGCTAGTTTATAATATTTAATTTCATCTGCAAAATGAGTGCGCTTATATGGAGTAACAGTTGTAACTGTTTTAGAAGTTGATGTCTCCCCTTCACTGCTGTCATCATTACTTTCAGTATCAGAGCTAATGGGTGAAATAGTTGGTGGGTACCTGGAATCACATTTGTTCTCGCAGGTATAGACCTTCCCTTCTTTATATTCCTGTTCATCCCTGAAAATTGTCTTACTTTTTCTCAATTAAATTTCATCTTGGTGTAGTACTATATATTGATTAACTATTTCAATATTCTTCTGTTTAGCATCTCGCAAGTCAATTTTGTCAATTTCTGCTCATAGTGTAGCAATTTATGAACTAGTTTTCCTAAGTACTTGATCAGCATGCTCAATAAGCATTTTGAGCATGATAATTGAGCTGATGTTCAAATGTTCCTCCCATTTCCTACTATGTTCATCATCATTTTCATCAGCTGTATTAGGAAATACACAAAGTCTAAGTCCCCTAGGGATCCTGTCACATTCCAGGTATTTTTCAACGTGATCATTTCCCAGAATTTGCTGGTTACTTTTTTACTGAGATGTTCTAATTTCAATAGTTGTTGATTATACTTTTCTGGGACCAGGTTAATCAACCAGCTGTTATTGGTCAATTAGGCTATCAGCCTTGTAAGGCTATTTGTTGTTGATACCACTGTAACAATTTCAAAGCACCCAATACACTTTTGAATGTTTATCATAACAAGCTCACAAGTATTTGCTACCCTTTTTTGGAGTGAGGGGCATGTTGAGAATTGGAGTGTGTTTTTTGTATAGTTAATTCCTAAGTTACTATGTGGGATCGAAATTCTCCAGTACTGAGCACTTGAGTTATTATAATTACTGGAGGCCCGGATCTGGCAAAGGGTTGCTGAGAATGCCCAATGGTACACCAGTGGCATCCATCAGATACAAGTTAAGTTTCAGATCTTTGCAAAGCAGGGAGAAGTGGAATTATTTATTACTTTTCCAAAAGATTTTAGTGCCACTAAAAAACTGTTGGTCTGGCGGTTTGGCACGTATCCTTCAAGCTAACAGGGAACAAACTGTAAATCAGTTTATTGAAAGCTGTAGCAGAATCTTGATGGGTTTGGATCAGAATATTGAAACTCTTGTGTAAAGTACTGCCCTGGTAAAATGGAGGCTTTATAACAAGGACTGAATGGATACTATGGGCCTCATTACGACCCAGGCGGTAAGTTACCGCCTGGGCCGTGACTTTACCACCATGGCGTAAACTACGTTTACGCCATGGTGGTTGGCGGACTTACCACCCCATTCCGACCTAGGCGGGGCGGTAAGTCCCCAATCCCCATTTACCCTTCCCCATTCCCATTTTTGCCCCAGAGGGCATAATGGGAGTGGGGAAGGCGTTAATTACGCCACCGTAAATTACGGTGGCGTAATTAACTCCATGGTCCCTTAGCGCCATGGATTTTAACACCTGCTAAAAGCAGGTGTTAAAACCACCATGGCGCTAGGGGACCTCGTAATCAGGCGGTAAGGGGCGGCGCTGTTAACGCTGGCGTTAACCCCTTACCGCCTGAGTCGTAATGAGGCCCTATGTAATCCCTACATGTCTATAGCTCTTTTGAACATTTGCATTTTGAGCACAAGAAATTGCAGGCACTGGCTTTGTATCTTTTTCCAGGCAGTACTTTATGAATGGAATGTAAGAGATTTAGACTGGACATTTACGCCACTTAGCAATTTTAGCAAGGAGGAAATTAATCTCTGCTGCCCAAGCCTCTTCTAGATTTTGCAGTAATTCCAACTCTAGAGAGACCATGAAGCATCTTATTGTTTACTGCCCTGTGTTAGTAGTTTATCAAGTATTGTATTTCAGTATGCAGATTTCTGACCCCTTATTTATTGATTGTGATCATTTGTGACTGTGATTGCTGAGTGCCCACTCTTCCTCTTGCCCAACCCCTCCTCCCCCCCTCCCCAGAAAAAAACAATCAGTTATGATCCACTTGCTGGCTTGGTTTCCCTGCAGAAAGAACATCTTCGTGCTTGTTAACTTGCAGGTCTGGGAATGCCCGCCAGATCAGGCACTATTGCCTAATTATGCACATGTGGTATACCCACAGAATGTACATTTGTCATAATCACATTGATCAAAGTGTCAAGTGACTGATTGGGATGATTGTTTTTTTTTTCCTTAATGGTGTATTGGGTCTGATTTAGGGCCCTGTCATATATTTGCTAGTCCCTGATAAGGAATTTAGTAGCAGGGCATCATAAATCCTGGCTGCAGGCGCTATCTTCTGTTAGCCACAGGGCACTCCTGAGAGTAACATGTGAGATTCTATGTGATACCATCTACAGCTTAGTGAGTAATAAATACTTCTAGGGCCAGATGAAAGAAATGGCACCAATGACGGGCTATATTGCAATGTAGAGAAGTGCAAAATGTGTTTCTTGCACTCCTCAATCAATGTAGTACAGTCAATAGTGCAGTGATCACTCAGTAGTGGTTTGACAAATGTTTATTTTTTTTCTTACTCTATAGCTATTGCAGACATATTTGGGAGAATCAAGCTAGTGTGGTTAGGGCAGTCCCTGTATCTCTCTAAACCTTCCTGTGGACTCCCTCCACTCTAGCCTGAGCATCCCTAACCCCACAAGGTCTCTGATGTATAAAATGGGATAGTATCCCTGACTGCCTAAGACTGCTCTCACTCTTGTGGGCAGCCTTAAGGCGAAGGACTTATTTAACTAGCTCTTTCTGAACATGTTGTAAGGGATTCTCCCTCTAGGTCTCTTCAGTGGTTGCACAAGCTCTTCTTTTCAAGCTCTCCACCCCTCACTCCCTCTGTCTCCCTCTGTCCATCACTATCTCGCTGTCTATATCTAGCTCCTCTCTCCTTCCTTCTCAATCTTCTGCGTACCTCTCTTTTCTCCAACTCCACTCTTCCCTTCGTATCACTGCCTTCCTTGTCTATCTATCTCCATCCCTCTTCACGTATCCTCTCTCACCTCTCTCGACACCTTATTCTCATTCAATGAATTGTTTACCATGGATGTCCAGACTAATATCTTCCAAACCTCTGTCAAGTTCCTGACAATGGTAGTTAGGCACTACACAAAAGTCAAATAACATATAAGTACCCAGCGGGGACGGGGCTTAGGTCTGCCAGCCAATGAGGAGGCCTGGAGTGGGGGCTTTACCACACGGTATACCCCCTCTGTGAGCATCCTCAGAGCTGGAGGATGCCATCTTCCCCCGTTGAATCACCGGTAAGTGTCTGCATCCACTTTCCCCTCCCTTTCTCCCACCCTCTTTTGCACACCACCCCCCCCCCCACTTACCTGCACGTCTCTGTCCTTCTGCGCTAGGAACACAAGTGTTCCCGGCACGTCACTGACCCGGCAATTGTCGCCATTCTCCCCGTTCCATGGTGGACATTTTTTCAATTATTTTTTCACAACTTCCTCAAAGAATCTATTAGTACCCCAGTCCAACAGTCCGGTGTACTAATAGCATTCATCCCCACGCCTTTGGGTGTATTACTGTTTCAGATAATGACCCCGGCCTGTGTCAAGGCCTTCAGGCCTTGCTTAGGCCTGTAACTATTGCCCCGGGGCATTCTCTTAAGTGTTAATGCCGTCCCAGCTCGGGGCTTATTGCTTAAATAGCATGATGGTCTACACAACTCAGTAGTTCAGTGGTGATTCATGCTCTACTACACTAATATAGTTCTGACCCATGCACAGCAGCAAGAGTTGGACATGTTGGGCCATGAGAATGTACTATACCAGTAAGGTGGAGAACCCTGCATTACACCAAGAGTTTGACATTATGGTTCTGCTACACTAGTATAGTATAGTGGTGATCCCTGCACTGCAGCACAAGTTTGAGTAGTTGACATATGGGCCTCATTATGAGGTTGGTTGTGCGGGAAAAGGGTGGCAGTAAATCAGTTACCACTACTTTTCCTGCACTGCCAAGAATTACCATTGGTCGAATCATTGAGTGGTAATTCCCCTGATTTTTAGAGGAAAAGTGGAGGATTTACCTTAATATTTCCCCTAAAAAATAATCGGTAAAATTACTGAGTGGTAATTCCACCAAAGGTAATCCTGCCAAAAATCCAATGGGCACTAACACCGCCTTACCACCATTTGTAATCCAGTGGTAAACCCATAGGACCATGTGGCAGTAACAGTAATTCCGTTTGGTGGTATTCCAGTGGATTTACCACCCGAATACCACCAAACTCTTAATGAGGCCCAATTGAGTTAATTTGCTTCCATCTTGGTGGGTGGAGAGAAATGTTAAGCAATAGAAAGGGAGAGGGAGACATGGAGAGACTGAATACACAGTATTGATAATATGTGCATGCCATTGCATGGGCACATCTAAAATAATGCAGTATGTTTGCATCTATTTGCATGACTATTTAGACCGCTTGTTGATGGGAAAAGTACAGGTAAGTGGAACATGACTGTAGAAGAATGAGTTGCACATTATCTCCACTTCTCTCATGTCCTTGGATCCAGCCCCCATGGTATTAAGTTAAACTTTGATACAAAAAGTGAAATCTTGGGAGGGCAGTTGAAACTGTAATGCACTAAAACTGTTTAGATGTTCGCAGGCCGTTATTGTCTGTTAATATTATGAAGCATTTACAACCTTCCAAAGAAATTATGCAATTTGTAATTTTGTCGAAATTAACATTGATGGAGATGTGTTAACAGGCTGCATGTAATTTGGCATTGCTGATTACATCCAAAATATATAAATCATTCTTAAGTTGACAAGCAAAACTGGTTGATAACTTTACAATGAAGCAATGCAGCACATTGTGCACAGGGGCTACGTGTTTCAGTTTGCAATGTCCCATAAAATGCAGTAGAATCAAGGGGGCGTGTGAAAATGTTTATCACTCCGACTCAGAAGAGGTTCTAGACCAGAGGACTGAAACCTGTACCCCTGCAGATGTTTTGGACTACAACTCCCAGCAGCCCTAACAAGCAAAGTCAATGGTTAGAGATCCTGGGAGTAGTAGTTCAAAACATTTGGCGAGACACAGGTTACAGTCCACTGTGTACAATAGAAAACAGTTTTCTTTTAAATCTTGATCTATGAACTTGTTTCCCAATAGAGCAAAAAGCTTTTGAGGATAATGACATGAGGTCAGGGCCATCTTAACGATAATTGGGACCCGGAGAACAGACCCATTTTGCTACTCCCAAACCAAAGAAATTAAAGGAATTGACACTGTAACACTGCATTAAAAATGAAAAAGGAACGCAGGGATTTCTTTTGATTTATTTGGGTTTGTTAAGGTGGTTCTAAGCTTCTCAGGAGTTTTGTTCAGTTCTGCACAATATAGAATAGTCTCTATAAGGAACTAGTCTTCTCTGTGGGCTAGCCAAGATGGCCATCCTGCCTTGTCTTCCTGCTGGGTTGGTGCTCTGGACACTTTTCTTTCCCAGCCTTTCCTTTGGCTTGAGTTTTAGACTTGTCCAGCTTCCCTTTCTTTGTTTCCTCTGCATGCAGTGCCCTGAGGACTTGTCTCTCATTCCATGTCAATTCTGCCCTGAGGAGTGTCTTCACTTTGCCCTGCCTAGCAGACCTCGGTAGCCTCCTTCTTGTCTCCACCCCTTTCTATTTCCCTTCACTCTCGTATCTGTGTCTACATTCAGTTTCTTATCCATGGGTCATTCATCCTTGTTCGTTATAACCCTGCCTTGTCCTGTCTCGACAGTTGCTTTTTCAGACTCACTTTCATCTTTCTCTAAGATCCTCTCCAGCTCTTCTCTTCATACTTTTGGTTCTCTTGTAGAGATGAGCTCAGTGCCCCCTCTGGGCCCTTGGCACCCCTGGCCGAGGGAAGGCATGCTGGAGACCAAGCAGGAAGACATCAAGAGACTCAGGCTGAATTTCAAAGGCATCTCTTTAATTCTTCTCAGGACACAGCAAACAGCATACAGCAGAAAGGTCAGCAGCTCCTAACCCTCTTCACAGTCTTTTATACATTTTCCAGGGTGCTGAAATTTAATAATTAATATAAAACATTCTGATTGACTTTGTCAACTTAAAGACAACCCCTTCTTCAGTCCAAGGTTGGTTACCTCGGATGTCAATCATCAAGTACTCATGTCATAACAAAACCACACAATTCTAGATTCAGCTGCCTCCAGTGAACTTTCCATGAACTGCTACGATGGAATTATATAATTATTTCAGCATGCTTTTGCAAAACTCAACAATTTTGTATTTTCAGTATCCATCTTAGAGTTTGCCTGACCTTGTCCCAACTGAAATGGCAGACCAATTTATAAAATGACTGACCTTCTCTTTTTACTTATAACTTAAGTTCTGTTCAGTTTTAAACCTACATTTTTGGTAAGTCTGATACATGCAAGCTACCCAACATGCTCTTCGGTGCAAAGGCATTCCGATCCAAAAAATGTATGTCACCCTACGATGTGCTTGTTTGACCTTTTAAGCACTATAATTCTGATTTTCACAATACTGGAGTTATTGATCAACCCGACATGTTATTTGCATTTAGTTTGAGCGGGGTGGGATCTACATCTTTATATTTAGTTTGAGGGGGGGGGGCGGGTGTACCTCCTGTACATTCTCTTGAGGTGTCTACCTATTTGTTCCTTCCATTTAGGGTCTCACCTGCTGAGCCTCCTTATTTCACATATTTGCATGTTCTACCAGATTCATCTCCATTGTGCTCATCTCACCCTCTTGCACCTTCTTCTTTTCATGGTCCCTACACATTCATTTTGGCACCTCTCTTTGTCTTTGTCTTTCTCTTTTCTTCTACCCTTTCCCCCTCTTTTTCCTATCTCCTCCTTCAAGACTCAATGCTTCAGAGCAAGCTTCTATTTGTCTTTATGTCCTGTCTTCCACTTTACCTCTTAGGGTAGTTCTCTTTCCCTTTACATTGTTTTGCAACATTGGCTTCCTTATTGCCTCAAAATCTCGTGTCTCTACTTCCTTATCCTCTTTCTCTCCATTCTCTACTGTCTTAGCAAACTCTTTTCTGGCCCCCTTATCACCAGTGTTGTTCTCCTCATCTTCAAGCGACAGCCTCTTCCTCTACCCTCTTGTCCACCTACTTTATCTCTTCACTCTAGCGAGTCACCCTGCGAAGGCTTTCATCTTCTAAGCTGCTCTATTGCTTCAAATCTTGATTTTAGGGAGACAACCTCCCCCCTCTTCATAATGAAAAAAACAATTGCTTTTCTGTTTCCTTTTTCCTCTCTTATTGTCTTGTTTCTAATCTCTCTTGTGTTACCATCTACTTCACTTCCTCTTATGTCCTCCCCAATGCCTGTCCTCCCTTGGGAATCCTCTCCCAGCACCCCACTCTCTCATGCGCACCCCCTCACACTCTTGTGCTCATTCACCACTCGTCGGCTACATGGGGAGGCAACATCCCTTCTTTCACCCTTTTCTGCTACCTCTCTCTGCTTTTTGACTCCCTTTCTTTCCTGCCCTTATCATTTTAATTCTACTCTTCGTACCTCCAGGCCACTATATTTCGCTCCTTTAACCAACTTCAGGTTCCTCTTGCTTCCTTTCCGTACATTTATTTTTTGGTCCTCTGCATTTAACTGCTTCCACTCCTCCATGGGGTTGCCACCCTTGCATCACCAGTCACCCTTTCATTCCAGGCCCTTCCCTTTTTAAGGGCAAGACTTTTTCTAGGTGGTTCACAGAGCAATCACCTAGAATTTCTCAGGGGTGTGCCGATTCGGGCTGTATGATTGGCTGTTCTGCCCCATGTCCCTCTTTCTTCTGAAGAAACCCATTGGCCCTTCTTGCTGGCCCATGGATAAGTGGATAAGGAGTCCTTGATGCCAGTAAGCCATATTTAAGGCGGTAGGCTGTGCACCACAGACGGCTGACATTATACCCATAGGAAGCCATTAATGGGACGGACCACTTGACCCTGTGGACTTCTCCTTGCCTCTCATGTCTGGCAGTTGGGCTGGCATCCTGACTTACTTCTGGTGACCTGCTTGGTTGATGGAAGATTCCAGTGTGGTCCAGTCCCTCTCTAACATGGCCACACTGGAACCCAACGAGTATTGTCATGATGGGTCACACAGAAGAAAGAGCAGTGCAGCACCAACAGAATGAAAAACGATTTTAAGAGCGTGGCCCCCATTTGGAGGGCTCCCCTTCACCCCCGTCCCCCCGCAATTGCTAAGATACTCGGGGTCCCACAGCTCTACCACCAGCAGCCTTTTCTTCTGAACATTTGCCATTGTCACAACACATAGGCCGATCATAGATATAGCATACAGATTAACAGCCTCAGAGAAAGAACAGGTGCTCACGCATGGATACAGAAGCAGAATGGAAGTAACAACAGAGGAAACTGAACAGCAGTAACCAGAAAGGTGTAAGTATCCGAATACAGACTGGGACTAGAAGTGGGACACGTTTTCAAGTGATGTTGCCATGAGTAATCCAAGAAAAAAATTGCATTTTGGTTTGAAATCTAAAAATGCTCACTATGTTTATTTATGAGTAAACACTTTTGACAGTTAAATCACTCTTATGGAGGGATAATTTAGAAATATTTAGTGAATGACAATTTTGAGAGTTTAGATTCTATATTATTAAATGAGTTGACAAACCACACATTTTAGTTAAGTGGTAGAGCAGGGATGTGTGCACAGTCTGCAGTTTCACTACTTAGCCACACTTTTTTCAGTTCTTATCATTCAGAAATGTGCAATTGTTTATGCATCTTTCACTTTAAAAAAACGCATATGTGAGACATGACTTATATCACCCGATAAACCAACATGACAATATTTAAAAGCAAACACTTATACAAACATGTTATGCAACATGATTTTGTAGCTTTTTCTTGTAGCATTTTCTACATCATAAATGGTAGTCTAAAATTAGTAATGCACTGCTCTATTCCAAAGAGTTAAATACAACTAACAAAAGAAAATGGTGATACAGTCAACTACTTATTGTCATTGTTTGACACAGACTTGAAGGTTGGCTTTCATGATGTGAAGTACATTGTCATTATTTGAAAATACACACATTTGTATCAAATAAAGGGGCTTGAAAATAAGCTCACTTGAAGCTCGAGACTGCCTGCTACTTTTTTGACATGATAATTGTATAAACTCCTGCTTTGTATGGTTTCAATGCACATTGCGCTTTGCATCAGTACTTAATCTGAGAATTGTACACGTTATTATTTTCGTGTGAGTGTATCTGCCTACAGGTCATTTGTACTTTGCACCTGTACTTCCACTTGCACTCATTGGTACCTGTTATCTTTCACTGTGCTTTGCACCTTTATCATTCTATCCATATGGCCCGGGGGCAAAGTTATAGGGCAGAGCAAAGGGGGAGGACAACTGGGCACCAGTATAGAGACGATTCCGGGGGCCACTGTGAGAAAGTTGTTGGCCTCATGATGAAACACAGACTTGTATCGCGATATTCGGCCATTGTTCTGCTGAACTTGATTGGCTGGCGGCTTCTCTCTGTGTGATCTAGAAATAATAGTAATCTCAGAACATTGGTTCTGGAACGCAGAGATCTTTGAATCACTTGCCAATGAGTATGAATATTTCGTGATGAACTATTTCGTCCCAGAAGAGATGTCCTCTGAAGAAATACATACAAGCACGGCAACTGATCCAATGAGGCCAACTCTGCCCTCCCTTATTAAAAAACAGCAGTGGCAACACTTACCAGAGGGAAGATGGCAACTCCATGTCTCTGTAGAAACTCAGATTCAAGTGCACTTTAGCTGTTCCTGTCTTATCACCATATGTGACTGGGTGCTGTTCAGTGTTACTGCTAATGAGGTTAGTTGCTGTTGTTGGCCTAGATAGTATAGATGTGTGGGTGCATAGGCCTCCAGGCCTTTGCATGTCTAGTTCATCCCTGATGTTGTTTACTAAAACTTCATTCATACAGATAATGATATCTTTAGTTGTTCTGCAATATTTAAATGACTTGCCATGGCATAGCAAATCATGATACAAAAACATTATTGTTGTTTAATGCACAGTTACTAATGCAATAGATTTCATAGAAGGGGATGATGGTGTGAATGTCCTGTCACGGCAGCGGGAACAATGTACAGTTTAAGCCCTAGGTCTTAGGGTTCAACAGTCTTTGTTAAATACAATTGTTAAGGGATTAGGGTGAAATTAAGCGGTACTGTTGGGCCTGCTTGGGGATTATGGCCTGCCAGTCCTTTCCTTTTTCCCTTTGTCTCTGCGAACTGGTGGCCAAAGTAAACCGGTCACTATTTTTTGTGGTTTAAGTGACTGACCAACAATTTCTTTCTTGGAGCTTGAAGTTGGAAGCTTTGCTTTTGTTGAAACGATCAGGATGTAATTTCTCTTTTGTTCTGAATCCGGCACCACCACACCCCAGTCAGTTTACTGGGTTGTCTGAGCTAGGCCCAGGTATGAGTCCGTTTAGGATTTTAGCCAAGATCGTGATCAGTCCATGGGTTGACAGGCTTCACCATGATGATGGTTGTTGCAGACCCGGCCTCAGTCCCTCCAATCAATAGGGTCTTTACTGCTGTCTGAGCATATTGTTCCTTGGTGTGCACACTTTCGCTTCCTCTGTCATATCTCTCATTCTTTCCTCCTCAATGCCTCACCAAGTTCTCCACTTCTTCTCATTCCCCTTAGACATTCCTCCTCTTACCTTCTGAAATATCTCAGATGTAACCACTGTCTCTCCACCTTTCTTTTTTTAGAGGTCTTGTGACCACCTTCAAATCGTCCAAGAACGTTCCTCCACATACCTGTTCTTTCTCACCACCTTTCATCTTCATTCACTTCCTCCTCTCTTATTTTCTAACCAACTCATACATATTTCTCCTTTGACCCTTCCTTACCACTTCCTCAGAGTTTCTTATCACCACTTCTTCACGTTACGCTCGTCGGCTGTTCTCACCATATACGTCTTATGGCTCTTCCCATCCTCCTTCACCTCATCTCTACTGAGTATTGTTCTGCCTCTTTCTCCCTCTCGGCCACCTACTTCTCACTCTCAGGCACATTTGTCTCTCTGTATGCCACCTCCTCTTCTCTGGCCTTCCTGCATGCTACCACGCAATATTCTGCCCTCCACGTTTCCAATTTGTAAATCCCACACTTCTCCCAAAACATGGGGCCCTTTTACATCCCAGCAGGTATAGCCACTGACATTGTGATGTCTATTTAGGCAATAGTCTTGTGGTTGGGGAACTCCCTGAAAGACAAGGACTATGAAACACAGAGCTGTTTCTGCTGTGGTGCATGAAGCAATATAATGCAGGAGTCTGCAGTATCAAAGAGTGCGGCCACCATCTTCATATGTTCGGTGTCCACCACCTGGTAATTTATGGAGGCGCTCACTCTCAATTACCAATAATGGGTCTGTGCTCGGAGTGAGCCAATGTTGCTTCTACTTAAACCACATATTAAAGTTGGCATTGATACCATTGCAGGAACCCATAACAGTGGTCGAGCAGATCAATACAGATGGAAAATGGTGTGCAAGTCTACCCTTCTCGCTTCTAATCGATGGTCAATGGTTATGTTGACATCATAATGATCTGCTTGGACCGCACCAGCTATTTGACTATGAATAGGCTTGCGTAGAGGAAGAAGCACAAGGATCCATGTAGATGTGGTATTATTTGGGTGCTGAGAGCTCTGTGTTTCATTAGCCTGCTGACTCAAGAGACAAATAGGTTTCCCTTACTCCTCCCATATTCACAAGGATCTCTCTTGGGTATCCCTTATGTGATTGTAGGCTTAAGTCCCCTTTAACAAAGTGTCCAGGGCAGCTGGCTCTTCACTGTCCCCATCCCCTGACCCCATGCTGATAGCACCTTAGGATCTTTGGGTCCTGACATTCCTGATGGGTTCTGAATCTAGCAGGGCCTATTTAGTGGAGTTCTGGTGATGAGCTTTGATACTAAGAGTGGTGATGGACTAGGTTCTTGGGGGATCCTACATGTCTGTGGTTACCCCATTCCCATCACACAGCCTCCAGCATGGGACTTGGTCACAGTGCATCATTCCAGGGAAAGAATACCCACACAGCTTTGAGAGTGTGTTGCACGAAGGTATCGTCTCTATTACATCATTTAATGTTATCCTATTGGATTTCTCTATAGTGCAGCTACTGCATTGTGTATGGTTTCTTGGCACTATGAGGTTCCTGTGAGAAAAGGTTGGGAGTGCTTAGTGGGAGCAGAAGCAGTGAAAGATTTATTTGCAATTGTCTGCAAACCATAAGCAAGGTTCATTGTGCAGAAATGGCTCTGAATGTTTTGGTGCATTGCCTGCTCAGACTGGGCCATTAATGTATCCCGAATTGTATCTGGTTGAACCTTTCTCTGTGTGATCAGTTTGAACATTATGGTTGTGTGAGAGTTGAGGCTAGTGTCTTTGCTTCAAGATTGTGTGTGTGTGTGTACATGTGGTGCACGTCATCATTATATGTGTGTTCAGTCAGTGCGTTGTGTTGGCTTTTTGTCTTTGCATTTGCTGTGGAGTGTTAGATGGCGTGGTCAGATGTGATGGAAGGAATTACAGGGAACAGACCAAATTCACTAGGGAGCTGTTTAGATTCTAACAGTGAACATTATCATAATGATATCATGTCTTCAAGTGCTAGTCCCCGCACCTCCCCCAAAAAGGTTGGCCCTTTTACGGGCGAGAGGATGTACCCACTGACATTGTGATTGTGTATTTGACTTCAGCTGAGATAGCACTGCCAGCATTCTGGTAGGTAGGTTGTATTTGAGAAGCCACATAATATAGAGGTGTCTTCCAGGAGCAGGAGCACAATGCCCGCGCTCGGGGATCATATTATGATTTGCCTCAGTCTAAGTATCTCAACAGTGACCGCAGCCTTTTATCAATTTCTTGACATACACAAGAGACAACACTCTAGTCCTGAGCAAACTGTGCCACTGTTGTAGTGTCGACATTGAGGTTTGCCATTCTTCCTTCTTTGTTCTCAATACTGTGCCCAGCTTTGACACCTTCGTGCTCTTCAATTGTCAGAGATTCAGTTCTAGCTCCTCTGCAGAAATCATTTGCAATGGCTCCCAAGATGCAACATGTGCATTTAAAATGTGTAGTTCTCAAATGAGTCCACACTTTCAACTTCCCTGCCCTATTTATACTATTTCCTTATACACCAACAGTTAGTCTCTCAGCCTCTCAGTTAGACTCTTAAACACAACACCTCTTTATCCCCCTAAGACAATTTCTTTTTCTTCTGGAGTTTTCCTTTTTTTGCTCCCAATGCTGTTCCATCATGCGTACCTGCCCAAGATATATCAGTGACTCTTGTTGTTATCAATGAAATATCTTTAAATTTTCCAATCTTCTTTTACATTCTTTCTTCATCCTGAATGATATCTTCCCTTCAGCATTTTGTGATTTTTACTTTATTCTTAGTTTTTTTGTTGCTTTTAATTTCACGGTCTACTCTGTTGAATGACCATAGCTCCAGTTTTTGCATTAAATGTTGCTTGAGTGAAGCACCTCATCCACTTAACATTCTCTCTTCTCAGCACCTGCCTACAGGGAGTATTTGTATTTTTATTTGTATTTATTTGTTATTTGTATCGCGCACCGAACCCTGAGGTAACTGTGCGCTGGAAAACTTAAAGTGCACAGGCAACTGTACAGACATTTAGCAATCACAGTTACAGTTGGGTCTTGCAAAAGCAATTTAGGCCGAAGCAAATATAAATATGTCGATATACATACAATATATACAGGTAAGTCAAAGCAGATAAGCAATGAGATCAGTAGATAGAGAGAAGTCTAAAGTCAACTATTTACATGAGGGAGCAAGAAGAGCGGCAGACATGGTGTGAAGGGCATCATCTGATGGGCATGTCCGTAAGCCAGTTTTTTACTTTAGGTCTGAAGGCAAGGAAGGAGGGTTCTAGCCTGATGGTGGGAGGCAGCGAGATCCAAGATGAGGCAGCTTGGACTAGGAAGCTGCCCCTCCCCCCCGCAGTTTGTAGGTTAAATCTTGGTACTGCGAGGCATTGGGTAAAGGAGGATCTAGTGGGCCGAGAAGGTAGGTGTATGCTGAATTTGTCAGAGAGGTATTTTGGAGCATCATTCGAGAGGCATTTATGGGTGATTGCCAATGTACGGAGAGTGAGCCTTTCACAGACTGAGAGTCTGAGGGTTGGAATAGGGGTGCTAGGGTGGGGGCTTGGTTAGTAGACGCTATTCCAGTGGACATATTAAAGCATAACATTGATCTGTGGGCACCAATTTTGGCGAGAGTTTTTAATATGTTATGGCATACAGGACTGATTCCCACCAGCTGGCACCAAGATTTTGAAATCCCAATTTTCAAAAAAGGGGCAGGTCTTCACAGAAAATGTATTTCCCAAACATTCTTTTTTATGTTACTTCTAAATACTTTAAGAAATTAGTCAACACTAGACCTGCTGACTGCAGTACTCTTGGGTGTCCTGACCCACGTTTGGACTATTAAGCTGCAACATTTGGTGCTGTGGGCTTAGAAAATCCAAGATGGCGGAAAAGCCCAAAGTTGCGCCAGAATCCGTGAAAACCGCGCAGTTTGTGCGCACACCAAAATGGTTGCCTAACCTGCCACCCACCAGTGCAAGCATGATGGGCCAGGAGTGCCATGAGTGAAATGTGTGCCAAAGGAAAAACAGCAGTGCCGGTTGGCTAAAAAAGCGCTTTAAAATGACCTTTGTTTCCCTGAATGCAAGCTCAAATTGCCTATTTCAAACATTGCAGGATATTCAAAAATCTTACTGAACACCAGCAGACATCTGGCAGAATGAAGTTTTGTGTGCATACAAAATCTGGAAAGATGAAGAGCCCAAAACAATGTTTATAACAAAACTGGCTGAGCTGTGGATGTCAGCAGCTTAACTGAAATTGGATTTAAAACCACTCAAATCGAAATGTTTAAATTAAATGAGTGACCTACTTTTGAGTGTCACATAGTTTGCAACTGTTAAATGTCATAGTTTTGAACTTAGAATCAGCATTCTAGCAGCATGTGTAAAAATTGTGAGTTTGATTTGAATGAAGAAAAACTGGGAACAAAAGTGACATTTAGCTGAAGCCTGGCTTAATGAAACTGGATTCTGCCTGACAACTACCCCCGACAGGAGAGGGAATTCAGCAGCTGTGTTCCCAGGCCTGGCTGCATCCTGCTGCCCCTGCCAAAAGGAGATGACACCTCTCTGATTGAATTAGGGGAGTGGTACCTGCAGACTGCAGGAAATTGAACAAAGCCCTGTCCTGGACTCAGGCAAATGTTATATTGGGGGGGTCGTAAAATGGCTTCCTCTTGGGAGAAACTGGGAGGGGCACTGCATCTGTGAGCAAGCTGAGCTTGGGGGAAGTGGATAAACCTGAAATTCCACCATGTGCTTTGGAAAACCACACCCCTTTGGGGCCAGAGCATAATTTTAAAAAGATGGATAATTCATAGTGCGGACTTGTAAAAATTATATAAATAACATCATCATTCTGGTGATTTTTCTGTGCACATTTTAAGAGGTGTTAGGACCCTGTGGTATGTTCTTGGGGATAGTAGTGGAAAAAAGGTTGTTACTCCAAATGTATGCATGTTAAAAATCTGACACTTTATCATCTGAAACCCATATCCCTGGTGCACATTTGTGTAAACTCTGGAAAGGTTTAGAGGTCGTGATCTGGATGAAAAGGGCAGAATTCTGTCTTAAGTGGACTCGACTTTTTACAAAGACAGGGATCGGATGGTTTGGTGCTACAGGAAATATGTTAACTCGACGTACAATATTAGAAAAATGGTACATAGATAAATATGTATTTGGATCAGAAATAGATTTGTGTGCAATTTGACAGGGGGAGGATCCTCTGACCATAAACCTACCTCATCACTCTGACTCACAACCCAGTTCCCCCAATCAAGGAAGAGAGGAGGAACTGGCCAATGATAAGTCGAGAGGGTTGGGCATGCAGAATTAGCAGACCCACCCACTTTCTAAACACATAAAAAGAGCCACTGGAAGCCAGATAAGACTTTTCTTTTTCACTTTCTGCGGAGCATTTTGACTTCAGACTTCACATCCAGAGATCCAGACTTCAAATCCATCAATCTCCAGAGACCAGAAATTAACTCCAGAATTTGTAGCAGAGAGGCCTGAATCCACAAGCTGAATCCTTTTTCAGCAGGCCTCCAAATCATTTGCAAACTATTCAACAGCCGGGCAAGCTGTTTGAATTTTTGCCAAGAACTTTTGTCAGAACCAGAGACCAGACCACTGTGCAGTGCTGAGAACTTTTGTCAGAACCAGAGATCCGCTAGCAGAGCTGACCCAGGAGGTAGAATTATCCAGTGAGCAGAACCAGGCCGAGACCGTCCGTGGCGAAGTTGCATTCCTGTCCAAAATCTAGTGTGAGTACCCAGCTAGCACTGTGCCAAAACCAATCTCTTAGTTTAAAATAATCTAATCCAAACTATTTTAACCTGTTTGGAACTGCCTTCTAGAACCGTGTCATTCTGTCATCTTTAAACCTGAAAACTGTCATCTGTCATTCTGAGCTTTCAAATTTCAAATCCGAAAAACTACCTTTACTAAATCGGCCGTATCTCCAGAAGCTGAGATTCTAAGCTTTCCAACAAGCTTGTAAGAGGATTCAATTCAGCACTACAGCCAAGTCAACGCCTAGTCTAGAATACTGAATGAAAACCCTTATTGATATATCTTTATGTCCAGTTCATGCGTTCTGGATGACTACCCCTATATAACACCCCTCTCTTGGAATCCTCCTGACCCCACTGAGCCAAGAAGTAGTTCTGTTTTGCAAGTTAAAAGGTTTATTTGATAATTTAAACAATAGATATATATATATCAGACTTTATAATAAATTAATAATTGAATATCACACTTAATCTGATATGATAAAGATTAACAACGGAGACTCTGGCACTAGCACACTTCTTTATAATCACTAAGGAGTTGACATGAAATGGATAAGGTAGCACACTGGTAAATAGGGACAGAAGAATAATGTGATAGAGAATGCTTCATAGAGTTCAAATGGATGCAATGTTGAATGAAATGCAGTACAGAAAATCACTTGATAGGATTTCAGCCAAACAATGTAATCACTTTCTTGGACAATTCACCACCCCTTTTATGCAATGCAAGGAAATGGAAGGAAGCACACAGTTCTCAGAAATGCAATTAAATGTGATTCAGTTCACCCCGCAACTTAGACTACAGACGTTGAAAACACAGGCAAAATGCTTTTATATGTGCTGGCAATTAAGTGAAAAATATACTAAAATGCTTTTAATTCCCTCTAGGAGGTTTAGGGTGAGTGGTATATGCTTTGAATAAGTTCAGGATCACATCAGCAAGGATCTAGGGTGTAACTAGCAGGTTAAACGAATTTTTGGCAACTGAAAGCAAGAAAACTGCTGTTTTCACACGTTGAGAAATTTGCAAATCGCGGTAAATTCGCGGGTGCGTTTTTCCCGATTGCGGCAAAACTATAGGGGGTAGGAATGCGTTCTAGATTCGTAGAAAAGCCACGATTCTCAGCTTTCAGGGGAAAGTTACTGCAAGTCTCTATCACAAACGGTCACGGAGATATGAGCGATTAAATAAAGGTCGTTTTTCAGATTTGAAATTCTAAAGTTCAAAAAGACAAGTGCAGCTTGCAACTAGAAACTGACAAGTGACAGCTTTGCAAATGACAGGTGACAGTTAGGAGACAGTTCTACTTAGATTAAGCTAGATTGAATTATATTATTTTAACTAGGAGATTGGTTCTGCACAGTTTTCTAGGTACTCACACTATATTCTTGAGTGAAATGGGCCTCGCCATGGATCTGGTCAGGTTTTAGACGGGACTCTGGTCTCTGCACTTCACAGTGATCTGGGTCTGCTCTCTCTCTGGATTCTGAAGATTGAGGGATTTAAAGTCTGGATCTTTCTGCACAGCTTTCTCTGGAGATTGATGGAGGTAAAGTATGGATTTTCCCGGCAGAGCTTCCAGCTGCAAATGGATTTGAAGGTCCCTATCTGTCCTGTCTCTCTGCTTTTATGTGTTTTTAAATTGGGTGTGTGTGAGCAGCATCACTAGCCAGCCCCTCTCCACTTATCATTGGTCAAACTTCCATTTCTCACTTGATTGGGGGAGCTAGGTTGTGTCAGAGTGATGTCATTTTACAGCCTGCAGAAAGTCCACTCCTCCTGTCAACTTACACACAAATCTAGATTTGAACCAAATACATATTTCATAACTACACAGTGGTTTGAAATTACATGCACCCATCACATATCACAGGAGGTATACCCTGTTCAAACTCTGCTCTTCCTGGGAGCTTGCATTCAGAAATGGCAATATTTTGCACTTTTTAACTGGTTTGCGATACCGTACATTACCCCAAATTTACACACATGTGCGCAAGGAGTATGGACATTAGTTGATGAAGTGTCAGATTTTTCACATGCACACATTTTGAGTAATATCCTCTTTTCCGCCAAACCCCCCCTGAACATGCCACCGGTTCTAAAAACCTCTTAAAATGTGGGCAGAAAAATCACAAGAATTATGGTGTCATTTTTACAATTTTCACATGTCCGCTCTATGAGTTATTCATCTTTTTCTAAAACCATATTCTGGCTATAGAGGTGTGTCTTTTCATGTCACATGGTACAGAAACCAGTCTTTCCAGTTTCTGGCAAGCTCAGAGACCCTGCCCCTCCCAGCTTCTGCCAAGAGGAAGCTGTTTTACGACCTCTGTAATAAACCATCTGCCTGGGTGAAGGGGGTTGCATTGTTCAGAGCTCCTGTGTTCTGTGGGGCTCCCCCTAATTCAATTATCAGAGAGATGGCATATCCTTAGTGTGGCCAGCAAAAGGCAGATGGGCCTGGGAACACAGTTGTGACTCAAGTTTCACTCCTGATGGGGGTAGTTGCCAGGCAAAGTTCAATTCCTTAAGCCAGTTTTTTTTTTTTTAGATAAAATGTCACTTCTGTTCCCCAGTTTCTGCATTCAAATAAACTAAACATTTTTACATATGCAGCTATAATGCTGATTCTAAGTTTAAAACTATGACATTTAAACAATTGCAACCTATGTGACACTCAAAAGTAGGTCACTCATTTCTTTTGAACATTGAGATTTTTAGTGTCTTTCAGTCCACATTTACTTAAACTGCTGAAATCCCCAGCTCAGCCAGTCTTGTTATAAACCTTCAAGTCACTTCAGAATATAACTTTACATTGGATCCACCTCTTAAAATGTCTTTCTTTGGCATGTTTTGGGTTCATTTATTCAGTTTTCTACAAAATCTGGTGGTTTTAAAACGCCGGCTTTTGGATAGTGGTGAGTACTGGTACTGCACCCCTTTTTGGGATTTAAGGAAATGAATTCTCCACAGTTATGGGTTTGCTTTGGCAATCAGCATTGCCATTCCCAATGGTTTCAGACTACTGTGTGGGTAGTCCAATGGTGGTTTTAGGCAGTGTCCTTCTGTGCCCATAACATCGGCAAAAATGAGTGGCAGCCTACTCTTCATGCATTTCCCTGTGCATTTTCTGGGAAGCTCTGGCCATCATGATGTTTTCCATGTCAGTACTGCACAGTTTTGAGGTATGGCTCGGATGCATGGGTAAATACATCCCACAAGCCCCCCTCTTGCGATGGCCATTCTATTTCACGAATGGGACTCGCAAGACCTGGGATGTTTCCTCATCTCCTTCCAATAGATGGCACAGTTCAGCATCTTTTCCTCCATCCGGTACTGATCGATCGGTTCTCCTCGCCGGTCCTGATGGGAAGATTGGGCGGTACCCCGGGCCCGTTGCGTCTCTGCTCGCGGTCTCCGGATCGTCCTCCTTGGTCATTCTCCATGGTTTCATCTCTCCTAGGATGATAAAGCAAAAGCGGCAATACCTACTCATGGACGTTTTTCCACCACTGTTGAGATAGTGGGGCAGCATATGCATTTCATCATAACAAAACATTACATTCTTATTTTGAAAAAAAAAAACAGTATAACTAAGAGACAGTTTCATGCAAATCACAATATTTTAGAGACTAGATGTGGTATGTTTTATGGTTGGAACTGAATTAGTCTGAGACAGTGCCCGCTAGGATTCCAGAGGATTCCTCCAGTTGTTGCAGAGTGTGCCCGGGATGGCAACATTTCAACTGGTTTATGTGGACCCACTTGTCTTCCCCCTCTGCCGAACCGCCTTTGGGGATGCGGATCTTGTAGGCCACAGGGGAGATTTTGTCGATGATCTCAAAGGGTCCCTTCCACGTAGGCAAAAATTTCCGCTGTTTTGCCTGGTTCCTTTGGAAGTTGTATAGATAGACCCGGTCCCCCACCTGATATTCCTTCCTGGAAGTCTTCAGGTCATAATGGGTCTTCATGCGATCAGCCGATCTTTCTAGATTCCGCTGAGCGTAAGCAAAAGCATGTTGGAGGTGTTTCCGTAAATTCTCCACATACTCATGAGTAGTGGAGGCATTTATCAGTGTCTGCTCTTGGGTCCTGTAGAGCAAATGCTGCGGAAGCACCATCTTGCGCCCAGTCATCAACTCAAATGGTGACATTTTGGTTGCAGATGAAGGGGTAGATCTGATGGCCATTAGGACCAGAGGTAATCGGATATCCCAACTTGGCCCAGAATCTGCCACAAACTTTTTTAAGATGCTCACAATGGTTCGGTTATATCTCTCTACTGCCCCAGAAGAAGCTGGTCTATAAGCAATATGCAGCTTTCTCTTGACCCCCAGTATCTCCCACATCTTTGTCATTACTTCACTGGTGAAGTGGCTACCCCTGTCTGACTCAATCCTTTGAGGTAGACCAAAACGGGAAAAGATGTGGTTAATCATCAAGGCAGCTGCCGTTTCTGCCTTGCAATTTGGGGCTGGGAGACATTCCACCCACTTGGTAAACAAGCATGTCACAGTCAACATGTACTTATTCCCCCTAGCAGAGCGAATCACAGGGCCTACAAAGTCGATTTGTAAATCTGACCATGGCAGTGTCATCCCCCTCTTTTGGAGAGGCGCACGGTGCGTGAGGGATGATGGCTGAAATTGTGCACACACAAGACACCCCTTCAAGTATTGGTCGAGGTCCTGCCCCATGTGTGGCCAGTATGCAACCTCTCTTAAGATTTCCAATGTTGTGTGAAACCCCCTATGACCGGCGGTGGCCGCATCATGGGCGTGACTTAACATCAGGCTTCGGAATGAGGTAGGAACCACCCACTGATCGTGGCCAGCTTTGGATTTCCTTACCAACAAACCGTCTTGGATCCGGAACATTTTTGGACACTTCATCAACACTCTTAGGTCCTCTTTCCCAATGTAATCGGTATCCGTCAGGGGAAAGTTCTCAGGGTCCTCAAGGTGCTGGTAAAATTTACCAATTATTGGATCCCCCTTCTGAGCGGTAATCAAATCAGCATCAGGAGTCTCCTTACTCCATTGTGCAATTGAAAGGTCGTTGTGAGCATTTGTCTGGGACCTAGTGATAGCAGTGACCTGGATTTCCCCCAACAGGGACTCAATCTCAATTAGATCCCCTTGGATGGCCCCGGTTTTGGCCAGCTGATCAGCTAAGTCATTTCCAGTTTTGTCTGGTCCCTCTACTTTGGAATGACCCTTGATCTTTTTCCAATAGATGGTCATCTCATTCGAGGTGACCAGATCATCAATGTTTTGGATCAACTTCCCATGGTTCAAGGGTTTGTTGTTAGCACATAACATGCCTCTGGTTTTCCAATTAACCAGGTGCTCCACGAACCCGTTCCGTACATAATCCGAATCTGTGATTATGACCAGCTCGTGGAGTTGATGCTGGACAGCAGTGAGGATGGCCTGATGCACAGCCATCAATTCTGCCACCTGACTACTTCGGGGACCAATTTTGTATCCAGCGGAGGGTTCTGGGGACTCATTCACCCATGCATTCCCTACGCCAGCCACCAGTTCTTTCTCCCCGTCGTTGTCAACATGGTAAGAGCATCCATCCACATAGACAGTGGGCATTTCCTCACACTTGTCCTCTTCAAAGACTTTGTGTGGGGAATTAAGGTATGCCTCCGTGTTGTCCTGTATTTTTAGACTTTCGTCCTCGAGACAGTTTTCTCTGGCACAATCATGCAAGTCAGCCAGACCTTGCGCGAGGGGACTCTTCTTGTTTTGGCCATATCTGACCTCCACAGGAAAGCCTTGCATTGACAGAATCCAGGAAGTAATTCGGGAATTACTCACATTTCCGGCCCGGATTCTGTCACTTTGGAGATATTGCAGAGGCTGGTGTGGAGTCTCCACTATGATGTGTTCCCCCTGGATAAACGGGCGGTAATTCTTCAATGCCCACACCGTTGCCAGGAGTGCCTTCTCACAATCGTTGAATTTTTCCTCCACAGAGGATAAAGTTTTGCTCGCATAGGAGATTACTTTATTGACCTTGTCATGCTTTTGGTATAATACTGCCGTCAAGCACGTATTAGAGAACCCCGTCTCCAGGAAGAACTCCTTGTTTCTGACAGGGTAAGCTAGGCAGGGCGCTTGTGAGAGGCTTCTTTTGAGTTGTCTTACTGCCTCGGCTTGTTCTGGACCCCATTCCCACTTGACCCCCCCCTTCAGGAGATGAATCAGGGGTCTGGTGATCTCTGCGTAGCCCTCAATGAACTTTCTGCTGTAATTGGTCAGTCCAAGGAGGCTCCTTAGTTCCCGCAGAGTTGTGGGGTCTTTCAGTTTCTGAAGTGCTTCCACTTTCTTTTCCTGGGGACAGAGACCCTGAGGAGTAATCTCATGCCCCAAGAAATTAACACGGGTTCTACACCACTGTGCTTTCTGAAAGGAAAGTTTTGCTCCGGCGGCCCTCAACTGCGTCAGAATATAACGGATCTCCGCTATGTGTTCCTCCACAGATGAACTTTTGATGAGGACATCATCTACATAAGCCAGGTTACCCCTCGCACCCAGGTCGGGCATGGCCTTATGTAGGAAAATGTTAAATTCATTGCCGGAGTTGAGGTATCCGAAGGGAGTCCGGGTCCATGTATACTGCTGGCCCCCAAAGGTAAAAGCCAGTTTGTATTGGTCCTCCCTGCTGACAGGCACAGTCCAGTATCCATTGGTCAGGTCTATTGCAGTGAATACCTGTGACCCCTGAATCTGGGCCAGCCCTTGGTCAATGTAGGGAAGAGGCCATCGGGAAGTATGGACCCGTTTGTTGAGCTCCCTGAGGTCGGCACAGAGTCTCCACTGGCCGTTCGGCTTCAATATTCCCAGCACCGGGTTATTGAAGGTGCTGTGGACTGGACGGATTATTCCCCTGGACTCAAGGTTCTTAATTATTTCAGTAAGGGACTCCATTGATGCGAGAGGCAAGCGATATTGCTTCACAAACACAGGAGTCATGCCAGGGTCCGTGGGGATTGTGGTTGTGTGGATGTCAGTGCGACCACAGTCATATGAGTCTACCGCAAAGAGATCTTGGAAATCCAAGAAAACTTGTTTCAACTTTTGCTTTTGTTCCAGAGTCACACAGGCATCAGCTAGGTTGACTCTCTCTTCCACCATCTACCTGAAGCCTGGAAAGAGTTCTGGTTTGGCTATCTCAGCGGCCTCCTCCAGCTGGGTGGAGAAGTCCCTGGTCAGAGTGCTGATTTGGACTGGAGGCTTCAGGTGGGAAAGGCAGCCCTCATGGACCTGGAAAATCACCTCATCCCTCCTGAAGTCACAAGTCACATCTTCCTTACCATAGGGGCAGGAAGTGTACACCAGGAAGTTCCCCCCATGCCGGGTAAAAATCCTGTCTGGTGTTGTATTGTCATCACTGTCACTGTCAAAACAGTCCTTGGGGATTGGTCCTAACAGTTCATTTACTAAGTCGATGGAAAAATGTCGGTCATCAACCGCCATTCCAATAATGGTGCCTGCGGCTAGAGTAATACTCTTTAAGTCGCTGTTATCCACCTCTATTAGAATGGTGTCATGTTCTATGTTGACTAATGGAGTTGGGTTTACCCCCAACCCTTGCTGTTAGAGAGAAGCGTTTAGATGTATGTAAGCATCAGGGTTTTTCAAATGTTGTCCTCTTTTAACTTTCACTTCCAGGGAGAATTGTCGGGTCCTTTCTGGGATGGTGACCTCCTCTTTAATCTGGATTTCAACTGCATAAGGTAGCAATTGAGCTGACCTAAATGCTTTTTCTGGATCATCAAAGCCCATGGGATTATCCGCTAATCGGGACCAAGCTTTGAAGTTTATTAGGTCCAAACTAATGGCAAAGCGATTGAGAATGTCACTGCCTAAGTAAAAGGCGGCAGGGACGTCTCGCACGACCCAACAATTGTGGACTATGCTCTTGTTGCCAATGGAGATTTTGAGCATACACCTGCTTGGCAGGAGATGTTTGGAATTAGGCGCTTCCAGGTCCATTTCCCATTTGTCTATCAGTTTGAATGTGGGAATGGCTGGATATTTTGGGAGTTGGCGGAACATGGCTTCGCTGATGAAGCTCTTACCGTTGTTCACACACACTCGAGCGAGAACCGAGTCCTTCCCATCATTTAACTGGACAGGGATGAACAACTGCTCTCCAATTTGCTGAATATCAGCCAGGCTCTGAGCTGATTTCACATCTTTCTGGACTATAGAAGTGGGAGTTTCTGATTGTGGATTAGTATAGAATCTCAGAGTGTTTCCTTCCAGCGTGGAGTACCACTTTAGACTGGAAGGAAGGTTGATTTTCAGAAATAGAGAGGACCCCCCATCACCAGTCTGTTGTCCTACTGCTATTACTGTCACGTCT
This sequence comes from Ambystoma mexicanum, assembly GCF_040938575.1. NCBI lineage: Eukaryota > Metazoa > Chordata > Amphibia > Caudata > Ambystomatidae > Ambystoma > Ambystoma mexicanum. The sequence continues at coordinate 245,846,333 of NC_090936.1, forward strand.
GGAATTTGGCTATTCTGGAAGTGAAATTCTACTTGGTCAGATTTTTGTTCAACCATGTGGCAGGTGCCGTTTAAACTAACATGGTTGACACTCTGTTTTAATTTTATTGGTCGGTTAGTCTGGGTCCAGAGGACCTTGTTTACGCAATCTATTAGGGGTGACAACCTTCTCAGGAGGTCATTCCCTAGTAAACAAGGGGTGCCCTCTGGAGTCACAACTATGACCGGGTGTTTCAACTTGTGTCGCCCGATCTTAATGTCCAAGTCTGCAGTCCCCTCAACGGGAATTTCCTTCCCGTCAAAGTTCTGCAGTTGTCCAGGAAGAGAGGTGAGAGGAATTTGGTAATTCTCTCCCCTTCCTGCATTCAGTTCATCAAAGGCCCTTCTGGACAGAAGGGTGGCTTGAGATCCCGTGTCCACCAGCGCTGAAATCGTACCCTGCCCCTGTACTTGTCCCGGGGCATAATATCTTCCCTCCTTCTCCTCAAGGGGGCACAGATAATGTACATTTTTGGACAACTGGTGGGCTAATTTTCTGGTTTTGGACATAGCTAGCAAAGAGATTTGGGCAGAATTCTGTGGAGAGCCTTGGGAATCTGAAAGAAAAATTTGGCAACTGGAGATCAGAGCCATTGTGGGTTCCCCTGGCTCCGGTTCTGGGCCGCCCCCCCCTTTTTGGAGGCAGTCACCAGGATGGGTTTGAACCAGGGGATTTTCTTGCGGTTGGTTCTGGGATGAGATGGTGGGCGGCGGTAGCTCAGTCTCCACATCTCCCCAGTCTGGATTTGCATCCCTAGGGACCCATTTTTCTTTGGGAGGAGTTCCCCCCTCTCTGAAGGAGAAGATCCTTTTCCCAGGATCCTCTGAGGATCCCTCTCCCTCAAATTGGAAGACCTGTACCTCCTCCTCAAACTGAGTCTGTTTGGGTCTTTTGTTTCTCCTACCCCCCTCTGCTCCTTAGGAGGCAGACTTTCAGGGGCAAGAGATTTTGTTTCCGGTTCCTGGGTTTCCAGGGGCTGTTTACAAGTGAGGAAGGAAGCTTCCTCCAAGGCTTTACACCCCCCTTCCCTTTGTGCCTCCTCCCTGGGAACCGGTGAGTTATCGGGGTGCTGCCCCCGTCATTGTTCTGGGGCACCAGGTCCAGAGTTGGGTGCGTTCTGCGCCGGCATGCCGATCTGAGGGTTCTGCTGAGCCCTCAGTATGTGACCCAGATCCCGCGCCATGTTTTGAACCTGGCGCTCTAACTGGGAAACCCGCTCAGGCTGATACGGGGCCCTGTTTTCTCCCCTGGGCTGATCCCGGGAAGGGTAGCTGTCCCTCCTCTGGTAATACCCCGGGTTGGGAAGATTTGGGTACCCCTCCACCCTTGGCCTCCCCTCTCCCGGATTCAGTGGTCTGGGCTCAGGGAATTGGGGAAAGAAGGATGGATGGTTTTGGGGCTGAAAGTCGGGTGGATATCTGGGGAAAAAGTTCTGCCCAGGGTTTGGTAAATTTCTGCCCTCCTGTGGGAAGTTTGGAGGGAAGTTCCCTGGGTTAGGTGTTTGGCTGGATCCCCCCCTTGGGCTGGAGGAGTCCACACATAACCCAGGATGGGTCGATTTCCCTTGTAACGGGGACTTACATAATCAGGAGAGCGAGGGACCCCATTTGTGGGGCTGCCTCCTTGGCTCCCTGTCTGTGACTGACCCGAGGACCTCCTGGGCCTAGCATTATTAGGTGCAGGTAGGTTTTTAGGCCCCCCCATCTCCAAATCCAAAACGGGGGTGACCTTTACCTCTGCCACCTTGGCAGCAGCAGGGGTGCTGTTGGCTTTGGGGTTTTTCTGGGCATTACTTTTGCTATCTATCGGTTTCTGCACCTCATAGATCCGGGTAGCCTGTTCAATGACCCAGTCTAAAGATCTTTTCTCGTGAAAATCCCTCACGAGCTGGGTCATGATATATTTGGGCAAGGCATGGAAAAACGTATTTATAAATTCTCTGCTATCCGTGCGCACCCTTCTTGTGGTCTGTGCAAAAGCACGCTTTAACTCCTGCACAAATTCTTGTGGGGCCTGATCCTCCCCACATTGCAAATTGTAGGCTGCCTTGCGAGCCTCTTGAGGATTTCTGTGAACAGAAAAATGTTTCAAGATGGCCGCCTTATAGGTGGACCATCTTAAATGATTTTGGTCCTCCAGCCCCGCAAAGAAAATGGAGTATTCCGGGGAGAAGGTCCACTTTACATATTGAATACAGCTTTGGCTGTCCTTCAAATGGAAAGTCTCCATCATTTGTTCAAACAACTCTAAGTGCTCCCAAACAGAATACTTAGCGTTCTTATGGTAAGGCGTGATGACGCTCCTGATCGCCTTAATCTGCTTTAAGGGGTCCTTAAGCAAGGCCCTTTTTGCCTTACTGGCCTTTTTGGTTCGGGTAACCCTTGTCCATTCGTCCTCGGACTCAGAGGCACTGCTCCCAGAGGTTCCCGTCTGTTCTTCCAGGTTTTCCCGGATTCTGCGAGCCTGGGAATGGCTGGCAGACTGTGGGGACCTGGTCTCCTGTGTCCTGCGCAGTTCAGAGGAGTCTTCAGATTCCTCCTTGCTGCCAGGATTTGATGGGTACCCCCTCCACTGACCTAACTGGGCAGAGGTTTTCAGGATGCCCTTAATGGGCCTACTCTCCTGGGGTTCCCCATTGAACTGTACTGTACTTGGGTGCCCATACCCGGATGCCCACCCCTCCATTCCTGAGTGGTACTGGCCTATGAGCCCCATACTCTTAGCTGGATAGTAATCTGCCATCCCTGTGGCCCTGTGCTCATGTGCGCCAGGGGACATGGGGGTGGTAGAGTCCAGGGACTGGGGGAGATGAAGGCCCCTGGTGTTAGGGCTCCTGCGGTTATGGTCAGGAATCTCTCTTTCCCAGCGGACCTCATCTCTATCCGCCCCTGCTCCCTGTTGCAATGCAAGAGCCTGCATTTGTGCTTTCAGTTCCTCTGTTAAGGCCTTACTCGACTCTATCAGTTTCTCCTGCATCGCTACCTGTTGCTGGAGCCTCTCATTGTGCTGGCAGAGAGCCTCATTTTCCCTCCGTGCTTCCTGGTTGGTCCTGGAGAACTGGGCCAGTCTTTGCTGCAGGAGGGTTACCTCCTGAGCTGTGTCCCTATTGGCCTGCTCCTTTCTTGCCAGAGCCTCTTCCACCCTCCTGGTGTGCTCTAACAAGTTCTGGTTTTCTTTTTGGAGGTCACCCAGCCCCTGGAGGGCCAGGTGATTTTCTTCCATTTTCCTTTTTAAATGGCAGACTTCCTGGCCTATGGTGTCTCTTTCCTGACTGAGAGCCTGCATCTGTGCTGCCAGGTCGTCCCTTTGCCTTTGGAAGGCACCAGCTTTCTGGCGCTCCTGATCAAACTCTGCCTGGGTATCCAGGTCTTTCAGAATTAGTTTGTTGCTCTCTGCCTTCACTCTATCTAGGTGGCCTTGCAGGGTGACTACCTGCTCAGCACATACCCTGTTGAAGTCCAGTTGTTGCTCCAGCTTTTTCTGGCTTTGCAGTAGGGAGTCCAAACCTTCTTGGTGTTCCTTCTGCAAGGCCAGAAATCTGGTATCCTGTTCTGACTTTTCCTTTTGCAGCACATCCATATCCTTCTTTATTTTAGTGATGTACTGCCTGGTCTCATTTTCTGACTCCTGGCTCCTGTGCAGCCTTTGCTCAGAAGAGTCCAGGTCAGATTGGGCCTTCTCTAACGCCATCTGTTGTCTTTTTGCCAGATCATGGCCTTCAGCACATTTATTCTGTATGGCTCCCATATATAAATATAAATATGCCGCTATCCTAACAATCTTGTCGTGTTCATCTTTGGCCTTAGGAGCCATATATAGTTCACTCAGGGCCACATGTAATGGACCCTGATCTCTCCATAAGTCTGACCCTGTTTCAGTGACCTGTCGCGTGATGGCCTGCAACCAGGCATCCTGGCCCTGCTCAGCCCATTCACCTCTCACAAATAGTTTATGTAAGAAGTGCTCTCTGGCTATTTTCATATCTACCAAGGTCGTCATTCTAGAGATTGGTCTCTGTCCTGACTTACAGAAGTTAGTATTTTATTTTTGCAGAACAGAACTTTTCTTGGAGTGTCCCTTTTGAGGAATGCTTCACAGCGTAATGCAGCGTGGTGATCCGACTGGATGTATGTATCCCGTCAGTTAGCACACTGTATTAAGCCGCACAAGTGGTATTCTAACCCAGAATCCCGGTTACGAGCCCCCAATTTGTAAGAGGATTCAATTCAGCACTACAGCCAAGTCAACGCCTAGTCTAGAATACTGAATGAAAACCCTTATTGATATATCTTTATGTCCAGTTCATGCGTTCTGGATGACTACCCCTATATAACACCCCTCTCTTGGAATCCTCCTGACCCCACTGAGCCAAGAAGTAGTTCTGTTTTGCAAGTTAAAAGGTTTATTTGATAATTTAAACAATAGATATATATATCAGACTTTATAATAAATTAATAATTGAATATCACACTTAATCTGATATGATAAAGATTAACAACGGAGACTCTGGCACTAGCACACTTCTTTATAATCACTAAGGAGTTGACATGAAATGGATAAGGTAGCACACTGGTAAATAGGGACAGAAGAATAATGTGATAGAGAATGCTTCATAGAGTTCAAATGGATGCAATGTTGAATGAAATGCAGTACAGAAAATCACTTGATAGGATTTCAGCCAAACAATGTAATCACTTTCTTGGACAATTCACCACCCCTTTTATGCAATGCAAGGAAATGGAAGGAAGCACACAGTTCTCAGAAATGCAATTAAATGTGATTCAGTTCACCCCGCAACTTAGACTACAGACGTTGAAAACACAGGCAAAATGCTTTTATATGTGCTGGCAATTAAGTGAAAAATATACTAAAATGCTTTTAATTCCCTCTAGGAGGTTTAGGGTGAGTGGTATATGCTTTGAATAAGTTCAGGATCACTTCAGCAAGGATCTAGGGTGTAACTAGCAGGTTAAACAAATTTTTGGCAACTGAAAGCAAGAAAACTGCTGTTTTCACACGTTGAGAAATTTGCAAATCGCGGTAAATTCGCGGGTGCGTTTTTCACGATTGCGGCAAAACTATAGGGGGTAGGAATGCGGTTCTAGATTCGTAGAAAAGCCACGATTCTCAGCTTTCAGGGGAAAGTTACTGCAAGTCTCTATCACAAACGGTCACGGAGATATGAGCGATTAAATAAAGGTCGTTTTTCAGATTTGAAATTTTAAAGTTCAAAAAGACAAGTGCAGCTTGCAACTAGAAACTGACAAGTGACAGCTTTGCAAATGACAGGTGACAGTTAGGAGACAGTTCTACTTAGATTAAGCTAGATTGAATTATATTATTTTAACTAGGAGATTGGTTCTGCACAGTTTTCTAGGTACTCACACTATATTCTTGAGTGAAATGGGCCTCGCCATGGATCTGGTCAGGTTTTAGACGGGACTCTGGTCTCTGCACTTCACAGTGATCTGGGTCCGCTCTCTCTCTGGATTCTGAAGATTGAGGGATTTAAAGTCTGGATCTTTCTGCACAGCTTTCTCTGGAGATTGATGGAGGTAAAGTATGGATTTTCCCGGCAGAGCTTCCAGCTGCAAATGGATTTGAAGGTCCCTATCTGTCCTGTCTCTCTGCTTTTATGTGTTTTTAAAATGGGTGTGTGTGAGCAGCATCACTAGCCAGCCCCTCTCCACTTATCATTGGTCAAACTTCCATTTCTCACTTGATTGGGGGAGCTAGGTTGTGTCAGAGTGATGTCATTTTACAGCCTGCAGAAAGTCCACTCCTCCTGTCAACTTACACACAAATCTAGATTTGAACCAAATACATATTTCATAACTACACAGTGGTTTGAAATTACATGCACCCATCACATATCACAGGAGGTATACCCTGTTCAAACTCTGCTCTTCCTGGGAGCTTGCATTCAGAAATGGCAATATTTTGCACTTTTTAACTGGTTTGCGATACCGTACATTACCCCAAATTTACACACATGTGCGCAAGGAGTATGGACATTAGTTGATGAAGTGTCAGATTTTTCACATGCACACATTTTGAGTAATATCCTCTTTTCCGCCAAAACCCCCCTGAACATGCCACCGGTTCTAAAAACCTCTTAAAATGTGGGCAGAAAAATCACAAGAATTATGGTGTCATTTATACAATTTTCACATGTCCGCTCTATGAGTTATTCATCTTTTTCTAAAACCATATTCTGGCTATAGAGGTGTGTCTTTTCATGTCACATGGTACAGAAACCAGTCTTTCCAGTTTCTGGCAAGCTCAGAGACCCTGCCCCTCCCAGCTTCTGCCAAGAGGAAGCTGTTTTACGACCTCTGTAATAAACCATCTGCCTGGGTGAATGGGGTTGCATTGTTCAGAGCTCCTGTGTTCTGTGGGGCTCCCCCTAATTCAATTATCAGAGAGATGGCATATCCTTAGTGTGGCCAGCAAAAGGCAGATGGGCCTGGGAACACAGTTGTGACTCAAGTTTCACTCCTGATGGGGGTAGTTGCCAGGCAAAGTTCAGTTCCTTAAGCCAGTTTTTTTTTTTTTTTAGATAAAATGTCACTTCTGTTCCCCAGTTTCTGCATTCAAATAAACTAAACATTTTTACATATGCAGCTATAATGCTGATTCTAAGTTTAAAACTATGACATTTAAACAATTGCAACCTATGTGACACTCAAAAGTAGGTCACTCATTTCTTTTGAACATTGAGATTTTTAGTGTCTTTCAGTCCACATTTACTTAAACTGCTGAAATCCCCAGCTCAGCCAGTCTTGTTATAAACCTTCAAGTCACTTCAGAATATAACTTTACATTGGATCCACCTCTTAAAATGTCTTTCTTTGGCATGTTTTGGGTTCATTTATTCAGTTTTCTACAAAATCTGGTGGTTTTAAAACGCCGGCTTTTGGATAGTGGTGAGTACTGGTACTGCACCCCTTTTTGGGATTTAAGGAAATGAATTCTCCACAGTTATGGGTTTGCTTTTGGCAATCAGCATTGCCATTCCCAATGGTTTCAGACTACTGTGTGGGTAGTCCAATGGTGGTTTTAGGCAGTGTCCTTCTGTGCCCATAACATCGGCAAAAATGAGTGGCAGCCTACTCTTCATGCATTTCCCTGTGCATTTTCTGGGAAGCTCTGGCCATCATGATGTTTTCCATGTCAGTACTGCACAGTTTTGAGGTATGGCTCAGATGCATGGGTAAATACATCCCACAAGCTCTAAACCGACTTGCTACTCCTCATACTCACTCCGTAATTGCGCTCGACGCACGCGACTAAATTTGCCACGATTTGACATTTTGCTTAATTTCAGCCACGTGTAAAAATATTTGTCCTTGCTTTCCTTTGCTGAAATTCGTTTGCAACCTGACAATCATTCATAGAGCATTGCTAAAGTGATCCTGAACTAATACAAAGTAGCTGTCACCCACCATGAACCTCTAGAGGGAATTAAAATCATTTTAGCATATTTTTCACTTCTTTGCATACCACATCAAAGTATATTGCCTGTGTTTAAAACTCCTACCTGTTTTCCTCTAAGCTTGCTAGGGGGGAACTGAATTATATTTGATTGCATTCCTGAGAACTGTGTGCTTTCCTCCCATCTCTTTACCTTGCATAAAGGGGGGGGGTGAATTGTCAAAGAAAAGTGATTACATTGTCTTTTGTTGAAGTCATATCAAGTTTATTTTCTGTACTGTGTTTTCATTCATCATTGAATTGTTCTTGAAGCCATAAAAGCATTCTCAGCTACTTTATCCTCTTTATATCACTTCTAAGCCATCAAAAAGAGTGTACCACTGTAATATTATCCATTGTTGATCACTATCATCTTCACAAGTGTGCTATCAAATAACTATCAAATATTAAGTTATTATAAAAGTGTGATATATATATATATATATATATATATATATATATATATATGGTTCCCAGTCAATTGGTCGAAAAAATTTGGTCGACAGGACAATTGGTCGACACCATTTGGTCGAATGCCAAATGGTCGAATTTTTTTTTTTTTTTTTTTTTTACACTTTTTCTTTTTTTTTTTTGGGGGGGTCCCCCCCCCAACCCCCTTTTTTTTCTATTTTTTTTTTTTCGACACACGAAAACCCACAAAACACATATATATATATATATATATAAAAATTCGACCATTTGGCATTCGACCAAATGGTGTCGACCAAATGTCCTGTCGACCAGTTTGCTGTCGACCAATTGACTGGACACCTATATATATATATATATATATATTGTTTAATTTGCAAATAAACCTTTTAAATTTGCAAAACAAACCTACTTCTTGGCTCAGCGGTGTCAGGGGGATTCTGAGAGAGGGGTGTTATATAAGGGTTGTCATCCAGAGTAAACAAACTGGACATAAAAATACATCAATAAGGGCTTCCATCAGCATCCCAGACTAGGCAATGACTTAGCTGCAGTGTTGAATTGAAGTCGCTTACAGTACAACCGTTAATGTGCTGTTGGAATCTCAACATGGGTTTTATAGATGTCTGGGGGCAAAGGAACATGTGATAAACGTGTGCCTTTTAGTAGCAAAATACAATTACTCCCAGTCCTCAACTATTTTTTTGGCTTTCATTGACCTAACCTCAAACTTTGACATGGGCAATAGGCCTAGGCTACGGCAGATCTGAGAAGATCTAGGAATTCCAAAAATCCTGTTGAGTATCCCAAACCTCTTGCACCTTTATAAAGGTCACATTAGGAACTCCTTTTGAACATACTCAAAATGCTGCTCATAGCGGGCGGTTCGTCCAGGATGCACCGATCCTTTGACGGGTGAAGTCTTGGAGGAGTAGTCACTGGGAGTCCTCATGGTGGGAGGCCAACCAGTCCCGATTCTATTCTATGCAAGTGATATTGTCCAGGTCCTCATTGGTAGTTCAATGTTTGTTAGACAAATATGTCATGTTTTGTTAAACGTTTTCTTCCCATTAGCATTTCAGAGACTACAGTTCTAATTGTTGGTGTGAAAAGGAAATGCTGCCCTTATTCATTTTATTTAAATTGGATCAAGTTGGAAAGCATTAAATCATTCAACATATTGGTGTCTCTTTTACAGAAAATGGTAGCAGTATGTGCCAAGTAAAACAACAAGATAGTGCTGTAACCCTCACCTGGTTCCCCGCAGAAGCGCCTGGAACCTTCTGTCGTGTGTTCCTCACCTCTTACCGCCAGAACACTGTGTAGCCTAATAAGACACACACCACCGGGTTAGGGAGGAACGAGTGGGAGATTGATGCTAATTCCCCGAACACCAGCTGGTACCCTGCTTGTGTTGCCGAGGCCCTGTAAGTAAAAACATTGGGTCAACTATGTTTCTTGCTTTCCCCACCCAGGTCCTGTGTGTAGTCCCTGTGGAATGTCTGGACTCACCTGTAGTTTGTGGAGCTGATGTACTTCCGAGGAATAGGCACCCGTGGCCCAGTTGCCTCACTGTAACCTTGCTTGCCCAGGCATGCTGTGACTTGCTGGGTGCTGAAAATGTCTCTTGACCCACTTGAAGCGGGCTGTGGTGCAGTTCGCACTGTCTTTACATTTGGCAATAGCTTTTCAATGTTTAGTAAATGCTTACAGAGCCGTGCCCTTTTGTGATTGTAGCGGGATGCCAAAGTCTTTTGTTTTGTCTTTCAGATTGCTGTCTTCAGATTAATACTGCGGTCCACTGATGCAGAGATGGGATTCCAGGAACCAGAAGTGACCTTTAGGCAGGGCCGGGTAAGCATAGGCTTGCAATGAGCGTGGAAGATGACTCACCCTCTGGAACGTTGTGTGCACGGGCTAATGAGAAGATGCAGGTAAGTATAAGCTGGCTGCAAGGAGTTCTAGTCCCTTTTAACAGGTGCTGCGCGTGCAAGCTGTTAATGTTCTTGTCCTATCTTTCAGGTGCTGTGGAATCCTAGAACGATGCAGCGGAAGCACAGAAGAAGCGAAGTCGGATCCAGAGCCTTATCGGTGAGCATTAAGCTGCAAGCAGGAACAACGCAAAGTGTATTGCAGAGCTTGGGTGTGGCTTATATAGCAGCCACTCCTCTGTACTCCAGCGCGCATCAGGAAAAACTTTTGTATGGCTCACTTTGCGGCCATCTTGCTGGGTCTGAAGGCCAACAGTGGCGGCCATCTTGGTGAAGGGTTTTGGTGTTTTCTGATTGAAGTGCCAATGTTGCTGATTGGAGCGTCAATGATGGGTGAGGGTAGTCCAGCCATTCCTCACAGCCTTAGTGTCTGAGTGTGCGTTGGGGTTACCTTTGTCTGTGTGTGTTGTAATCATGCGAAGTGCTAAGCAAACAAAGCTATCTTGCAATTCTCAAATTATGCAGGAAAATACTCTGTGGAAGCTCTTACTTGGGTATATCAGGTCAAGTCACATGTGATCGGCCTCTATGGTGCTGAACCTTTGGATTCGAGAGACCAGACCAGGGGTCTCCAACCAACGGCTCTCTGGATGTTTGGGACTATGACTCCCACACCAGTGACTAAGCTGGCTAGAGCTGATGCGAGTTTGTAGGTCAAAACATATGGGGATCCAAAGATTGTATTGTCTGGACCAGACCTTCTCCAGAAGCTGGAAAATGAGTTCCTCAGGAGTGTTATTAGACTCACGACTTCAGCCCCAAGCTATGCACGACACAGGGAACTGGACCAGAGCTTACTCACTGATTACCTTAAGTTAAAGTCCCTTTTAACTTGACTTTCTGTATGGTTTAACACATCACCCACTCTTTCCTGTAAGAACATGCACAATGTAGCCATCAAAGCCTCTACTTTTGAAATCCTCTGGTTAACTCATATCAATCCCTGCTGGCTTCCATTAACCTTGGAGTGTGGTTTGATGCACCCATGTACTGGACATAAGAACAGAGAAATCTGATAAGGACAGCCTTTTTCAGAAATCTCTAGATGACAAAGAATCTATTGAGCTATTGAAAAAGAGGAACTGTGTTCATTCTTGTCTGACCCCTCTGGACCAGAAGGATCGACATCTAACTTGGGCTCTGTTGCATGCCGCCAGGAGACAGTTCACTACATTAAGGTTTCCGTTAATGGCAATTGGGCGTACACTTGTGTATTGGTGTGGCTCAGAGGAGCCCTTTCCTCTATGCACATTTTACCAGAACAAGGAAGAGACCCTTATTCTTGTTATGTTTTGTGCTGTAAATACATGGAAATGTGTCAGTCCAGTTGAAGTCTTATTCTTGGACCACATAGCCTTAGACAAATAATCCCTGCCTTGACTTCTCTACTAATGATCCCATAGGTGGTGGCACCGGCTCTTGAATTATACCCAGGCTAGCTAATGGGTTGTGTTTTATATTCCTGGGATATTAATCAATTAACTTGTCCATAAGCATTCAGTAACCAGTGGCAGCTTCATACATTTAATCGTTGATACTGTGCGTGTTTTATGTTACCTCTCAGAATCGTTAGGTGATTTTCACTTCCAGCTAGTCGTGCTCCTTTTACAATAAGTATTTGCAATAGGATGTAATGACCTGTATCCATTTTATCATATCATATGTTAATATTATTACACTAACTATATTATGTGTTTATTGCTTTTTTATCTTTGTAATCATATTTTATATACTGTTTTATCACTCTTGTTCTTCTGGATTTTATGGCTATGTTGAAATAAAGCTGTTTCAAAGCAAAATAACGAATTTGTCTTTTTTTAACAATTCTTTATACCCCCCCCCCATAACCACTCCAGCCCCCCCCCCCCGCCTCTCCCCCTCCACCCAGGAAGAGAATTTTTAACTTTTCCGGTTATGAACAGACGATCATTATTTTCAAATGAATTCTCTTCATGGCAATTTGCTTTTCATTAAAGTATTTCATGACACCTTCAGACTCTTTTTGCAGGCCCGTTGCCAGTTCTTGGCAAAGGTACATAGTGATATAAGTGATTTACATATCAGTATTGGCATCTTGGGCCATAGGTCAACCCGTCCCTGGTGCACAGGTTCAACACTACCAGGTTGGAAGGCACCCCTCAACCATGACTTGTGGCCTACATGGGTTGACATGTGCTCTGCCAGCTGTCCACGGGATCCATTTGTCATTTACATTCCAGAGAGGGTCTCAGTATATTGCTTTACCCAGAGCCACCCTACAGGCAAATGCGGCACGTTCATGCAGGAACGCCACATAGATTGTGGCGTTTTTCCATTCCACTACCTCATTGGGTGACGGATTGAAAGAGGAAAATTTGATCAACAATATATAGCTTTCGGGTCTGAATCCTTCTTGCGTAGGCAATAAGATATCTCCATCTTCTTGCCAATCCTGAATGTTGTTGATAGGTTTTTTGGTGAGCATGTTTCAGTCTGTGTCTGTAATGCTGATTGTTCCCCAGCTATGTGGATTGCTTGCTAGATTTCTATTGTACATCAGCAATATCCAATGATTGCGCTAGATTCTGCTTGGTCTGCTGCTACTTTGACAGGCACCTGGGCGATGCGTAGTGCCATTCGGGAAATTCCATGAGTTTCCTTATAGATGAGGTTTGAGCTTGTCCTTTTTCCACTTTTCTGTATATCAATGTCATCTTACTATTTCTGGTGTGAATCAGGTGATTGTTTCCAGTTTCTCCTCGCTAGAAGAGATGCTACAGTCATTGCCTTGGCATTTCTTGACACTTTCTGCTGCCATTTAATTTGCCATAGGCTCAAGAAAAAGTTCTCAAAACAGAGTTCCCAAGATTCACTCATACATTGAGATTCCAAGTTGAGGTAGAGTTTCCTGAGCCTTGTGTAATACATTATCAAAATCTCTTTGTATTCAGTTCTTGGACTGCCCACGTTGCTCGAATGCCTTTGTATTTTTATTTTTTTATTTATGTTGACATTTGTTTAGCGCACCCAACCCGGAGGCATCTTGGCTGCATATTTTCAAGTCCACTGCTTTTATTGCCAGCTCGGTTATGCAGTAGCCTTCATCAGAGCTTCCCTTAGTAGCATTCACTTCATTTAACCTTCCTTGATCTTACATTCATCGTTAAACCAATATTATTCAATCAAACCTTATTAAGAAATCGGGGTCTTCAATTGCGATCACTAATAATAACCAAAATAAATTAAGGTGTATCACTTTCTAATCAAAAAAATTCAAAAAAGACCAACATTTGTTTGTGTGTGAGCGTGTGCGCATATGTGTGCACGTCTTTTACTACTTCTTCTTTAGCTGTTTGTTTGCTTTTTGTACTGTCTAAATGCATGATGCATCAAAATGAGGTTGTGACAACAGGTGTGACAAATAAAGGGCCTCATTCCGAGAATGGAGGTAGCCATGGCGCCATGGCTGCCTCCAATACTGGATCCGGCATCGGTCTTGTTCAATGGGGATTTACCGGTGCATTCCGACCCTGGCCAACCGGTAATTCCCCACTGAACAAATCATTCCCCATTCCCATTTGAGCCCCCAGAGGGCTCAATGGGAATGGGGAGGGTGCTAATTACGGACTCGCGACTAGCAAGCCCGTTATTAGTGCCCTGGTCCCTTAGCGGGCACCCGTAAGGGACATGTGGTCAGACCACACGTTCCTTACGGTTCCCGCTAAGGGACCTCGGAATTGGGCGGTAAGGGATTACTGGCAGCGGTCTCCTTGCTGATGCTGGTAATTCCTTACCGCCTGTGGCGTTGCCCCGTAAGGGCTGCGCACGCGGCGGCGTGACGTTGCACGTCGCCGCGTGCGGCTTAAATAAACGGGGCGTTCCCGGAATCGCAGAGCGACCGGGGAGCCCGAACCTAACGGACGTGTGAGTCTGAGCTCTGTTGGGTTGGGGGCTCACGGGCACGCCTGGGGGGCACAAGCACTGACCCCCAACAGTGGCGACGAGTGATGTTGGATGCCCGGGCCCGGCGGTGAAAGGCGTCCGGAATTTTTCTGAAACGATCGGAACGTTCACGGACGTTTCGTTTCATGCCGTGGCTGCGGACCGCACACGCGGCTGGCGGCCATTTTGCAGACGAGGCCGCGGAACTTCTCGGAGCTCCGGTTCGGACCGAGAAGGTGATCCGGGTCTAATTTTTGGATCTTGTGGGTGCTGAGGGCACGATCCACACGCCCATGCCCATTTTGTGAGTTTTCATTAAATTTTGGGATTGTTACGTCGAGTGTTAGCCAGGACAAGGGCTAAGATGGCAGGGCCTGCTTAGCCTAGGCCATCCACGTGGCTCAATTTTTGGGACCTCTACACAGCAGTGCTTTGCCGCAAGGTGGCAACAAAGCACTTCTTCGCCCCCTTCATCATCAGGACACTCTTTTGATCCTCTTCATCATCACAAGGTGGTGGCTGTTTTCAGAGGTCTCCTGCATTTTTCAGCATCTGCATCCTTCCGTATGGTGATGGTGGTAATCTGAGTTGCGGCCTCAGGTCTGATAGTGGGGTGCCTGTGCGCTCAGTCCCATGTCCGACAGTGACCAGGACGGTGACACCGCGGATCCTGAGGAGGGATCTCAGGACGAAGGTCAGGCGGCCCAGCCGGCAGCTCTGCAACCGCTGCCACCCGGGAATCAGGGGCCTGCACCACAGGCACCACTAGGAGCACAGCCTGTCGGCCCACAAGGGCCCCCCATCATGGCTCAAGCTAGAGCCCAGGCAGCCCTGCAACCGATACCAGAATTCGATCCTACGGGCCCTCCATCCAGTTTGGGGCCCCGATGGAGGAGGTGGGTGGCCCGCCTGGACATGTACTTCAGGGCTGCTCGAGTGGATGATGAGGACAGCATGGTAGCCACCATGCTGTATTCGGCAGGAGCCGCGGTTCAGGAGATCTTCGAGTCGCTGACTCCGGTGGACCAGACCTATGGTGCGGCGAAAGCGGCTCTCCTTGCGCACTTCCTTCCACTTGCCAACGTGGACTTCGAGAGATTCGTGATGCTGTCGGCCAAGCAGAAAGATGATGAGACCTTGGACACGTTTTACGGCCGCCTACGCCGCCTCTCCCAAGGGTGCGCGTGGGGGGACGCGGAGGACATGATACGGACAATGCTGATCCAAGCATGCTCCTCCGGCAAACTGAGGAGACAGGTCCTCAGGGAGCCGGGAATCACTCTGCAACGTATACTAGAACTGGGTCGATGTCACAAAGTGGCTGAGGCACGGGCGAGCAAGATGGAAGCAGGCTCACGCTCGATCAAAGCTGAAGAGGTGTGCGCTGTGTGGCGGGGCGGCAGAGGAACGAGAAGACCTGGCGGAGCCCCCCGAGACAGGGCAGGAAGGTCGGGGGAGTCATGCCAGAAATGTGGCTATGACCTCCCCCACTCCACAGAGTGCCCAGCCGCAGGAAGAACGTGTGGCCGATGTGGCCTGCCGGATCACTTCGCGAGAGTGTGCAAGTCGGCGCTACCTGTCATGGTACCCAGAGGTCCTGCCCGAATCTGGACTCCGCGTCAAACCCGGCCATCCAACGTGGCCCAGGTGGATCAAGCGGAAGAGGAGGCTCAGGCAGAGGAGGCTGAAGCAGAGGAGGAGGAGAACATCTTCTTCGTCTCAAGCGTGGGGGTCCTGAAAGGCAAAAGCAGGAGGCAGCCAAGGTGCGTAGTGGAGGTAAACCGCTCGCCTGTCCCCGTGCTGGTGGACACAGGGGCATCGGTCAATGTCATGGCTAGGGGACATTATGATGCTCTTGACCCATTGCCGAACCTGGCCGCGCCAAGAGCTCGCATCTTCGCCTTCGGTGGACTCGAGCCCATACCACTGGATGGAGCGTTTGTGGCGAAGGTGGAGCATGAGGGATCGGAGATCAGAGCCCGATTCTACGTCACCCCCACAAGCAACAACACCCTGCTAAGATGCGCGGCTGCGGAGGCACTCGGGATAGTGAGTTTTGCGTACTCAGTATACCTGGAAGATATCAACGATCTACTGGACAAGTACGCAGCCCTGTTCAATGGCATCGGGAGAATGACCGGTGATCCAGTCCGGCTACACATTGACGACTCAGTACAACCTGTCGCCCTGAAACACCGGAGAGTTCCTTTTCATCTGAGAGAGCAAGTCGATAAAGAACTGGACAACCTGGTGGCCTTGGACATCATCGAGAAGGTGGAAGGCCCAACACCATGGGTGTCCCCCATTGTCGTGGCCCGGAAACCAAAACAGCCGGACTCCGTTCGCATCTGCGTGGACATGAGGCTGCCCAACAAGGCCATAAAAAGGGAGCGACACCTGACCCCGACCATCGATGACATAATTGCGGAGGTACAGGGGGCCAGATTCTTCTCCAAACTCGACCTCAGAGCAGGGTACCATCAAGTTGTTCTCCATCCGGAGTCCCGGTACATAACGACATTCACCACCCACCGGGGACTCTACAGGTACAAGAGGTTGAGTTTTGGGGTTTCGTCGGCTGCCGAGGTGTTTCAGAACATTATCCGGGGTGCACTTGCTGATCTTGAAGGGGTACTCAACATCAGTGATGACATTTTGGTGTTTGCCAACACGGAGGTGATCCACCTGAAGCACCTGGCCAAAACCTTCGAGAGACTACAGTCATTGGGCCTCACCCTCCATAGGGACAAATGCGAATTCCTGCGCCCATCAATAGAATTCTTTGGATTCGTGTTCAAGGAGGGTGGGGTGTCTCCCGACCCACGGAAGGTTCAGGACATCAAGAGTGCACAGCCCCCGGAATCCGTGTCGGAAGTGAGAAGTTTTCTGGGCATGGTGACCTACTGTGGTCGGTTTATCCAAAACCTGGCCTCGAGGTCGGAGCCGCTCAGAGCTCTTACCAAGAAAGACACTGCCTGGCACTGGGGTCCATTGGAACAGTCGGCGTTCGAGGACATCAAAGGCGCCCTTACGACGGAGGACACCATGGCGTTCTTCGACCCGGCGCTGCCCTCAGAGATCGTGGTCGACGCCAGCCCGTTTGGCCTGGGGGCGGTCCTGACCCAGGTGGACCGCAAAGGAAACCTCCGGCCCGTTGCATACGCCAGTAAGGCGCTCTCGGAAACGGAGCAGCGGTACTCCCAGATCGAGAGGGAGGCCCTGGCGGTCTTGTGGGGATGCCGACATTTTCGCCTATACGTGCTGGGGCGTCCGGTGACTGTGGTGACTGATCATAAACCCCTGCTCCCGATTCTGGCGGGCTCGTCATCTAAGCCCCCGGCCAGAATTGAAAGATGGATGCTCGCATTGCTTGAGTACGGGGTCACGCTGGTATACCGGCCAGGGGCCAACAATGCAGCGGACTTCCTTTCCCGGCATCCCGGAGTGCGTGGGGGAGTGGCAGGAGACACCTGTGCAGAAGAAGCGGACGACCATGTCCGGATGGTGGTGGAGGGAGCAACACCAAATGCACTGCCCCTGTCGGAGCTGGAGGCCGCGGCGGCCGAGGATGGGTGCTTCCAGATACTGAAGCAGTCGATGCAGAGCGGGTCCTGGAAGCTCGTCTTGGAAGCTCTCGCAGGGCGGACCCATGAGGCGAAGACCGCCCTTGAACAGCTATGGAAGGTGAAAGAGGAGCTGTCCTTCTCTGAGTCGGGGCTCCTGCTCCGGGGGGATCGCATAGTGGTCCCCCACTCCAAAGTGGGCGAGGTGATCGCTTTGGCCCATCACGGACATCAGGGTGCTGCCAAGATGAAGGCGAGGCTGCGGATGAAGGTCTGGTTCCCGGAGCTAGAGAAAAGGGTCGATGACTTTGTGGCAGCGTGTGTATGGTGCCAGGCAGCCTCCCCGGTGCAGAGGGAACCGGCTATCGAAGCAATGCCTCGGGGGACCAGGCCCTGGGAGGTCGTACATGCCGACTTTGGGTCCACGTCCGTGGGCACCCATTTTCTGGCCATAGTCGATGAGTACTCCCGCTACCCCGAGGTGGAGTTCGTGGAATCGGTGGCATTCGAGCATGTGGTGGTTGCCGTGGAAAAGATCTTTGCAACCCATGGGTTTCCCCTGACGCTGTGCTCGGACAATGGGTCGCCATTTCAAAGCGAACGCTTCTCAGAGTTCCTGGCCAGCTGTGGGGTTCAACATCGAAAGATATCCCTGCTGTGGCCGAGGGCCAACGGCGATGCAGAAAGGCTGATGCGAACACTAAACAAGACATTTCGGATTGCGCAAGGACAAGGCCAGCCCCTCCAACGGGCCTTGTACCAATTCCTGCGAGTGTATCGCACCACCCCACATGCCTCCACTGGTGTCGCCCCGGCGGAAGTGCTGTTCCGGCGATGCCCCCGGGGTCTACTGCCGGAGGTACAGGAGAGGGAACCCGGGGTCATCAATGACCAGCAGGTGGAGGCCGACAGACTGACCCGGATCAGCCAAGAGAACGTGCGCCGGGGCCTGCGGCCCCAGCGGCTGGAACCCGGGGATGAGGTGCTCATCCGGAACCGCCATCCTCACGGGAAGTTGTCACTGCCTTATGAACCGGCGCCCCTGGATGTGGTCGCTGTGAAGGGGTCAATGGTGACGGCCTCCGATGGGCGGACGGCTGTCACCCGCAACGTCAGCTTCTTCAAGAAGCTGGGGGACTCGAGAACTGAACCCCCTCTGGACCCTGGTGTCGCCGAGATCCCTGAGAAAGATGGCCCCCCTCTCGGTGCCCCGGTTTCTCCGTGTCGGGAGGCTACGGTTGACGGACTACCGGTGCCGGAGGTGAGCGGGCGGTACCCCCAGAGGACTGGGCGAGGGAAACCTGCTTACCTCAGTGAGTATGTGTTGGGACAGTTGGAGAGTTGTCCGGGGTGAGGGTGGCTGACATTAAAGGGGCCTGGGTCCGGGATGGGCAAGTTGTTTGCTGTGTGATATGTTGTGTTTAACTAATAAAGTAATTGTGTGTCCTCCTGAAAAAGGAGGAGTGTGGCGTTGCCCCGTAAGGGCTGCGCACGCGGCGGCGTGACGTTGCACGTCGCCACGTGCGGCTTAAATAAACGGGGCGTTCCCGGAATCGCAGAGCGACCGGGGAGCCCGAACCTAACGGACGTGTGAGTCTGAGCTCTGTTGGGTTGGGGGCTCACGGGCACGCCTGGGGGGCACAAGCACTGACCCCCAACACCGCCCAACTCATAATGACCCCCATAGTGTGGTTTAAGAACACAGAAACTTCTAGTTAAACACTTACTCATGTTCTACTAGCGTACATGACTTTCTCATTAGATTCTGAGCACTGGTCTGAACACTGTTTCTAGGGGACTCGGTTAAATTATAGCTCTCAACCTTTTGAGACGCAAAGGTGGGTGAAATAATCTGCTGTTTTTTTGGGTGGGTGAGAGCCCATTGAAGTGAATGGGTGTATAAGGGGCTTAGCTTGTGAGTCAGCTGATTGCAGGGCTGGTGACGCCCGTCAAAAGCATGCGAGTTGAGAGCTATGCGGTTTTGAGCACTGTGCAGAATATTGAATGCTCTAAAATAAAAAATAAAGCCAAAATCCAATCAATTGTAACAAAATATCCAACACTTCAATGAAGAGTGGCTAAAAAGCCCACTCTCATCTAAAAGAATGTTCTATTGTGGCCCGTTCACCCTGCCTAGTATGATAAAGGCTCTCCCAAGAGATACTGCGAATACTGCAGCCAACTTTCTGGCAGAGGGTAACAATCCTAGAGTCTCAACGATTGAGCGTGTCCCAGCCTGTTTTAGTATAGGTTTCTCTCAGCGCGAGAGAGAGAGAGAGAGAGAGAGAGAGAGAGCTTGCGGTTTGCAGAGTTTTTTTTTTTTTGAAGGGGAGTGCAATGTTGTCAAAGCCAACAAGACATCTCGCACTGCACACACGGGTCACGCAGGGTTCAGCAACAACCACTGTGCAACTCGGGAGCAATTAACACAGTGCTGTAACTCATGACAGTATATAGGCTTACCGGCGTCAGCAGCGCTATTTTTAGACCCATGTTATGGGAAGCGCTCACTTTCATCCCTGCTGTCGTAGAAGTTCAGTCCAGTGCTGCAGCGCAGGAGCGTTTGAAGTCAATTAGGAATGTCAGGATTGGAATGAGTCATCCCAATAATGCAGATATGAGCTATGACTCCCCTGCCCCACAGATATAAGCGTGCAGTGCTAATTCCTGGAAGTGCAGCCGTTTGCCACACATGTGCAAACGTGGCCTGCTTTCTTTGGCGTCAAGGACAGCAGCATTGATATTTCACTGTAGCTCCAAGCCTGATGACCTATGTCTGGCTGGAAGCATGTCAACATCAGAATGCACATTCATTGTGTCCACGAGGCGCTAAATCGGGGAACGGCCTAGATAAATAAGATTTGCTTTGGCAGTGTTGGGGGGTGGCGGAGCATTATAACGGTGGCCCCCCAGTGAACAGAGAGACAAGGAAAATGCAGATGTACCTTGTTCCCTTCCACCCACAACCTTTGACAACTAACATGGGATAGACAAAAATGATAAGCACACGATTGCAAGTACTGTAGTACATTCAACAAGTGGATCATTCGAGAACAGTTGAATGCATTAGTAAAATGCCATATCCAATTCGTCTTTACCATCTGTTATTTAATGATGTTTGTGGTGCTGCACCTTTAAGGGCACATGCACACGGCAGAGTGACGTTGCACTCTGCCGCGCGCGGTATAAATACAGTGGGCGTTCCCGGCCACCTCAGAGCGACCAGGAAGTCCGACCCAACTGCAAGTGTGTGTGCGTGACCTTTGTAGGAGGGAGAGGAGCTCACAGACACTTCGGGTGCGGGCATGCAACCAAAGAAACAACACAATTTCCAATTGCCCCACACAATGGAACGGCCTACGATACGTCATACTGATTGGGGCATTGAATAAAACCAGTGAATGGTGATTGACCAATGGTGAACGTGCTTCCTGTATATCAGCAAGTACATACTTTGGTAATGTGCATTGAATAAACAAACAGGTGTTGTTTTATTTAGATCACCAAATAAATAAATAAATGACAGAGAGCAAAAATGGTTTGACACCAGTCTCGTGTTTGGAAACCAATTGCACAACTGTTATGAAGTAGACTGCGTATGATTCCATCTGTGTATGATTCCATTTAATACGTTCTGCTTGTCGGATTCTGGAACCCCTAGGGTCAGAAAAGCAGAACGATATGGTGCTGGTTTGATGGAGGTTGCCTGCCTGGGACTTCCTAACAATAAACTGCACAGAAAACTATTCCACGCTTCATCATCCTTTATTGACATTTATACACAACAGGAGAGGAGCTCACAGACACTTCGGGTGCGGGCATGCAACCAAAGAAACAACACAATTTCCAATTGCCCCACACAATGGAACGGCCTACGATACGTCATACTGATTGGGACATTGAATAAAACTAGTGAATGGTGATTGACCAATGGTGAACGTGCTTCCTGTATATCAGCAAGTACATACTTTGGTAATGTGCATTGAATAAACAAACAGGTGTTGTTTTATTTAGATCACCAAATAAATAAATAAATAACAGAGAGCAAAAATGGTTTGACACCAGTCTCGTGTTTGGAAACCAATTGCATAACTGCTGTCACTTTATGTTGTCGTAGGCCCTCTTTATTTCTCATTTAGGTGGGAAGACAGGCTGCGTCGTCTTGGGTCGCAGGCACAGGGATAAGTGTTGCGTGCTTTCAGTGTGCGTTGCAGAAGAAGGCTTTCTGCAGTGTCTTGTTGATTTCCATGGTTGTTGGGTTTAAGTGGGATTTTCAGTGTAGGGTACTGAGGTTGTCAAATGGGAAGTAAACTGGGACTGTTTGAATTGCGAAAATACTGGAATTATGCAAACCTCGAGTATTTGTTAAAGTAGGAATATAGTGCGGTCTGCTGGAAAATAGATAGGGGGTCTTCAAACTGCAAGTATACTTGGAATGTCCAATTAGAAACACATGGATTGTGCAGACTGGAAAGGCATTGACCTTCCTATGTAGGAATTGTGCAAAAGTAAACTAGGAATATGCCAGAATTGTGTAAATGTGAACTGAGAGTATGATGGTATTGTGTATACTGGGATACTGAGCACAATGGGGGGAGGAGGGGATACATAAAGCATTTGAAATATACCGGGATAGTGCAGGCTAGGAATATACTGGGGCTTCCCCACATTGGGAGACTAGTGGGTTTCTATAAACGGCATATGCTGTAATTGTCAGACTGGAATCTAATGGGATTTCTAGACTGGATTTGTGCTAGGATTTTGCATAATGGGAGCATACTGAAATTGTGTAACCGTAACTGGCAGTATGCTAGAATTCTCGAAACTGGATTGTAAAAATGGGACTATGCTGAAATTGCGCACATGAGAAATATACTCGGAATGTACAAACTGGGAGCACATAGTGATGTTCAAGCTGTGAATATACGGAGGCTGTCCATAATGAAATGTACTGGGATTATAGAAACTGAAAATATGCTGAGATTGCATAATTATGGCAGACAGGATATTCGGGTCAGCTGTGAAACTGATAAGTTCTGGAATGCTCTCTTCTGAGCTGACGCAGTGGTCATCACAGCAGCTGCTCCTTGCGTTTGAACTTTGAACCTTTTAACATTCTCCGAATCAACTCGTCTGTGTTGATTATGTGCATGTTATTATGCTAAGAAGGAATTCTCTTGTACTTGATAGGCGGGGTTGAATTGTATCTAATGTTTTTTTTTTATAAGAGAGTTGAATATGGTGTAGGGTCTTTTAATGTGATAACGGTTTTATCGGGTTTATGAATTCTTAAAAGTGTACTACAGTTATGATTGTATGTGAATGCACTGTTTTATTTGTGTTTCTCTTTTATAACTGTGCTTAAGGTTTGTTTGATAATCAAATGCACAATAAAGTTTAAAAAAAAATAAAAATGGAAACTGCATACTGAGAGTATACTGAGTTTGGGTAAATAAGATATTTATTGTGATTGTGAAATGTGGCACTATAATCGGGAGGTGCAAAGTGAGAGTATAGCAGGAGTGTGAAACTGCAAATATACCAATTGTCATGTTGAAAGTATGCTGGCGCTGCCATTTTACCACTATACTGGCATTGCACAGGCTAAAAATAAACAGTGCTTTTACAGACTTGCTGTATGCTGGAAATGCACAACAGAACTCTAGAATCCTTGAAACTGGATTGTTAAGCGAATGGATACACTGGAATAGTTCAAACTGCTAATATGCCAGGACCGCCGCAAACTGAGAATACGCTGAGATTGTGTGAACTATTGCATACTGGCCTGGTTAAACTGAGAATATCAGTGTGTGGTCAAAATGGGACTTCACTAGTATTGTGAAATTGGTAATATGCTGGAATTCCGCAGGTTGTATGTGAAGGGTTGTCAAAGTTCTAGTGCATAGGGAGGATAGCTTAGGGGCAACATGCTCTCCTTGGAAGCAGGATGACACGCAGCAACACAGGTTCGATCCCCTGGTCTGCACTTAGAAACCTCTGGGTATTAAGCACATTATAAATTACCCAATCATATCATATCCTATCATACAGGGGCCGCCAATCTGGAAGTTAATGTTTGTTAATGGGTCTTGTAACACACACTGATGCCACTTGCATGGTCTCTTGGTGCTATGGTGGGTCTGCAATGGAAGGAGGGTTGGGGGTTGGTTAGTGGTGTTGAGAGGGAGAAGAGAAAGAGAGTTTTGATGTGCGTTTGGCATCTTCAGTTCGGATAAACCGGATACTGAGCGTTGGTGCTTTTTTGATGGGTAGCCATAATGCGGTGTTGAAGTGTGATTGCGTATGGTTTCGTTTCAGAGCGCCCAGGACCCCGGAGGTGCAGGAGCACCCACCACTGCAGAGGCAGTGGACCAGCATCCCTGCTGTCCCTATCTGGATAAAGGTATGCACCCTGCCTAAAATCCAGACCCTTGACAGCCACAATCCCCAACACAGAGACCGCCTGAATCAGCTGCACAATTGATGGCTTTCAAGCCAAAAATGCTTTAAGGCTCCGAATCGAGCCCTAAAGCTCATTCTTTCCTTATTTTGCACCCACCGTTGGAACACACAAGGTGTTCCCGATCCAAGATGGCCGCCGGCACCCTCTTTGACTTCTCTGCGACCACATGACCGGAGTGCGTGACTTCATTGGCCAGCCCTAGCTCTTCAAGGCCAATCACGCGCCGGCAGGCCTCTCTCTAAGGATCCCTTCCTGTCTGGAGCCTGTCCGGAGGCGACCAAGGCTAGGGCTAAGGACCCTGCTCATACTCCGGTAAGCTTGCCCTGACCCTGCAACTCGCCCACACTTCCCCATGAAACTAGCCTACCCACCCTCTGACCGCCTCTTGCTGTGCACCCCGCCTGTACCTTGCTCTTTATTGACCTATGGACTATTGACCCCACCTATCTGGTTTTGCTCGTAATGTGCACTATTTGTTACTATCTGCCCTACAATGTTGCATCTGCTTTGTAACTCATGTGCAGCCTAACCTATCAATTTGTAAATGTCTGCATCTGCTATACTGTGCCCCTGCCTAGTCTGCAATGAGCCTGCTGTTATCCCTAGTTTTCACATGCTGCATTACCACCATTGTGATTTCCTCTCTCCCACCACGCCTTTGACAATGCTTTAGCCGCTTCGCCTTACCTTAGCCATGTGCACCGTAGCCACTGCATTTAACATTAGTCACTGTACTAACTTAATGCGCCTGTTATTGCAGTTAGCACTAGACACTGAATTTAGCCTTTGTGCCTTGTCACCTGCACTGTCACCTTCTGCTTCGCTGTAGCTTATCTGTAACACGTTTCTGGAGCCTTCGGCTAATGTGGCAAAGATATTGACAGCCCTAGTGGCCTAACTGCCTTGATTCCACTGTCTTAGCCTACCTAGCAATTTCCTCTAGCCTGTGCCTGATTGTATTTTGGCTAACATGCCCCAGGTATAGGGTTGAATGCTCAACCTCAGCTCGCTTTTGGACACTGCAGATACTTAATAAGTTTATTTGGTTGTTCCACACCTGTTTTAGCTTTAGTACCACTAAGTTGTGGACCTAGATGTATGTTCCGTCCTCTGGTTCTCCAGTTGCACTTAATACACTACGTCCTAGGCCTATCATGCTGCCACGCATCTCATTAACCTATGTCCATTTACTGCTCTCACTCCTGTCCATCTCGGCCAGGCTGCTCACTTACGCACCACCAGTCCACCTTTCTCATGCTCCCTCACTCATTGCGGTACTTACATACCCTGCTCACTATCAGCTACTGCGCCCACCCTGCCACTCCATGGGTTGCCACCTGCTAGTGGCTAACGTGTACAATCATAACGATGCCTCCACCAACCAGTACCTCAATGACCCTGCTCTCTGGCTATAACACTTTGCAAAGAAACCTACGCCTAAACAACCTTGTGCCCTCCACATTAGAAACAAGAGATTAGGATCCAGGATCTGCCACGTGAACAGGCGCACTAACTCTTTGGCTCGCACCATGTCCAAACTCCCCTCACCTAGTATCAGGCCCCTTGCCATATGTACTCCCATTATCATCATCAACCCTAAAACTGCAGCCCCAGTAGCTGAAGTTGTACAGATCAAAGGCGCACTTATCAATGTCAGATCGGTAACTGCCCACGCACTTGACATTGCCAACCTTATCACAACCCAAAAGCTTGACTTTATTGCTATATCGAGACATGGTTACATGCTGCATCTCGACCTACAGTATCTCTAGAAATACCTCCAGATTAAAGTATTACGCGCTGCGACCGTAACACTACTCAATCTAGAGGGGGTGGAGTTGCCTTCATCCACAAAACTCACTTGGCCTAAGAGCTGTACCTAATGTCAATTTGGAGTCTGCGGAAATACTCTCAGTCAAGCTACCTCTTACGCCCAACCAAACTGCCACCATACACCTTATTTACAGACCACCCGGCCCAGCCTCCTCCTTTGCGGATGAGATCTCTACCTTATTACTAGACAAATCCAAAACCAACTCGCAAATCATTCTCCTAGGAGACCTCAATTTGGGCTTCCATGACCTCAATGACCCCACCGCCATTGACCTTGCTAATACTCTAACCAACTTCGGATTTACTCAGCACATCCAAGAACCTACCCACATTAAAGGAAGGACACTTGAGTGGTGAGCCGATATCAATTGTAACATCAATATACTCTCCAATGCACCTTGCGTATGGTCAGACCACCATATCATTACCTTTAATTTTGAAGGATCCTCACGCACTCTACCAACAATGGCTCCGGCCCTCCCTACTAGAAACAAAAGGGACATAACTAGAGAGAAATGACTCCCTCTTTTACTCCCCTCCCTTAACAAGGTCACATATTCCTGCTCTGATCCTACAATCCTAGCAGACACCTACAACCAAGCGATGCTCTCAGCCTTAAACGTTATCGCCCCCATTAAACTGAGAAAGCCTAAACCACACGCGCACCTTAACTCCTGGTTTACACCTCAGTTGAGAGTGCTTAGCAAAGCTAAACACTGCACTGAAAATCGTTGGAGAAGCAATCAGTCAGATGATCACAAGGATCGCCTTATCGTAGCCTCACTTAATTACAAAGAAGCCATCTACCATGCCAAAAAAGAGTCTTTTAATAATCATATCTTGCAAGCAGACTCGAATACCAAGAACTATTCAAAATCCTAAAGGAACTCGAATCTCCTGCCACACCTACTGACACATGTATTAAAGATAGCAAATGGTGCACTAATATCCAGACAGCCTTATTGAATACAATCTCGTCCCTCCAATCTAAAATTAAAGATAAACTAAATGGACTGAAGCTGGATGATCGTCAGCCCACTCCAATAATGACTGTTCCCTTGGCGTCACCTAAGATCAAACCGTTTGCCTTCTCTCCACTCACCATTGCTGAAGTAGAGGTCATCATCAATAGAATTAAACCTTCCAATTGCCAAGGTGATTCCTGCCCTGCTTCCATCATCAAGGAATCAGCTCATGACCTTGCCCCTTTTATAATGGCCTTCATCAACTCATCCTTTAAAATAAGTATTGTTCCTGACAATCTCAAGGATGCTTGGGTGATCCCTTTATTAAAAAACCTTCCTTAGACCCGAGTATACCAACTAATTACAGGCCCATCACAACTGTCCCGTTCATGCTCAAAATACTTGATCGGGCTGCCTACCTGCCGATTCAAGACTATCTGGAACTTAAAAACCTCCTTGGACTAAGACAATCTGGCTTCTGTCCCAGGCATGGGACCGAAACGGCTCTGATAGATCTGAAAACTCAAATCGAAGTCCTGAAAGATAACAGAAAATTAGCCTTGCTACTACTCCTAGACCTGTCTGCGGCCTTTGATCTGGCCAATCACAAAATATTATGCCAGCACCTCCGCTCTGCCGCCTACTTCTTCGATTCAGCCACCGCGTGGATCAGCTCCTTTCTCAGCAACAGACACATGAGGGTTTTCTCCCCATCAGCAGCCGCTGACCCCGCCCCTATCCAATGTGGGGTCCCTCAAGGCTTGTGTGTGTCACCTACACTTTACAATGTGTTCACCAAACCACTCTTTGATGTTCTTGATTTTCTGGGTGTCTCTTACACTAATTATGCGGATGACACCCAGATACTTATCCCCATCACAGGTGACCACATTGCAGACACCAAGGCACTGAATGAAGTATATCTGGTAATCCTGGCTTGGTGGCCCAACACGTACTTTGCCTAAATGATGATAAAGCATAGCTCCTCATCCTGGGCTCATCTCAACAGCTTAATAAATTAGATCACTTGTATCAGTCCTTCATCATTAATGGCAATGTCATTAAAGTGTCCAAGGATACTAAAACCTTGGGCATCTATCTCGACTCCACCCTGTCCCTGACAAAAAAAAACAATGCCGTAAGATCAGCGTCAGCATATACCTGCAAACTCATTGCGGCTTTTCTGACCACCCCCAATAGCATCACTCTAGCTAGAACGCTTATCATGTCTAAGATAGACTACTCTGGTGCCCTTTATCTGGGGACCAGCCAGGCCAACCTTAACAAATTACAAATCACCCAGAATAACACCATTAGAGCAGCCTTAAATATTCCAAGAAACCAACATATTTCTGATATCAGGACTAACCTGCATTGGCTCCCTGTCAAACAGAGGATTGCGCTGAAAACACTTGCCCTTACTCACAAATGCTTGACTAACAAGGCCCCCCTCTACCTATCCAACCGCCTTTCCCACCATACCTCCTCCTGACCCCAAAGAACTGCTCAGACACACAGCCTATCTCTGCCGAGATTTAAACTCCAAAAAGCCGGGGGCGTGAGCTTCCCTGTGCGGACCACTCAGCTTTGGAACACTCTCCCGTCCACTATCAGATCTGAGCCCTCATTCAGTTCCTTCAAACTGAAAATGAAA